>NW_016107385.1:5444718-5473196 GCF_001604975.1 Cebus imitator
AAAAAAAAAAAAAAAAAAAATACGTACAAAGTACAATGAGGATAACAGAGATTTGGAGTGGGAGGTATGAAGAGTGGCTTAATCATCTGAAAGCTGCAACATGAAATAAGAGGGTGAGAGATAACTAACCATCATCACAAAGAAGTACTAAGAAGTTAGGTTAGAAGAGCTTACCTTTTGTTGTTGGAAGATTTACTTGACCTTTGGAATGTATAAATCCACAGTGAACTAAGGCTTTTGTCTTTTAATAAAAACAAAAAAGATCCATTTCACTCACCAATGTCAGAAGTCAGTGGTTCACTTGTCTCACTGACTGACACACTGATACTAGGGGCAATCTGTTGCTGGATTGGAAAGAGCCCAGAGATAATTCTTGACATTATTTCTTGCTCTACCCTGAGCGGGGGAGGGGCAGATAAAAGTTAAGATTCCTCAATTTAATTGAAATGTTAAAAATGCTAGACATACCACCCTTAAAAATAACCTTTACCAATGCCACAAACACATGTGTGTGAAAGCAATCATTCTGAAAGTTAAATCTAGAAGAAAAAAAAATAATAAAATGGGCTGGGCATCATGGTGCACACCTGTAATCTCAGCACTTTGGGAGGCCACGTTGGGCACACTGCTTGTGCTCTGGAGTTCAAGATCATCCTGGGAAACAGGGCAAAACACCGTCGCTACAAAAAATACAAAAAATTAGCTGGGCATGGTGGTATGTGCCAGCTACACAGAAGGCTGAGGTGTGAGGATGGCCTGAGCACAGGAGGTCAAGGCTGCAGTGAGCCATGATCACCCCACTGCACTACAGCCTGGGCAACAGAGTGAGACTCTGTCTTGAAAAAAAAAAAAAGTACCTCTGAAGAAGATAAAACACACTAAACAGAATCTCCTTGTGGGAGATAGTTCATGAAATCAAATTAAAATCTTTCAGATATGTCTAATGAAAAGCTTAACAGAACTCCTAAATTCAAAATAAGACTTGGGTCAATGACATCATGTACCTAAACTGTTTGATTTCCACTGAGCGCACATATAAAAACCATATAAGATCAGAGCTAGAAAAGAAGTCCAGCTAACCTCTCTTCAAGGAAATAAACATATAGGCTGTAAGACAGACTGTACTATATTACAGCCTATATGTTTATTTTATATTACAGCCTATATGTTTATTTTAGTACTTATCAGAGCTAGAAAAGTCCAGCTGCCCTCTCTCCTCAAGGAAATAAACATATAGACTGTAATATAGCACAGCTTACATGTTTATTTTAGTTTTCCTCTTAAAATGTAAAGAAAACTATATCTCCAAGGTCATCTTCGGGAAGGGAAAAGGGAACAGGAGACTTCTAGAACATTTTTTTAGAGCAGCTAACAGACTTCTTAAACATTTTTATTATATAAATAATAGGTGTTCATTGTTAAAAATTTAGAAAATTTATGAGTTTAAAAAACTGATAAGGCTGACCTATAATTCTAGGTTCAAGGATAAACAGAGTTAATTTGGTATATATGTTTTTTCCAACTTCTGTTTTATGAAAACTTTTTTTTTGTGAGACACAGTCTCACTCTTTAGCCCAGGCTAGAGTGCAGTGGCCCAACCTTGGCTCATTGCAACCTCTACCTCCTGGGTTCAATCGATTCTCTTGACTCGGTCTCCTGTGTAGCTGGAACTACAGGTGCATGCCACCACACCTGGCTAATTTTTTTTTTAGTAGAGACGGGGTTTCACCGTGTTGGTCAGGCTGGTCTCGAACTCCTGACCTCAGGTGATCCATCCGCCTTGGTCTCCCAAAGTGGTGGATTACAGATGTGAGCCAATGTGCCAGACTGCACACTTATTTTTGAGTAAGATCTTGTAAACTAGGGTTACATTGTTAGTAACCTGCTTCATTTACATGCCAGTATATTATCAATATCTTTTAACATCACTAAATTTCTTCTAAACCTAGTTTTCATGACCATATTAATATTCAGTCATTTCACTTATTCCATAACTTCCTTAAGGTTTCTTACAAGTAAAAATACAAATAATAGAGTTCATTCCATATTCATGTGTAATAACAAGTTACAATTGTTATTGCAATATGTAACAATGATAACATATTACAACTTGTTGTTATAAGTGTGTAGCAAACCTAGGACAGTGCCTTCTTTGTAGTAGCAGGTATTAAATGGCCTAGTATAGCAGTCAACCTTTATCCCCAACCTTTTGGCACCAGGGATTGGTTTTGTTGAAAATAATTTTTCCATAGATGGGGAGGTAGGGGGGTTGGATTTGGGATGAAACTGTTTTACTTCAGATCATCAGGCATTAGATTCTCATAGGGAGCATGTTACCTAGATCCCTCGCATACACAGTTTACAATAGGGTTTGTGCTTCTGTGAAATCTAATGCCACCACTGATCTGACAGGAGGTGGAGCTCAGGCAGTAATGCTCACTTACCAGCTGCTCAGCTCCTGCTGTGCAGCCTAGTTCCCTGGTTCCTAATAGGCCACAGACCGGTACTGGTTGGTGGCCCTGGGGTTGGGGATCCCTGGCCTGGTAGCAAACCATAATTACTGCCTTAGGATAAGTTTCTGGAAATGAATCACTGGATTAAAGAACATGTACATTTTTAAGGCTTCCTAATAGTCTACTTTGCCAAAACAGACAGACTGAGTACAAATATTCAAGGACAAAAATAAGACCTCCAACAATAGTTAAGCCCTCGGCATTACATCAAACACTTTCCAGTGACTAAAGCAAAGAAGGTTTAATAAACAAAAGAAGACAAGAAATATTTTCAGCCACAATTTAATATTTCCCATTTATATTTGCTACTATAGTTCTATTCATACCAACACCATTGTAAACTTACCATTGAATTAAGTTATTTTCCAATGTCTCTTTTCTCTCAATTACTTTATCCAGAATGTCAGCCGTGGGCTGAAAAGTAGAAGCAACTGGCGGAAACGGAGGACCATTATATTTTGTAGAATCAGCTTTAATGCTTCTGTTAAACTCCAGAATTGGTTCAGAGTCTGGAATTTCATCACATTTTTCCTCTTCCTGGTAGTAATAAAAACAAAACTATTCTTGTATTTGTTCAAGATTTACTCAGTACCAATTATAGGCAAGGAACTAGGTGAAATAACCAACATTTCTAAATTAACCAACAGCATTTCTGATTAGGTGGTATCACATTAATTACAACATACACATTAGTCATACATATCATGTTGAAGAATCCTTAATTACATAATCAGTTTGTCTTTTTAGAAACCAATATTCATTGAATGCAACCATAAAATAAACTAGAAAACGTAATTATTCCTAGATAAAACACAATTAACATTTCCTCTGGAAGTGTATGAACTTAATAATTATCATTAAAAAATTGATGCATCCTGATATGGTTTGGATATTTGTCCCCTCCAAATCTCATGTTGAAATGTGATCCCCAGTGCCCAAGATGGGGCCTGGTAGATGGTGCTTGGGTCATAGGGGTGGATCCCTCATGAATGGCTTGGTGCCTTCCGCATAGTAATAAGTTAGTTCATGTGACAGCTGGTTGTTTAAAGGACACTGGCACATCCTCCTCTCTCTCTTACTCCCTCTTTTGCTTTGTGACACATCTGTTCCCTCACGGCCTTCTACCTAAGTAAAAGTTTCCATGAGCAAATTACATCTCTTTTCTTTTCTTTCTTTCTTTTTTTTTCAGACAGAGTTTCCGTCTTTTCACCCAGGCTGGAGTGCAATGGCATGATCTTGGCTCACTACAACCTCCATCTCCTGGGTTCAAGCAATTCTCCAGTCTCACTCTCCTGAGTAGCTGGGATTATAAGTACCCGCCACCACATCCAGCTAATCGTTGTATTTTTTAGTAGAGACAGGGTTTCACTATGTTGGCCAGGCTGGTCCTAAACTCCTGACCTCAGGTAATCCACCCCTCTTGGCCTCCCAAAGTCCTGGGATTACAGGCATGGACCACCTCACCTGGCCTTAAATCTCCTTTCTTTATAAATTACCCAGTAATTCCTTTATAATAATGCAAAATGGAATAATACACTTCCAAAATCACTTTTTGCTCTTATATAACTTATAATTTACATTTAAATATGCAATTAGGTCAGTCATCTGACAAATTATCTGCATTACCACATCATACTCAATAAAATTATTTCTGGAATTGTTAAATTTTTTATTACGAAAAATATCATATGTGTTTAAACAAATAGTGTCTATGTAATGTGTCTATTATATAAATAGCATGAATTGCATTTATCTGCTCCCCAACTTTAAAAATTATCAACTCATGGTCAGTCTTGTCTCATCTAGCCCCTCTCCCCTTCACATATCATTTTAAAGTAAAACACAGAAGTCATATCATTTTATCTATAAATAATGCAATCCAAAACACTTTG
The DNA here is from genome assembly GCF_001604975.1 of Cebus imitator. Classification (NCBI taxonomy): domain Eukaryota; kingdom Metazoa; phylum Chordata; class Mammalia; order Primates; family Cebidae; genus Cebus; species Cebus imitator. Next base: position 5,449,124 of record NW_016107385.1, read on the forward strand.
GTATCTCTAAATACTATAACTCAGTAATATTATCTCACTGAAAAATGAAGTCTACAGCTAATAAATGGCAAAGCTACTACAGGAACACTGTCTTTGAATGCTAAATCCTTTGCTACTGCTATAACTGTTTCCTTCACTTGTATATTAGATAAACAGTTACCAAGTACCTTTGCTAGGCATTAGGAATATATAACTAAGGTCCCTGCCTTCAAAATTCTCATGTGGCACTCAATATGAGAAAAGACATACCTGTGAGTAAATAACATGAATATACTGTACACCTCTCCATATTCTAAAACTGGAGATCATTTTATGATTAAGAAAACTGGTCTTAGCTCTAAAAGTCAAAGAAACATGAACAAATGTCTTCTTTAAAGTCTACTGACATAATATTCAAGTAGTTTCAATGTTCTATCATTTTGTCTCCCATTCTCTATAATTTAATTCTGCCTATTTTTTCCCTCTATTTCATTATTTCTATCATTTCTATAACTCTTTGTTCTATATGGGATCTTCTTCTGGATTATAGATTCCTCAAAACTTTTTTTCTCAATATAAATTAATTGGTCGCCTCATCATGAATGCAAAAATCACAATAGATAAATGCAATAGAATGAAGAAAAGACAAATTGAAAGAAAAGAAGCCAAAGGAAGCAGGAAGAAAGGAAGCAGGAAACAGCAGAGACAAAATCTAGGTAGGAAATGGCAGACAACCATGAAGTTTCATGAAGGAAGATAGGTGATATAGATGAAACACAATACTGCGTTCTAGAATAACAACTTTGTAATTTTTAAAATAAAAGTATATTTAATTTATATATTAAGTAAAAGGAGGTATCTAAAAGCATTGCAACAAAATATTAATAGTCAAAAGATAGTCAATAACCTGGAAAAATAACAGTAGAAAATAATTTCTCATGGTTTCTAAGCTTTGTTACCTGTATGACATCGATTATTTCATCAAAGTTAGTTCCTGGAAACTTCACCTCTTCTTCATCTATCTTCACAATTTCTGGAGTCTAAATAAAGCATTTTCAGAAAGTTTTTGATGTGCTTAATGCTTTTAAAATTTATAAGTAATTTATCATCTTTCCACCTATAAGCTTATAATTACCTGGTCCTTTTTTAAAATTTTATTACCCTATTCAGAATTGACTTAACTTGTAAATGAAATCCAAGCTAGTCCCCAAGCCATTAGGTCACCATTTCAATAGCTATAAAAAATTAATCAGCCATTTTTCTGTAAAAAACTCTACCAGCAATATAACTTAATTGATCAACAGGTTGATAGAATTGAGACTTCTCTTCTAGAATTAAGAGAAAGAAAAGTGTTTACATGTGTAGATATCTAAGTATACATATATACAAACTCACAGAAAGACAGATACAAAATCAAATAATTCAGGAAAATAAACGAAATAATCATTTAAAAAAATCTAACCTTTAGGCCTTACTATATAAAGTATAGTCACACAATAGCCACTTACTGACAGCAGAATGTCTTACTGAGAACAGAATGATAAACAGCCCAAAAATGTATTACTTGTTATCATAGAAGTTTCAATAAACTTCTGGTTTATTGAAAATTACTGATGAAAAATTCAATTAAGCACAAACGTCACTTAGGGTCAGTTCTATTTCTTTTCTGGCTTTTTTTTTTTTTTTTTTTTTTTGAGATGGAGTCTCGCTCTGTTGCCAGGCTGGAGTGCAGTGGCGCGATCTTTGATCATTGCAACCTCTACCTCCCGAGTTCAAGCGATTCTCCTGCCTCAGCCTCCTGAATAGCTGGGACTACAGGTGTACCCCACCATGCCCAGATAATTTTTGTATTTTTAGTAGAGATGGGGTCTCGCCATGTTGGCTAGGATGGTCTCAATTTCTTGACCTTGTGATCGGCTCTCCTCAGCCTTTCAAAGTGCTGGGATTACAGCCATGAGCCACTGCGACCAGCCCAGGGTCAGTTCTATTTCATTACTTGTGATCATGAGAGGCTGCTGGTGTTCTCTCTGCTTTTAAAACTGTATCCTCGATGACTAAATTTGCTCACAATAAACAAAACTTGAAGTAAGTTACATTGCTATTTTGCTGTGTAGTAAAGCCATAGCTTCATTATTCAAAAGCAAATAAATACCAGGAAGAAATGCATATTTTTGTATCATGTCTACAGTAGGATAACAAGGTAACATTCCAAAATATAAACTCCAATTGTCACTATAAAATTCACATTTAGGAAATCTATAATTCCCATGGAAATCAAAGATTCATCACCAAAGAGAAATTCTTTCTTCACATGAGAGTTTCACAACTTAAATTACCAAAATGTTACACTAAAGAGTATTACTTGCCAAACAGTTACAAATGTAAGAAGCTGAAACAAACTTTCAAGTTCATAAACAATTCAAAATTTGTTTTGGGCTGGGCGTGGTGGTTGATGCCTATAATCCCAAAACTTTGGGAGGCTAAGGCAGGGGGATCACTTGAGGTCAGGAGTTCAAGACCAGCCTGGCCAACAAGATGAAACACTGTCTCTACTAAAAATACAAAAATTAGCCAGGTGTGGTGGCAGGTGCCTGTAATCCCAGCTACTTGGGAGGCTGAGGCAGGAGAATTGCTTGAACCTACAGGCAGAGGTTATAGTGAGATAAGATCACGTCACTGTACTTAAGCCTGGGTGACAGAGCAAGACTCTGTCTAAAAAAAAAAAAAAAAATTTTTGTTGTGAATCTTTTCCTCAAAATCTAAATTTTTATAGTAAGTTATGATAAAATGCTTTAAATGGAGTTACATTAGTTAAAATCCACAATCAGACATTACTCAAAATAATATGATAAAATTCTGAAATATACCTTTATCCAAGTTTGCACAGGAGGAAGAGATGCTTCCTTGGGACTAGGCAGAGGTGAACTGACATCAGCACTACCATTTGAAATGCTGTCGATATCTACACTGGGCAATACCTAAAACAGAATACAACATTTAGTTTTCTGTTTATCATTTTTACTCAAACATTTTTATGTGGATGTTTATATATATGTATATGTATGTGTATATATATATACATGATGTAAATATATGTACGATGCTTTGTTTTTATGCATATATGTATACATACATATATATATGTATATAGACATGTATATATGTACGTATACATAAAAACAAAGCACGCCCTTTAAGTTTTTATTGTGAAGCCAATGGATAACAAAATTTTTAAATTATGAAAGCATATTTTACAAAATGTGAAAAATAAAGAGGGAAATACACAAAATTCTATCTTAAGATAACTTCATTTTCACTATTCCCTTTGTCTTTTACTACCTACTTATACATAACTCAAATTTAAAATAGTCTTCATTCGGCCGTGCCTGGTGGCTCATGCCTGTAACCCCAGCACTTTGGGAGGCCAAGGCAGGCGGATCACTAGGTCAGGAGATCAAGACCATCCTGGCTAACACAGTGAAATCCCATCTCTACTAAAAATACAAAAAATTAGCAAGGTGTGGTGGCACACACCTGTAGTCCCAGCTACTCAGGAGGCTGAGGCAGGAGAATCCCTTGAACCCGGGAGGTGGAGGTTGCAGTGACCCAAGATCATGCCACTGCACTCCAGTCTGGGTGACAGAGTGAGACTCCTTTCCAAACAAAAAAATAGTTTTCATTCTTGATTTTTCATTGTGATTACAATGAAGAACCATAAATACTTTATCATACTTTTGTACATATTTCATAATTACATTTTTAAATGCTATATAACATTTCTATAAATACATGTCTTCATTATTTAATTAAGTTCCATTTGGAAAATTTTCCAATTTTTCCACTATCATATATATATATATATATATACACATACACATATACATATACATATATATATATGAATGATAGTAGAAAAAAATATATATATCACTGCAAAATATATATATCACTACAAAAAAACTTCAAATACACACACACACACACACACACACACACACACACACACACACACACGGAGTTTTCTTCCTAAACTCTAAATTAATTCACTATGCTAGATAGCCAGATACTGGATCAACTTTCTGAGCTACAGGACATGAATACTTAAGATTCTTGGAATTACTGGTGAAATGTAATCCAAACAGCCTCTATTTACATCATCAAAAACATAATTAATTCTAAGTTTTATCCAACTCTCACCAAAATTAGATAATATGATTGTTTCAGCAATAATAGTTTTTAAATGGAAGCATATTATTATTTTAATTTGTATTATCTTGATTACTGGCAAAATTTATTCATTTTGCTTGCTGATAAACTGTACTTCCTCTTTTGTAGAGTCTTATTCATGTCCTTTGAATATTTCTAGATTGAATCTATGTGTTTTCTTATTAATTTATGGAGATCTTTATATTTAAAAACTAATGCTTTACTAGCATCTTCTTTTTATAAGTTCTTACTGTGTACTGCTTGCCTTTTAATTAAGGATTTTCCCCACCCAATCTGGATTCCTCTAATTTCCCCAAGAATTGACTGTGCTAGTGATGCTCATTCATTCAATACACATTGACTGAGTTTGTACTTGGCTCAGGAAGCTGTCCAGGCTCAAGTGTCCCAGGTCTCCCAAAGCCTCCACCGCTGCCGCCATGGCTAGGTTAGTGAACCTGCACTGTCAGAAGGATGCCCAGGCTGCTGAAGTGAGGAACAAATTTGGGTTCATGTTGAGAGTTCCCTGCCCTGCAAGAATGACTGGGAGTTCAAAGGTTCTACTCCAGGCCAGGGCTTTATTGTGCATTTGCTCCTATCAAGCACAGGGCAAGGAGTCTTCCTGAGACCCACTGACTGTCTCAGCCCTAACAACTTGGCTGTGAAAACATATTGTCAATTTTAGCTGTAGGGTAGAAGTTACTCTACAAGAATGATGAATTTGTGGAGCTACATGGGCGATTTCTAAGTCTCTGGGAACCTCTCAGGCTGATGGGTTGAGGCTGTTCTGTATAAATTTGTGCAGTAGAAATGGATGGTTCATTTGTTCAGGGAGCAGTATGCAGTCAAAAATCAGTACTAAGAGCCTGATGACTGTTCATGTGGTGGCATCTGATAGCTCTAGGATTATCTTCTCCTCAGTGGTCAGGATCCAAGAATGAGGCAAGTTGCCCATACTAAGTTGCCCAAGAAAACTCATTTGTCCTGGCTCAATCACGAGAAGAGAACCCTGGAGCAGTCTAAGGACTGGAGTGTTCTAATTACTTGTAAGTAAGCAAGGATGGTAAGATGAACACAGGGGTTGGAATAAATTAGCGAAAAAGTTTACCATGGTTCATGAACACTTTCCTACATATGCCTCCTGACTGGTCAACAGAAAATCACACGTAAACATTCATGTCCATTTTTGCCCAGACCTAGTGAAGACCTCAGCTTCTACAGCTGGATCCCAGGCCGATGGGTAGATGTTTGAATGTGGAAGTCAAAGGGTTTCTTCCCACATGAGAGTGTTTAAGTCTTGTATTCATTCAAGTCTTCTAACATATGTTAGTGTAAAGTTTCAAGTATTAATTATATAAGTCACAAACATTAACTTTTAAAAATTAATTATAATACACAGTTCAACTGTTCCCTTTGGAATATTATCAAGCCACTTGTAATAAGTCATTGGCCTAGAAGAATAGCTTAAATCATCCAAAACAGGATAGAGACATCACATTAATATCACAGTTTTAAAAATAAAGGAACCAGCCGGGCACAGTGGCTCACACCTGTAATCCCAGCACTTTGGGAGGCCAAGGTGGGTGGATCACCTGAGGTGATGAGCTCGAGACAAGCCTGGCCAACATGTGAAATCCCGTCTCTACTAAAGCAAATACAAAAAAAGCTGGGCATGGTGGCAAGCACCTGAGGCAGGAGAATTGCTTGAACCCAGGAGGTGGAGGTTGCAGTGAGCCAAGATCACACCATTGCACTCCAGCCTGGGTGACAAGAGCGAAACTCCATTTAAAAAATAAAAATAAATAAAAAGTAAAGGAGCCATGATGAAAGCAGTATTTTCATGAAGCATTAAAATGAATTTCACTACCAATGTTAAGCAAAAAATTTTTTTCTTCCTTAAAATTTTCTACTCACACACCCTGACATACCTGTACAGTAAGCCGAGGAGGGTCCTTTTTTTCTGACTTCATTTCTACAACAGCTATGTTAGCTTTCTTTACTCCAGTTTCTACTTTTCGAGATGATGGAGGAATAGAAGTAGTCACAGTTATAGGGTGTGGCTTGCTGACAATCACTCCAGCAGGTGGCATAGAATCACTATTACTTTGGGTTTGTCCTAAGAAGTTTAGGGGAAAAAATAAGTCAACTAGTTCAGAAAAAAAAGAGAAATGTCGAATACACCACCTGGATCTTAATGGCTATCTTCTCATACGAAAAAAAAGTCCTATCTGACAATCACCTCTCTCTCCATCATCAGCATTATCAACATGGTCACCATACGCAGCGACTTTTACTAGGGAGTTATATGTACTAACACTTTACATCACTATCTAATTTAATCCTCAAAATAAAGGCGAATATAAAGCTATTAATATTATCCACATTTTAAAATGTCAAAAACTTTCACTTCCAAAGTCCTACTTGTTTTCTACATATCAAAGTAAAAAGGGTTAGTACAGTGTACTTATTGAAAACACAGACTGTAAAGCCAGACTGCCTCTGCCTGGGTTTGAATCCTGACGCCATTCCCGTTGTGCGGCCTTTGACAAATTATGTAACCCCTTTGTGCTTCAGTTTCTTTAGCTGTATAATTTGTATATTACCATGTGCTTTATAGGGTGGATTAAATGAGAGAATATATGTAAAGTGCTCAAAACTGTACCTGGCACATAGTAAGGACTTTAACAGTGTTAGCTATTTTATTACTAGAAGATATGTTTAAACAGAGAGCTTTTATGTTGACACGCCATTAACCCATGATTTCAAAAATAAAAAATTATCTTATGTTAAAAAATATTCATACTTAAATCATTAATCAAAACAAAAGAATAGCAATGACACTAACGGGAAAAAAGAGCCAATTAGACTTGAAGAGCTGGTGTGAGGACAAAAATGATCTGTTTAATTTTTAACAAGACAACTCAGAGAATACAAATAAGTAAATAAACAACTATTGGCTTAGATTACACACCTACACAGCTTTCACTATGATAGCCTAGTTCAAAAGTACAAAAAAGTACATGAATACTTCCCCAAAGACATAATGGTATTAACAAGCCAATCAGACTTCTTGAATTATTATCAATGTCTATGATATATTTAAACTTTTCTTTTAAGAAACAGGGTCTTGCTCTGTTGTCTAGGCTGGAGTACAGTGGCATAGTTATCATTTACTGCAGCCTCAAACTCCTGGCCTAGGCTGAAGGGATTCTCCTGCTTCGGCCTCCAGAATAGCTAGGACTACAGGTTATTCCACCAAGCCCAGATAATTTTTTCTTTAAGAGACAAAGTCTTGCTATGTTGCTTGGGCTGGTTTCAAACTCCTGGTCTCAAGCAATCCACCCATCTCAGCTTCCCAAAGTGCTGTGATTAAAGGCATGAGCCACTGTGCCCAGCCAAAACATTTTTTAAAACTTCATTCCATCTACAATAATATACTATAACCTATCGAAAGAATTCTTCCTGCTGGTGAAACTAAAGCAGGTACCCACCAGTTCAGGGACTGCTATTAAACAGCATAAAATACACTCTGAGCCCCTCCCCACAAAAACAAACAACATTTACAGGAAAAGGCAGGTGACTATCATATTTGTACCATGTTGTAAGCTCTGCTACGGCTGATAAGAATTTAAAATTCACAGGCTGGGCACGGTGGCTCAAGCCTGTAATCTCAGCACTTTGAGAGGTTGAGGTAGGCAAATTGCTTGAGTCCAGGAGTTCCAGACCAGCCTGAGCCACGTAGCAAAATCCTATCTCTAATAAATAAACAAACAAATAAATAAACAAAATTCATCCCCCATATTTTGTTGGGTCTTACCTAAAAGAATTGCCATAGGAATCAGATGACCTTCCAGTGTACCTGAAAAAGTAGGCATTTCTCTACTTGGGCTGAACAAATACTGCTGATCGCCATGAGGTAACATAGGAATGGAGTGTTTCGTTTTAGAATCCATCTTTATCGGTTTTGTTGCATAGAAGTCAGTCTGTGTTCTTATTGACTTTACTTTAGTGCCTATAATAATTACGAATGGCAGACATTTTTAAATATTGTTAAAATATCTACTATCCAGCCATCTAGAAATACAATAGCTCTTCACAGAAAAATCTCAATTCTATATATAAAGTTACAGGGCCCCAAAACAGAAGTAATATATAGATCAGAGGTGCCAAACTGCTTAAATGGCCAGATAGTAAATATTTCAGTCTGGTAGGCCACGTGATCTCAGCTGTAATGACTCAGTTCTGCTGTTGCATCATGAAAGAAGCCATGGACAATATTTAAATGAAGGAACACGGTTAGATGCAAATAAAACTTTATAAAAATAGTCAGCTCACCTGTAGGCCATAGTTGCCGGCCCCTGAATAGATAAACAACTTGTACAGCTACTATGACAAAATAGATACAACTAGAAAAAAATGTTAAATAAAGATTCTAAAGAATATTCAGACAACGTTTGAATTCATTAAATGTTTTTCCATAGGTACAAAAAAGTTAATGATCATTTTTGGAACTGGATGATTTTCATTTTTTCCTTACACCTTTATACATAACATAATTCTGAATAACCAGCCTTTATATTTAAAAATTATGTACAGATAATCTAATTCTATACTTACCTAAACCTTATGAATTAATATTGTTATATAGTAGGCCCTCCTTATCTGTAGTTTCTCTTTCCCTGTCTCAGTTACCTGGGGTCAACCTTGGTTGGAAAATATCAAATGGAAAATTCAAGAAATAAATAATTCATAAGTTTTTAAAAATTATTAATTATTATTATTTTTTAGATGGAATCTTACTCCACCCAGGCTGGAGTGCAGTAGTGCGATCTCAGCTCACTGTAACCTCTGCCTGCCAGGCTCAAGTGATCCTCCCACTTCAGCCTCCAGAGTAGATAAGACCACATATGCACACCATGCCCAGCTAAGTCATAAGTTTTACACTGTATGCTGTTCTGAGTAGCACAATAAATAAAGTCTCATGCCATCCTGCTCCAACCTGCCCAGGACATGAATCTTCCCTTTGTCCAGGGTATCTACACTGTAGACACCACATGTCCATTAAAAACTTAGTTGCCATCTCAATTATCAGATTAAAAAAACACAGTAGATGTTATAGCTTGGTACTACCCATTGTTTTAGGCATCCATTGAGGGTACTGGAACATATCCCCCATGAATAAGGGAAGACTACTGTACATTTTTTTCTGTTCCTATGATGTATACATTTGTATGTTGCCATTATAACCTAAATCTTAAAAAATAAAAAATATGACTTTATGTCTTTGAAGAAGTGGATAAATATCTATGGAACACACAAAAAAAGTGAATAAAAGAATAAAGTAAAAGGGCAAAGGAGAAGAGGCCAAAACATTTTCTAAATAATTTCCTGACATTATATTTTCACTTTTAACATGTAGGTGCTTTTTTTTTTAATGCAGAAACCCCCAAAGTTTTAGTGTTTAATAATTAATAGCACAACTGACCAAGGTCCAAGATGTGAAGATACCATGTTCAAGAAACTGGGGGGTAAAGTGCTCTATAAACTGACTATATAGTATATGATAAGAAAGCACATTTTATAATATAAAACCTGTCTACACATAGTATTTAGCTGCAAAAAGCCATTCAATCTTCTCTTGGCTCGGAAAAATGGTGTTCCAGATTCCAGTATAAATTATAAGCAACGCTTAACTCTCTTTTTGTGGCAGATATCTTGTTTTCACCCTCCAGTTCTTCCATTCCAGCCCGTGTCATGAGGTCTGTGATGTTCTTCTCCAGATTATCAATGTGACTACTTAAATCATCAATTCTCCCAATGATCTGGTCAGACATGGTCTGAAATTTATCTTGCATCTGCTGCAAGAGTGTCTGCACCACTGAGGTGAGGTCCTGTGCAGTCTTGGGGTCAGGTCTCAACCACCTCTCCAGTACCCAGCTTGGTGGTGATGTCTCAGACCATCACCTACACTTCCATTTCACATGTGGGTGTTTTTATGTATTTAATTTTTGTTTTACAGAGACAGGGTCTTGCTCAGTTGCTCAGGCTGGAGTGCAGTGGCCCTATCATAGCTCACTACAACCTTGAACTCCGAGGCTCAAGTGCTAAAGCGATCCTCCCATCTCAGCCTCCCAAGTAGCTGGGACTACAGGCACACCCTGCTAATATTTTAAATTTATTGTAGAGATGGGATCTAGCTAGGTTGCCAAGGCTGGTCTTGAATCCTAGGTCTCAAGCAATCCTCCTGCCTCAGCCTCCCAAAGTGGTAGGATTACAGGCATGAGACACTGTGCCCAACCTATAAATCTAGACTTTTAAATATAGGTTCCTTTTGTTTATGATCCCAGGAAGAAAAATTTTAGTACCATGTCTATATTCTTTCATCTTGTTTTCTGATACTCATTCATTCTATTAAATGAATAGTTTTCTTGAGTGTTTATATAAAATGTTTTTTCAGAATTCAATATGTGTTAAACATTGTTTAAGGCACAAGGAATACAGAGGTGACTAAACCAACTGTACTCATGGAGTCTACAGTCTAGTAGTGACAATAAATAAATAATAAAACAAAGAAACAAAAATATAACAACAAGAAGTGTGAAGTGCTATGAAGAACAATATGGCAGGGTGAGGAGATAAAGAGGAACAGGAGATAAGTCTTTGAATAGAATGGTCAGGCTAGATCTCTCTAAGGAGCTAAAATCTAAGAGCAGAGATGGAAGAAATGAGAGAGAGAACCATGCAACTGTTTGAATGAAGAGCTCTCCAGACAGGGGAAATGGCAGGTATTGAGGCCCTAGGATAAGCATAAGTCCTTAGGTTCTGATATGGCTTGGCTCTGTGTTCCTACCCAAATCTCATCTCAAACTGATCCCCATGTGTCACAGGAGAGACCTGGTGGTAGATAACTGCATCATGGGGACAGTTTCCCCTACTTTGTTCTTGTGATAGTGAATTCTCATGAGATCTGATTAAAAGGACATGGCTTTCTATGCTCCCTCTCTCCTGATGCCATGTAAAACATGCCTTGCTTCCCTTCTGCCGTGACTGTAAGTTTCCTGAGGCCTCCCCAGTGCAGTGGAACTGTGAGTCAATTCCACTTTTTTTTCTTTATAAATTACCCAGTCTCAGGAAGTTCTTTATAGCAGTATGAAAATGGACTAATACAGGCTCTCAATCACTTCTGACCATTAAAAGGGTGACTGAATGAAGTTATTTTCAGATCTGAAAGCATTTTAAAATCTCAAATTATTTTTTGCAGACTTTCAAAATCCCACACGTCAATTACTAGCAAAGCTACACTAGGCCAGGCACGGTGGCTCACGCCTATAATCCCAGCACTTTGGGAGGCCAACGTGGGTGGGCCACCTGAGGGCAGGAGTTCAAGCAGCCTGGCCAATATGGCAAAAGCCCGTCTCTAATAAAAATACAAAAAAAATTAGCCAGGCGTCATGGCACATTCCTGTAATCCCAGCTACTTGGGAAGCTGAGGCAGGAGAATCGCTTGAACCCTGGAGGCGGAGGTTGCAGTGAGGCTGCAGTGAGCTGAGACCATGCCACTGCACTCCAGCCCAGGCGACAGAGCAAGACTCCATCTAAAAAAAAAATATCAAAGCTACACTAAATAAGAGAAAACTTTAGGGTAAATATCATCCATTGGGATAAATATCACCCATAAGCTACATGCTTTCCGTTTTAAAATAATGTAAGTAAAATTTCTATATAACCTGACATCTGTATGATTACATAACCTTTAGAAAGGAAAGGGAACCAAAGTAACCACCACAGCGCCAACTTCTACTAAGGATAAGAGAGGAAAACGGGTGTGTGTCTATTAGATATCACATATTGTCAACTGTAGCTTACTGATCGCTAAGTAGAAGCTGATAAACTATAGTACATAACCAAAGTTAACAGACTCAGTATATAACCAAGAGTTATACTTAAATATACAGTACCAGTGAAACAGTAGATGTGACTCAAAACACACAGTGATAAATGAAGATGTTTTCAGTTGTGCACAAAGGCAACAATAAAAGTTTTCACTTTTCTACCTAAGTCTCTTTTAAAACAAAACTGCAAAAGTACCCATTAACACTTTTATGATAATGAACAGCATATGGCTGATCTTTCTGTTCATAAGAACATAACGGACCAAGGTCTTTAGGGAAATGTCTAGATTATAATTTAGATGCTCAAGATTCATCATCACCAGCCTAGGCAATGTGGTGAAACCCTGTCTCTACAAAAAATACAAAAAAAAATAGCCATGTGTGGTGGTGTTTGCCTGTCGCGCCACCTACTTGGGAGGCTGAGGAGGGGGGATCACTTGAGCCCAGTATGTCAAGGCTGCAGTGAACTGTGATTGCACCATTGCAATCCAGCCTGGGGAACAGAATGAGACACTGTCTCAAAAAAAAAAAAAAATCATTTTCTCCTAAATAAAACTTTTATCATGCTTTTTCTGAAGATGCCATTTAATCCTACATTTCTTCCCAATTATTCCTATCTTGTGTATGATTTTTAAGTTTCAGCCTATTTCTTCCTACCTCTGCTAAAAGGAATTATTTTTCATCCCCAAGCATTATATAATTTTAATTGCATTTATAAGTAATAAATAAAAAGCAAAAAGAAACTATACATGTTAAACTGATACTACTAAGAAGTGAGAGTAAACACAAAAAATGAGATTCCTTACCTTTAACTCGTTCTATTACTTTTGGTCTCTGTGGTTTGGACTTAGGAGATGGAGAATTAAATCTGAGATATGGTCCTTTTTTAAGAGTGCTTCGATGGCCCTGATAAACTGGCTTTCCATAGACTTGTAACATATAATCTTCATCTTGAATTACCGTGGATGCTTTCAAAAGTCCCTATGTGTATAAAGTTATTCAACTCACCATGAAAGTAGTCATCAAACATTTATCTCATTTTTCTAAAGCCACTTTTGCTAGCTTAAGTACTATAATAAGAATGATCAGGTCAAAAATAACCTCTATTTTAACAGCCCTTAAATTCTAGATATAGATTTCAAGCATTAGTTTGAAAAGCTTTAAATATAAAAATCATCCTCCTAAGAAACATGAAAATTTTTACCTTACTAAGTGTATTTTCAGCACCAAAGAGAAACATTTAAACACATTTTACATATTTATTATATTCAAGTACAATAAAAATACAATAACCTTAACTTTTAAATAATTTTGCATATTCCTGAACCCACATTCAACCATAATCTAAATGTCACAGAAAGGTAGCATTTACTGAGCATCTACTAAGTACCAAGGATTGAATTAGATACTTTGCTGATCTTCTCAACAATCCATATTTGGCACTAAGAAAGTTGCCTAGTTAGAGCACTCAAAAAAACTTCCTCCATACGATCTAGTACCATAGCTTGCATATACTAGGCACTAAACATGCATTTGTTACACTGAAAAAATAAACTATACACACACATGCACACACACACACACACACACACACACACAAATGAAACACAATTTTGAGTACCATCAACTAAAGAATCCAGTTTTTGGTCTAGATGATCTCTAGATACACCTGCTATAACTACAAAACTATGATACCAGGGTGTGAGGTCTCAGAAGAAAGGAACTATCTATTTCGTTCAGTGCTTTTCACATTATAAATCCAAAACTCTAAATATCAATAGTGTAAAAATAGCCTGCATTTGTATAGTCCTTCATATTTTAAAACACCATCACATTTGCTTCATTAATTATCTCTTACAGGAAATGATCGATTTTAACACAACAATTATGTTAAAAGAACAGATTAGGATCTTACTTCTTTTCTCTCTTTCTGTGTACTTGCAGCAGGCATGCCCCTCATAGGTAGATTTCTAAAATGCTCTTCTATTTGCTTTTGGGAATGTTTTCTTGGAATTACAGATTTGTTTACAGTTTTATCTTGTGTGTTGGTTCTAATATCTTTAGTCATATTGTGAGCTTTCTTGGTCCTCTGATTCTTCTGATCAAATCTTTTTTGTTCATAATCTGTTCTTGACAGTTCATCCTTAATATAACCAAAGTTAAAATTACTTAAAATACATCCAAATAGTAATGCTTTCACATCAGAAAGTATTAGAATTTATTTTTTGCTGTTATGTAAATACAGTTTAGCAGTTTTAAATGTGTTAAAAATAAAGGATATTGGCTTTATTGGATATATAAAAATAAAAGTTCTCTGGAAAAATAAATAAAACCCTAAAAAGACTAGTATCTTTTGAAGCAGGGGAAATGGGAAATAATAGAAGGGTTTCAGGGGTAGGAGGACAACTCTGAGTGACAAATCTTTTTACACTTTTTGATGCTTGAACCAAATGAATTTTGTTAACAATTTAAAAAGTAAAACATACGTTTCAAAAAAAGCAAACAATTTTGTAACAAAACTCTGAGGTAAATATAAATTAAAATTATGTGGAAGTTTAAACAATCATATTTTACATGGAATTCATGGCAAAAGAGTGAGATATACTGCCAGTTGACTGCAGAGCCAAAACTCGATTCCAAATCTTCTTAGTTCAACATTTTTGTGTGTGTGCATCTTATAGTACCTAAAATAAATTTTTCATACCTTCATTAGAAATATATATTCTTAAACAACAAAGTTTCAAAATGTATTTCTGTGTTTATTGCTGTGAAACAGTGCTGATGCTTCAGCTTGCTACCATTGTGAGTAGCATATAAGCACATCTACAGTATAAAAAAAAAAAAACACACCTTGCACTCATCTTAACCTGTGTAGTTCAGCTCACTCAAATATATAAAATTTTTAAATTTCCTAAGAAAGATAATTCCAAGACCTTCACAATGCTGGATGTTTGAAGATGTACATTCCTATTGTGGATGTGAGAAAGAGGCTGTTTTTCCATCTGGAACTGAATTCTGTAAACTTAGTAAATCTAGCTTTTTTTTTTTCTCTTTGCACAACTCTGGTATTTTCACTTTGGCGAGCCAATGTTTCTAAATCTGCTGTTTTAAAATATCTTTGCAAGTATAATTCTTTTTCCAAAGACTTTTGCTAAATTTTCTTTCAGATTATTCATGTTTTATTGTCCAACAATTTGCCAAATTAAGAGCCGTAATAGAATTTGAGATAAAGTACTTGTTAAAACTAAACTTATTACTAAGTAAATATAAAGAGTGACAGTAAAATTAAAAATTATAAGTGGATTTTCATATAAGAAATATTTTGAAAACAAGTGTAACGCCTATAAATTGGAATCAATGTTATCTTCTGAGAATTCACTTATCAGTTTTTTCCAAGACATACCTGAATTTCTGCAGAAATAGTTTTAATCCACTCATCCACTGTCCTTCTGATCCTAATTTTCTCTGACATCTCTCTATAAAAGAGAAAAAGGAATTTTCTCAAATTAGCAGTTAATGTCCTGAGCAGGACTTGGATCAGATCTAACTCTTATCTAGTTGTGAGCCTACTAGCCTAATAACCTTCATCTGAAAAGGAAAGGATTTTAGGAAAGTAGGACAGGGGCCTAATATCCTTCATCTGAAAAGAAAAACCAATGGTACTAGTTTTCATCAAATATTTGAAGCATAAATGTTTGAAAAACACATGTAGATCCAAGAAGATATATACCAAAGAAAGAAAAAGCTAAAAGAAAAATTTCCACCAGAAAACAGTAGTACCACCATGTGTATATCCAAATTCCAACTTTATAATAAGTTCTACAACTTGAAAGGCAATAAAGAACCTTTTAAAAAAAAAAAAAACTAAAACATTTTAAGCAAAATAAAGTGCTTAGAAAAAATTTAAGAAGTAGAACTGTCAGCCTCATAAATAATCTCAGATGCCAACATCCTCTTACCTGTTGGTAGATAAAGCATTGATAAGTGAATACATGGCAGCTCCATCTTTTGCACGAATAATAGCTTCCAGGTTTTCTTCAAGTACTTTTTTATTGTTTTGTATTCCTCTCAAAATCTTCTCAGCATCTTTCAATACAGATCTTGTTGTATTGGTTGTTTGAAGCTTAACAGAATTCTGTGGAAGATCTGCAAGCTTCAACATACTCAGAGATTCTTTTGGCTTAAAAGAAAAAAAGACCAAAAGTTACTAAACTCACACTGATTCTTTTAATCAAAACAAGGGCTATCACTATCATTGGGGCCATACATTA
Source organism: Cebus imitator (assembly GCF_001604975.1). NCBI lineage: Eukaryota > Metazoa > Chordata > Mammalia > Primates > Cebidae > Cebus > Cebus imitator. Next base: position 5,465,469 of record NW_016107385.1, read on the forward strand.
TGCCAATATATTCTAAGGACTCAGTTTGTCAAATTGAAGACTTACAAAAGAATACTTGGCAATCAAAGTGCTTTTCCTCCATTTAGAAATACTAATGTGGGCCGAGAACAGTGGCTCACACCTGTAATCCCAGCATTTTGGGAGGCTGAGGCAGGTGGATCACCTGTAGTCAGGAGTTCGAGACCAGCGTGGCCAACATGGTAAAACCCTGTCTCTACTAAAAAACACAAAAATCAGCCGAGCGTTGTGGCACATGCTTGTAATCCCAGCTACTCGGGAGGCTGAGGTAGGACCACTTGAACCTGGGAGGCACAGAGTGCAGTAAGCTTAGATCGTGCCACTGACCTCAAGCCTGGGTGATGGAGAGAGACTCTGTCCCCTCCAAAAAAAAAGAAAAAAGAAAGGAAATCCTAAGGTGAATGTCAAATAAAATAGAGGTGGGAAATCCATAGCAGTGTTGAGTAGTCCAGAGACCAAAAATAGCTCTCTCTGCTGAAGAAAGCTAAAACGAAATAAAAGCAAGATGGCTGTTTATGTACGGAATGTATGGCAGACATTGTGGATTGGATAAATGAGGTCTATTCATTCACGGGTCTCTTTTCCCCTTCCTCCATTTCTAACAGAAGCTAGGAAGTCAGAAGTGGCTACATGGCTCAGTCCTGGTCAAGGGGCGATAAGTAGAAATCACTTGGTGAAGGCCTTTGGAAATATTTTGTAAATGGAACAGACATGGCTAATATGTCTTTTTCAGTGCTTTTTCTTCATCCTTCCTCCTAATTTCTATCTTTATAACTTTTTTATTCCTTTTAATTTTTATCTTAACCAATTATAAATGTTAAGACCATTCCCATTTTACCTGAACCATGCCATTTGTTTCTTTCTTCTTTTGGACAAGGTCATGAAGAACATCATCAGACTTCTGCACAGTCACTTTAGCTGTTCCTAGCTCTTCATAGGAAGGAAATCTTTCAGAAGGTAGAGTTTCAATGCTATAAAAGATTTTTTTTAAGTTTCCTAAATTGTTGTAAATTCAGTAAACATTTCATTACCCATGTCTTTGATACAGTCTTAACTATACATTACTAAGTGGTATCCTATTAAAATTGTACAAGGGAATTAATCAGTTATGTGACTAAACACATGAAACAGAAAATCACAAGAGACAAAATCCATCTAACCAGAAAAGTTTAGACATAGCAAAAAGGAGCAGGAAAAGGTTATGCTTTCAAGAATTAACATCTAGAAGCACTTCTAGATTGGTGGAGTAAGAACTTCTGAAAATCTGCTGCTCTGTAAGCATAATGAGAACCCTAGCAAAAATCATCAAAATCAAATTTTGCTAACCTCTGGAAATTAAAGACTTACAACAACCTGAGGGGCATTTATTCAGGAAAAATGGCTGACTCTAGGTAAGAACAGCAAGCTTTACAGGATTTTTTTAACTTGCCTATCCAATTCTGTGGTGGCCTTGAAAACCAACAGCCTCACAACCACTAAAGAGAGTAGGATGGCTTGGAGCTCTCCCAAAAGTCTCATTCACAGTGTTTGTCTTTATTTGATCTGATTCACAGCTAGATCAGCGAGAAACTATACCCAGGGCATTTTTCAAAAACACTGGTAATTGTTTAACATCTCAGCAGCCTGAGTTTGTGATACTAGTTGGGGCAAACAAGATTGTGGTCAGTAAATCTTAAAAATCTAGGTAATAAGATGTCCGTGGTGGAGCTTTGAAAAGCTCCAACATATTCCTGGGAATTTAGAAGGCCATGCCTTCTAGTCCACATGCAGGGTTATATACATGCCCAGGAGAGACCTGGGAAGATCCTAATCACTCACTTCTAGCTGACCTTGATGCTCTGTACAAGTTAAGAAGTGAAGGCTAAAATAGGCTCATAATCTGCCAGGCACTGGAGGCATGTTCTACCTCATGCATACACACACACACACACACACACACACACACACACAAAATCCATGGCAAAGAGAAGGAGACTTATCAGTTCAAGGCAATTAAGGAAATCTCTTTCCTATCATTAGTAGACTAAGCTAACAAAACAGAGACTTCAGTGGGTGTATGTGACAAAGAATACAGACTTCACAGAATTAGTCCAGGAAAGTCACTAAACAAACAGCAACAATAACTAGCAACAACAATAAACTCTGGGAAGTGAAAAAAATCTAATTTCCAGAGTTGCCACACTGTATTATGTAAAATGCCCAGTTTTCAACAAAAATTTATGAGACGTACAAAGAAACAGGAAAGTAAACCCAAACACAGAAAAAAGTACAGTCAAAAGAAACTTCCCTTGAGGAATCCCAGATATTAGATGTACTAGGCAAAGACTATAAATCAGCTATTACTAAAAGAAACGAGTTTAAAAGTTAAAGGAAAGTTTAAGAATAAAGTCTGGCTAAATATAGAATGATCAATAAGGAGATAGAAAATATTTTTTAAAAAGACAAATTCTGCAGTTGAAATGTAAATTCACTAGAGGGGATCAACACCATATTTGAGTTGGCAGAAGAAATAATCAACAAACTTGAAGACAGGTTAATTGAGAATATCCGGTCTCAGAAATGGAAAGAAAAATAGATGAAGAAAAATTAACAGTCTTAGAGACCTATGGGACACCATCAAGCACACCAACATACAACTCCTCATCAGAAACCATAGAGTCCAAAAGGCAGTCAGATGACACACTCAGAAAGCTGAAAAAGAACATCTACCAAAAATGCTATATGTAGTAAGGCTATCCTTCAAAAGTGAAGGAGGGGACACCAGGGGTGTGTGTACAGAGAGAGATGATCATGTGAAGAGACAGTAAGAGGGAGGCCACCTGTAGGCCAAGAAGAGAGGCCTCAAAGGAAACCAGCCCAGCGAGCACCTTGATCTTGAACTTTCAGCTTCCACAACTATGAGAAACCAAATTTCTGTTTAAACAAGAAAAAGTGAAAAAGAAATTAAGACAGTACCAGATAAACGAAAACTGAAATAATTCATTGTTAACAGACCTATCCTATACGAAATGTTAGCAGGAGTCCTTCAGGGTGGGATAAAAGGATATTAGACTAACTTGAATCCATATGAAGAAACAGGGTACTAGTAAAGATGAACTATATAGGTAAATATAAAAGCCAGCATACATATTTTTATTTGTATCTCTTTTCTTTTCTATCTGACTTCAAAGACAGCTGCATCAAATACTAATTACCAAGCTATATAGATGGGCTCATAATGTATAAATATGTAATATGTATGATAATAATAGAGGAAAGAAAAATGGAGGGAACAGAGCTTTACTGAAGCAAAGCTTTTCAGTACTACTGAAATTAAATCACTATTAATCCAAATTAGATAGTTTTAAATTAATATGTTAATTATAATTCCTAGAGTGACCACTAAGAAAATAACTAAAAAAAAATAGCAAAGGAAATGACAAAATAATTAAACCGGTGCAACTAGAAAATGTCTAATACAAAAGAAGCCACTAAGAGAGGAACAGTGAAACTAAAAGACCTAAGGCATACAGAAAGCAACATGGTAGACATAAATCCTACCTTATCAGTAATTACATTAAATGTAAATAGACTAAAAATGTATAATATCTCTGCAAAAAATTACTCAATATATGGCTCCTTTAGTTTTTATTACAGTAGTTTTAAAGATGTTGAAGATAAATATAACTATCATGGCCCAGATTTGATTTTTTTTTTAACTTATTACGTAAATTTCAAATAAACACAAAAATAGAGAAAATACTAAAATGAACCTCATATACCCTAACTACAACAATCATTAATTCATGGTTAGCCTCATTTTATCTATACTCCTAACCTACTTGTCCCTACCCTATAGTGGATTCTTTTTGAAACAAATTCCAGATATCATTTAATCAGAAATGAATAATCTGCATACATTAGAAATTAATAATCTGCATTTTGAAAAAAATTAGATATTCATTTCATAGTAATATTATAGAAAGAGGGAAGATATATTAGCATCAGAAAATAGTAACTAAATCTAAGATAAATTTAAGAAGCAATGCTTTAATTTATTAAAAGTCCCAAAGAAAATGTGAAAAATCTGAACAAAGCTCTTTTCAACCTAGTTTTCATTCCAATACCTGTCTGTTTTCTCAAGATTCCATCCTATTTTTGACCTAGTTAGTGAGGTGGTGTTTGATGATTCACTTTTTCTTGTCAAACAATCATTAGTATTCAAAATTTGCTCCAATAGTCTTACATTTCCTGAAATAGAAGAGATATAGTATCATTTTCCAAATACTAATTCATTTCTCTTTTATATGATATCTCATATATTTGTATTCTGGCCTAAGTTAGTTTCTTATGATGACTATCTACTCAATTTATAGCCTACAGTGTATCCTACAATGTAGGCTATAAATATACTTATCAAATAAAACTAAATATTTATACCTCATAAAAACTATACCACAGGCTGGGTGCAGTGGCTCACGCCTATAATCTCAGCACTATGGGAGGCCAAGGTGGGTGGATCACCTGAGGTCAGGAGTTCAAGACAAGCCTGACCAACATGGAGAAATCCCATCTCTACTAAAAATACAAACATTAGCTGGGCATGGTGGTGCATGCCTGTAATCCCAGCTACTCGGGAGGCTAAGGCAGGAGAATCGCTTGAACCTGGGAGACGGAGGTTGCAGTAAGCCGAGATCGCACCATTGCACTCCAGCCTAGGCAACAAGAACGAAACTCTGTCTCAAAAAAAACCCAAAAAACAAAAAACTATATCACAACAATATTAACTCATGGCTAGCCTCATTTTATCTATACTCCCAACCTACTTGTGGCTCATGCCTGCAATCTCAGCACTTTGGGAAGCTGATTGAGGCCAGGAGTTTGAGACCAGCCTGTCTCTATAAAAATAAATAAATAAACAAAGAAGTCTGAATTCACAGAAAAAACCCTAAATTTATTTTCATCACAGAAAAAAAGGAATTTGAGTGAGAAGTGTCATCATCACAAAGTCCAGCAAAACAGAAGATTTTTATAAATGTAAAGATGAGATTTATCTATTTCTTCAAAGTACCAATTAAGTGGATCTATCCTTTAGCCTTGTTTGTATGTAGTAAGACTACATAATAATTTTTGTTGAGAGACTGCCTTCTTTATCAAAGATTTTATTATCTTCTGACTTTCTTAAAATTCTTTAAATGTGCCTAAGACAAGACTTGCATGCATTTAAATGATTCCAAGAAAAAAAGCATTTAGTTTAATATTTCATTTACTTTTGTTAGAAGGGGTATATTTTAAGACTCAGTAACACACTATTTTTCTTTTTCTTTTTTATTTCTGTAGATTTTTGGGGAACAGGTGGTATTTGGTTACATGAGTAAGTTCTTTAGTGGTGATATGGGAGATTTCAATGCACCCATCACCTGCGCAGTATAAACTGAACCCAATTTGTAGTCTTTTATCCCTCATCCCCTTCCCACCCTTTTCCCACAAGTCCCCAAAGTCCTTTGTATCATTCTTATGCCTTTGCATTCTCATAGCTTAGCTCCCATTTATGAGTGAAAACATAAGATGTTTGGTTAATACACTATTACTTGTGGTCCCTTATAAAAGTTGTTGTTCTGTATTAAAAAGTTCACCTATTAGCACTTTTTCTAAGTAAACATGGTAATAGATGTTAAGTTTCTCTATGTTTTATTATTAAAATCCACACCTAAAAACAATATGAGGAAACATACTCTAAAAATGATTAGCCTTACCTTCAGCAAAGCATTTTTTTTTAATTTATTTATTAATAACAAAACCTGGCCAGGCACAGTGGCTCACATCTGTAATCCCAGCACTTTGGGAGGCTGAGGCAGGCAGATCGCTTGAGCCCAGGAGATTGTGACCAGCCTGGGCAACATAGCAAAACCTTATCTCTATGAAAAATACAAAAATTAGCCTGGTGTAGTGGCATGCACCTGTTGTCCCAGCTACTCAGGAGGCTGAAGTTGGAAGATCAACTGACTCTGGGGAGGTAGAGGTTACAGTGAGTCATGATCACACCACTGTACTCCAGTCTGGATGACAGGGTGATACCTTGTCTCACAAAAAATAAATAAAAATTAACAAAACTTGTTCATTACAGGTTTAAGTAATAACCTGTAAGAGATAGAATAACTATAAACATATACCTCCAATTACTTTTACGAAGAACCTAAAGAAGCTTGATTTTCCCAGAAAGTATCATTTAAAGTAAAATATTACAAATAGAGATCCCAATTTAGTTACGACTAGGCACAAAAAAATCTCATGAAAATTTCCTAATTTGGGATAGGTCTAGTAAAAGTCTCTATTACCTCTGTGACATGACACTTCCATATTTTCTTTTTCTTCCAAAAGATTTTCCCTCTTTGATAGTTCATCATCCCTTGAAACAGGTATAGGAGCAAATCTGCGAGGTGCTGGTGTCTCCAAAGGAGATTTCTGTTTATCAAAACTCTTATCTTCAATTTCTTTTAAAGGTACTTTAACAGAAAATTTTTTTTTAAATTAGCTTGCTTTTAAGAAACTTTTAAAATAATTGCATATTACTCTTTCCTACAGGTTAAAAATAAAGCCAAAAGGCCGGGTGCGGTGGCTCACGCCTGTAATCCCAGCACTTTGGGAGGCCCAGGCGGGTGGATCACGAGGTCAAGAGATCAAGACCATCCTGGTCAACACAGTAAAACCCCGTCTCTACTAAAACTACCAAAAATTAGCTAGGCATGGTGGCGTATGCCTGTAATCCCAGCTACTCAGGAGGCTGAGGCAGGGGAATTGCCTGAACCCAGGAGGCAGAGGTTGCGGTGAGCCGAGATCACGCCATTGCACTCCCGCCTGGGTAACAAGAGCGAAACTCCGTCTAAAAAAAATTAAAAAATAAAAAATAAAAATAAAGCCAAAATTATAAATAACAAATTATTAACAAGTGTAGAGAAATAACTTTGTCCCCATTAAAAATCAAAAGAAATGAAGACAACATACATTTTATACTTGCATCTAGTAAACAAGAATCAATATGATAATATTCAGAACTATTGAAGCTGTGATGAAACTGGGAGAGTCAGACACTTCTCATGGCAGTGAAAACTGATAAACCATCTGGCAATAAGTATAGGAAGAATTCAAGTTTTATATACTTTAACCTTAATCTTACTCTTGTGAAATTATTCTAAGAAAATAATATAAAAGAAAGAAAATGTGCTTTAAATATGATGATGTTTATTACAGTATTATTTATGAAGATGAAAACCTGAAAACTGCCTGAGTAGCCAAAACAGGATAATGGTCAAGTAGACTGTGAAACAGTTATTCAATAGATCACCTTTAGTCATTACAAATTAAAATTATGAAGACAACTAACTATATAAAATATGGAAAATCCTTTTATGTGCTAGTAAAAAAGCTGTATAAAATGCTACAACTATGTAAACATGATATATGCCCAAGAAAAAGCATAGAAAAATTAAAACTTTAACTTACTGAACTTTTAATTTACTCATTTTTTCTTTTGTTACTGTAACTTATATATACAAAGAAATAAATTCAGTTTACAATCAATAAAATAGACACCTTTTTCATAAAAAATCATGCTTAAGGCCGGGCACGGTGGCTCAAGCCTGTAATCCCAGCACTTTGGGAGGCCGAGGCGGGTGGATCACGAGGTCAAGAGATCGAGACCATCCTGGTCAACATGGTGAAACCCCGTCT
>NW_016107385.1:5473385-5502198 GCF_001604975.1 Cebus imitator
AAAAAAAAAAAAAAAAAAATCATGCTTAAGAAAAACAAAATTATAAGCAAGAAATTCCCTAGAGCTGAGTTCTGAAAAAAGTGTCCACTGCTATAGAAGGCACACAGCTGGGTCATACTGAAACCGAGTTCTGGTGCTAGCTCTCACATCCTCCCTCCCAGGTCAGGCAATCTTGAGCAGGCAAGTCATACCATTCTGTGCTTCACTGTCCTTTCTTCATAACTTAAAAATGGACTCATATTAATTCACAACAGTTCTTTGTTGTTGTTGTTTGCTTGTTTTTTTTGTTTTTAAGACAGGGTCTCACTCTGTCATCCAGGCTGGAGTGCAGTTGCATGATCACAGCTCACTGAAGCCTCAACCTCCTGGGCTCAGGCAATCTTCCCACCTCAGCCTCCAAAGTAGCTGGGACTACAAGCATGTGCCACCACACCTGGCTAATTTTTTTACTTTTATGTTTAGAGACAGGGTCTCACTAAATTGCCCTTGAACTCCTGGGCTCAAGTGATCCTTTCACCTTGGCCTCTCAAAGTGCTGGCCACAAAAGTTTTACAAGGACCACTCATTTGTTGCAAAATGTAAAACACCTTATAAGCATGAGCAATCTTTAATGACTGCAGTACAACAATGTTCTAACAGATCAAGTGTTGAAAATATTGTACTATATATATCTGCATATCCCTAAAAAGATAGTCCCTCGATTATCTTTAGTTCATTATTCAAATAACAATAACTTAGAAACACATTTATTCATTTATTTTAAATACTAAAGTTTTAACAAATAAGCTATGTATTGCTTTGTTATTACAGAGTTTTAAAATTCAATCAAGATAAGCAGACTTGCATTACTAACTCTGAAAATATTTAGAAATGGTTTAAAAATGTACTCAGGCAGTTGCTCTGACAGAATCAAGAAAAATAGTAAATATGCAGTTTGTCAGAGAGCAGAATTGATCTATTTACAAGCATTTTTGATAGTAAATAATATTTTTCTAAATTTATAAGCACTCTGACAATTTATGAAGGTTATTAATTAAAACCACAGATAAGAACATAATTCATAATTTTTAAAAATTTCAGAATAACCTAAAAATTACTTGACCTAAAAACAGAACTAGTTTTGGCTGGGTGCGGTGGCTCACGCCTGTAATCCAACACTTTGAGAAGCCAAGGCGGGTAGATCACCTGAGGTCAGGAGTTCGACACTAGCCTGGCCAACATGGTGAAACTCTGTCTCTACAAAAATACAAAAATTAGCTAGGCATGATGGTGGGTGCCTGTAATCCTAGCTACTCAGGAGGCTGAGTCAGGAAAATCACTTGAACCCAGGAGGCAGAGGTTGCAGCGAGCCAAGTTCATGCCATTGCACTCCAGCCTGGATGACAAAGAGAGACTCCATCTCACCAAAAAAACAAACAAACAAAAAAACTAGTTTTAGCTAAGACAAGGTAGCCTAAGAAAATTTTAAAAAATAATAAAAAAAAAACAAACTAGATTTATTTTTTAAAATCCTATGAGTAAATTTTATAAAACAAAGACTCCTACTGATTAGGAAATATGTTTTCAGCTCATGCAGCACAAAGAGAATTCATAGCTGACATTTTTTATTCATAGAGAACTACATATTTTTACCTTGTCTGGAGGCAAATGTGTTATATGAAGATGGATTACAGCTACCAAGATTAGGGTGTTCTGGTTTTACAAAATACTTTTCCACTGCTCTGGAGGAGGGCACACTAACAGGCTGAAAACTACTAGTCTTGAGTGCAGCACTAATAAAATGAGTCTAGAAGAAATAAGATTATTTTATTGTTTTCAAATATCATTTGAAAGAGATAATAAAATACATTGAAATATTAAAGGGGTTAAACATAATTTACTATACTTAAACAATGAAAAAATACATATTACATTGCAAATATCCAGTGTAAAAGCAGCAGCAATGCCATTGGAAAGATGCAGAATTGCACTAAGCCTGACTCTGCTGTGTGACCTTAATCATTTTCCTTAACCATTCTAAACCTCAGTGCTTTCCTTTCTACCTCAGATATGGCTCAGGGGCCATTGCTGCCAGCTAAGAGAAGACCAGGAAAGACAGGCCCTCACCCTAAACCTCTACTTACATCAGAGAATTCAAAACCAAAACATTCCATCTTTTATATCCTCAATGGTAAGATCTTGTTTGAAGCAAAGGTTTGAAAATCATTGACAGTAAGTTCTCAAATAAATATCCATGCTTAGCAGCAGCAATAACATATACATTTGCACATAAATGGAAAATAGAGTGACAACATAGTTTTCAGCACTATTTATTAAAATATCTGAAATGAGGTGAGGCACAGGGGCTCATGCTGGTAATCCTAGCATGTTGGGAGGCCAAGGGGAGCAGATCACCTGAGGTGAGGAGTTCGAGATCAGCCCGGCCAACATGGCAAAACCCTGTCTCTACTAAAAATACAAAAATTAGCTGGGCATGGTGGCAGGCACCTGTAATCCCACCTACTCAGAAGGCTGAGGCAAGAGAATCACTTGAACCAGGGAGCAGAGGTTGCAGTGAGCCAAGATGGTGCCACTGCACTCCAGCCTGGATGACAGAGTGGGATTCTGTCTCTAAAATAAAATAAAATAAAATAAAAATAGAGTAAAATATCTAAAATGAGCAAGTATCTTAACTAATAAAACTGGTTTTAGGCTGGGCACGGTGACTCACACCTGTAATCCCAGCACTTTGAGAAGCTGAGGCAGGCAGATCACCTGAGGTCAGGAGTTCAAGACCTGCATGGCCAACATGGTAAAACCCCATCTCTATTAAAAATACAAAAAATTAGCTGGGCGTGGTGGCAGGCACCTGTAATCCCAGCTACTTGGAAGGCAGAGGCAGGAGAATCACCTGAACCTGAGACGCGGAGGTTGCAGTGAGCCAAGGTCACATCATCTTGTCACCTACTCCAGCCTGGGTGACAAGAGCAAAACTCCATCTCAAAAATATAAAGAAATAAATTTCACATTAATTAGAAAAAAAGTAAATTAAAACCAACACATTTACAATGCCGATCATTCACTCACTCCAAAAAATAAATAAATAAATAAATAAAGTTTACTGAGGGCTAAGTAGTGTTCTAGGACTTAGAAATTCCAAAATAGGTCAGGTACAGTGGCCCATGTCTGTAATTCCAGCACTTTGGGAGGCCAAGATGGATGGATCACTTGAGGCCGGGAGTTCAAGACTGGTCTCACCAACATGGTGAAAACCTGTCTCTACTGAAAATATAAAAATTAGCTGGGCATGGTGGTACAAGCCCATAATCCCAGCTACTTGGGAAGCTGAGGCATGAAAATTACTTGAACCTGGGAGGTGGAGGTTGCAGTGAGCCAAAATCACACCACTGAACTCCAGCCTGGGTGATAGAGACTCCATCTCAAAAAAAAAAAAAAAATTCAAAAATAAATAAGAAAAGTATGCTATCAACTTCTTGTGAGAATAACACTTTTTATAATAGCCCCAGTGTCTCATTCTCAAACAGCATTAAAAATGTTCGTTCTTTTAATTAATTAAATGCAAACGCAAATATGTATACCAGGTAGTTCTTATCCAAGGGTGTGCATCAGAATCATTATGAAGCTTTCAATGATTGCCAGGCACTACCTCAGAATTGCTGGTTCAAAATCTCTGAAAGGCCTAAGCAAGTGTGTGTGTGTATAATTTTTTTTTTTGAGATAGGGTCTCACTCTGTCATCCAGGATGAAGCACAGTTGCATTATCATAGTTCACTGTAACTGCAAATTCCTGGACTAAAGGTCTCCTCCAGTCTCCCTATCTTAAGTATCTGGGACTATAGACATATGCCACCAGGCCAGGTTTGTTTTTTTTTTTTAGAGATGAGGTCTTGCTACATTGACCAGGCTGGTCTTGAACTCTTGGCCTCAATCTATCGTCTTAGCTTGGCCTGCCAAGATGCCAAACACGAAAAGCATGAACATTTTTATAAAGTTTTGCAAGTAATTCTAGTGCACATTCCCAGACTAAAAACTGCTGATATAAACACATAGCTACAATATGATATAAGCATTTAAAAATGCGGCCAGGCATGGCAGCTCATGCATGTTACCCTAGCACTTTGGGAGGCCAAGGAAGGCAGATCACTTGAGGTCACAAGTTCGAGGCCAGCCTGACCAATATGCTAAAACCCCGTTTCTACTAAAAATACAAAAATTAGCTGGGTATGGTGGTGTGTGCCTGTAATCTCAGCTACATGGGAGGCTGAGGCGGGAGAATCTCTTGAACCCGAGAGGTGAAGGTTGTAGTAAGTGGAGACTGCACCACTGCACTTCAGCCTGAGCAACCATAGCAAGATTCCATCTCAAAAAATAAATTAATAAAAATAAAAATGATATAAACAAAAATAGTTTAAAAGGAGGAAAAACCAAATAGAGGGAGAGGTCTCACAGAACTAGTAACATTTGAGATATAACATGCAGAGTTATCCACATTAGAGGAGAACAAAGACAAGCAAATCATGATTTAAGAATTAAAACTGTTACAATCTAATGAGCTACTGCAATTATCAATGAATATTAGCTGAGAGATCCAAGTGATAAAAGATTAAGGAATCTGTACTGGCTTTATTATGGATACCTGAATATCCATTTGTTGTTGTTGTAATTTTTCAAGATTTCTTATGTGCTGCTCCATGAACACGTTCATTTGCTTTTCATGATCATGACAGTGTAGTTTCTCTTGTTTACTCTGAATGCTTGTTTGCTGCTCTGTAACACGTTGTAGGTGTTTATCAGTCTCCTGTAACTTACTAAGTAATTCTGTAACAGAATTGACTTTTGCTTCCAAATCACTCTGCACCTAAAATAAAAATATTCTTTAAATTCACATTACAGGACACCAAAAATATGTCTAATTACCAGAAATGTTATTTAAATCAGAGAAGTGATCAAATCTGAGCCTTTACCCACTAAATGTCTAATGATTTAATGCCTTTATGTTTAGAATCACAGAAATGAAAGGCAGAAGACAACTATCCTTAGGTAAATGCTTCCTCTCAAAAACAAAAATTATACCAAATCTGCCACACAGAATTTTATGGTGCCTAAAAGATACTTAAGTGGGAATTAAAAAGAAGAAAACTACTGTAAAGCAAAGCAGTTTTTGATACTTTACTAATGCAAGGCTGAGTTAGGTCAGCAGCCTTGAGTTCTAGTTTTGGCTCTGCCACTTACTCATTCCAGACTCATGTGCCTACTCTGACCTGTCTCTCTGCTTCCCCATTTAGAAAGTGACAGCCAAGGCATAGATTATCTCTAAGGTTCCTCTAGCTCACAAATAAGAATAACTAATTATCCAGGTTGCCCAGGACCAAAATGTTTCAGGAGATAGGACTCTCAGTGGTAAAACTGGGAAAGTTCTGAATTTGCTAGTGCCATCACAGTATTAGAAGGTAATTTTCACAGTTCCTGAGAAGTAATAGACAATCACAAATGGGAAAATTCTTTCAAATTGAGAGTAACTACAATGTTTCTAGTCTATAATTGGACACAACCATTTATAGAATCAGTTCTTAATAAGTACTTCTATATTCACAAAGTAGTTACGAGTATCTGGGAAGAAAAATATACCTTTATCAATGGAGCTGCGGTTGCAATGGCAGCAGCAGTTGCTGCGGCCACAGTTGTAGCTGAATCAATTCCACTGGGTGAAATTCTAGTCTCCTGAGTAACAGCATCCTTCTCTATGCCTGCATCCTCTAACAGATGTACCTTTACTTCCTTAAAAACAGGCATGCTTTGAGCTCTATAAGTAAAAAAGCAATAAAAATGTATTCAATAAACTACACATTGAATCATTTCAAGAAATACAAATGGTAATCTGCTAAAGGTGGTTTTGATTTTTTAAATTAAATCACCTATTAAACAAGGTTATTTGGTTAACAATATTTACTAAGGTCCAGGTTGCTAAGGGCTAAAGAAATAAGATAATTCCTTGAAGATAGCAATATTATTTTGGAATAAAAATTACACATATGAAAAAGGTATGGAACAATTAAAAAGACATATTATCAAGAGGTACAAATTTAAAACACTCAGTGGCTCACCCCTGTAATCCCAGCACTTTGGGATGCTGAGGCAGGTGGATCATGAGGTCAGAAGATCGAGACCATCCTGGCCAACAAGGTGAAACCTCATCTCTACTAAAAATACAAAAATTAGCAGAGCATGGTGGTATGCCCCTGTAGTCCCAGCTACTTAGGAGGCTGAGGCAGGAGAATCACTTGAATCTGGGAGGCAGAGGTTTCAGTGAGCTGAATCACGCTACTGCACTCTAGCCTGGGTGACAGAGCAAGACTCCGTCTCAAAAAAAGCAAACAAACAATAACAACAACAACAACAACAACAAAAACCACTCAGAAAAAGCTCTAAGAATTTAAGTACTAAGCTTTACTCCTAAAGGCAGACAACCCAAGAAACGCTGTTGTTTTCTTTCTTCTTTTATTATTTTGTTAAAGATTAGTCAAGTATAGTAGTGAGAAGGGGAGAAAGAGTAGAATAAGTTTGGTCTGGGCCAGGTGGGGACAGCACTTTGGGAGGCCAAGGCAGGCGGACTGCTGGAGCTCAGGAGTGTGAGACTACCCTGGGCAACATGGTAAAACCCTCTCTCTACTAAAATACAAAAAAATTCGCTGGGTATGCTGGTGCATGCCTGTAATCCCAGCTACTTGGGAGGCTGAGGCAGGAGAATCACTTAAACCTGGGCAGCAGAGGTTGCAGTGAGCCTAGATCGCACCACTGCACTCCAGCCTGGGTGACACAGCAAGACTCTGTCTCCAAAAGAATTATTAAAAAAAAAAAAGTCTGGTCTGTAACTGACTGTGAACAATCAATTGAGATAACTTATTATCTCAGACAAGCTGCTGTTTTTAAATTCTTGATAATTTTATTCTCCAAATACTTGATGTAAGAATTATAACATTATTGGCCAGGTGCAGTGGCTCACACCTGTTATCCCAGCACTTTGGGAGGCCAAAGTGGGCGGACAGCTTAAGGCCAGGAGTTCGATACCAGCCTGGGCAATGTGGCAAAATCCTAACTCTACAAATAATAAAATTATCCAGGCATGGTGGCACACGCTTGTAGTCCCAGTTACTCGGGAGACTGAGACAGGAGGATCTCATGAGCCTGAGGAGGTAGAGACTACAGTGAGTCGTGAATGCACCACTCCACTCCAGCCTGTGAGACAGAGTGAGACATCATATCAAAAAAAAAAAAATTATAGCACTATTGATGTACACTTTGCAGCTTTTTTTTTTGTCTCCTGCTTTACTTACTGAGGTGTAACTGAAATAATTGCATATATTTACAGTGTACAATGTGATATTTTAATATATGTATACATTGTAAAATGATTACAGTCAAGCTATTAGCATACCCATCCCCTCATGTAATTATCTTTTTATGTGATGAGAACATTTAAGATCTACTGTCTTAGCAATTTTGAAGCATAGAATTCATTATTAACCATAGTTACATGCTTTACAATAGATCTCTAGAATTTATTCATCCTGTCTAAGAGAAATTGTACCTTTTGACCTGTATCTCCCGCTTCCTACCCACCCCAAGCCCCTGGCAACCACGATTCTACTTTCTGCTTCTGTAAGTCTGACTTTTTCAGATTCCACATACAAATAAGAATAAATGATATTCATCTTTCTGTGCCTGGCTAACTTTACTTAGCATAATGTCCAAGAAGGATTGTTAAAACTGCTGAAAAAAAATTTCTTAATTCTAGCTCATTTAGATTTACTTAATAAATGTCACTCAAGCAGGCCGGGCACAGTGGCTCACACCTATAATTCCAGCACTTTGGGAGGCCAAGGCAGGTGGATTGCCTGCGGTCAGGAGTTTGAGACCAGACTGGCCAACATGGTGAACACTGTGTCTGCTAAAAATACAAAAAATTAGCCAGACGTGGTGGTGGGCGCTTATAATTCCAGCTACTTGGGAGGCTGAGGCAGGAGAATTGCTTGAACCCAGGAGGCAGAGGTTGCAGTGAGCCAAGATTGCACCACTGCACTCCAGCCTGGGCAACAAGAGCAAAACTCAGTCTAAATAAATAAATAAATAACACTCTGTTTATTAAAATGTTCACAAAATACACTATTAAGAAGCCTGGGTCAGGTGTGGTGGCTCACACCTATAATTCCAGCCTTTTGGGAGGCCAAGGCGGGCTGATCACCTGAGGTCAGAAGTTCAATACCAGCCTGGCCAACATGGTAAAACCCTGTCTCTACAAAAAATACAAAAATTAGCCAGGCATGGTGGCATGCACCTGTAATCCCAGCTATATGGGAGGCCGAGGCAGAAGAATCGCTTGAACCTGGGAGGTGGAGGTTGCAGCGAGTCAAGATCATGCCACTGCACTCCAGCCTGGGCAACAGAGTGAGACACTNAAAAAAAAAAAAAAAAAAAAAAAAAAAAAAAAAAAAAAAGCAGCAGCAGCCTGAATTAGCCAGGTGCTACATGACTCTAATCCTAGCACTGTGGGAGGCCGAGGCAGGAGTATTGCTTGAGCCCAGAAGTTCAAGACCAGCCTGGGCAACATGGTGAACCCTGTCTCTACAAAAAAAAATTAAAAATTAAAAAAAAAGACCCTGAAATAAAAACAAGTCCAGCAAATAGATACATATTTTCAATAAGGCATTTAATTAAATACTAAAATTAAAAAAGAAGGCTAATTTGTTCTATATTTGGTCTCAAAGAAAACAATGAAAGGAACCGCTGACAAAACTGAAGAGTCCCTAAGAAAGTCTAAGTAAAATTGGCAGGAATATATTCCATCTCCAGCTGCTGGACCAGCCCCCCTTGATTTTTAAAGGTATTACAGAACTCTTAAACTCACTTCTCTTAGATATTTCCCCATTTCTACTAAGAATATTTTTCTCTCAGTCTCAAAATGTTGAAGTCATCTTCACTTCTCTACTTGCTTACCTACCCAATTAAGGTTTGGTCAATTATTTCATCACAATCACATGAACAGTGTCATAGAATTATAGAGCGGGGAAAATTTATAGGTCTTCCATCCTAATTTCCTACAGAGGTCACAGGATATTCAAATTTCCTAATTTTACAGATGAAGAAATTGCAGTCTAGAGAGTTAACAGTATTTACTTGATCATTATCATAGAACTAGTTAGTAGTAGAGTGAGGGCCCAGTTCCCAGAGCTCTTCCCATGACACCAGAGCTTTTGCTCTCAGATTAGCATTTTTCCCTCCTCACTTCTCTCTCTCAACTATAAAGTTGCATCACTTATACTAACTATTCCATTCTTCCAGTTTCTACAAGTTTCCTACACATGTCACCATTAAAAAATCAAAAATTATTCCTTATAAAAAACTGAATTGGCTAATTTCCTGCTTGGCTTTCTACACACAAGTTTCTCCTCACTGACTCCACAAAGCATGCCATGCACACAAGTGACTCCATGCTTTTCCTCACTGTGCTCTCTCACCCTTCGTCCACCCAACTTACTACATCCTTCTCCTCCGTCAAGGTGCAATGCAAGTGTTACCTTCTTCAGGAAGCCTGTTCTTACAATACCTCCTCTTGATCTCTCCCTTCATTAACTTTTTTTTTTTTTTTTTCATTTACTATCAATGGAGGCTTGCTACTCAACCATCCCAGGGTTTAAATATCTGTACTGGACAATTTAATAATACATTGAATGTAATTAATCATTAATTCCTCCATATACATACATATTATCTCCCCAATTAAGCTGTAAGCAATCTGGGGCAAGGAATGGTAGAGGGACTTCTTTCATATCAAACAGGAACTAACAAAGGGTTAGGTATGTAGTAAGTGCTCAATATACAACTTTAACCAATTGAAGGGTAGACTATGAAAATATTATTCAGGAATTCCTTATCTTTAAGGTTTCTGCCTCAAGTCTGAAAGTGACTTATCTTTGCCTAACAAGAGAAATAATATAAGGCTAGACATAAATTTCTTTATAGGCTTTTAAATTTTATTTTTTCCAATTATTAAATTAATAAATGCTCAATGTGGCAAATGTAAAGAGCTATCAAATATAAACATCGAAAAAATGCATATAACCCTCCCATTAAGAAGCAATTATTTCATTTGTCTTCTCTTTTAGACAATTTTTCTTTATTCTTAAATCCACTGCCTATCCCAGTACTATGCTGCAAATATTCCCACCAAGGCCACTAATAATCCTTCTTGCTCAACTTAGAGTACAGTTTTCAGTTCTTACCTTCCATTACCTCAGAGCAGCATATCACACTTGGAACCTAATCCCCCTTGGCTTTGTTAACACCATACCCGCTACATCTCTACATTTCTGGGCAAACTTTCTGAGCAGCATTTAGAAGCTGACTTGCATTCTCCACATACTCCTTAAATGTTTGGTTTTCTCAGAGTCTATCCAGTCCTAGCCATCCTTCTTTTCACTGCCATAATCACTGAATCACTTCAACTATTCCCAAAGCTTAGATTTGGACTGCCATTTACATAATGATGACTTCTGCATCTTAATTTCTAGCTTGGATCCCTTTGTGAATTTGACTTTTTGATTTTTCTTTTTTTTTTTTTTTTTTTTTTTTTTTTTTTTTTAAAGACAGGGTCTCACTGTCACCCAGGCTGGAGTGCAGTAGCACAACTATGGCTCATTGCGGGTTCAACCTCCTGGGCTCAAGTGATTCTCCTGCTTCACCCTCCCAAGTACTGAGGAGTACAAGCACATGTCACCCCGCCTGGCTAATTTATTGTTTGTAGAGATAGGGTCTTGCTATGGTTACCCAGACTAATCTCAAACTCCTAGGTTCAAGTCATCCTCCCACCTCTACATCCCAAAGTTCTGGGATTATAGGCATGAGCCACTGCTTGGGAACTTCACCTTCATATTCCATTTCCTACTGAACATCTCTTACCTGCATGTCTCAGAGGAACCTCAAATCCTTGCCCATGCCCAGAATAAAACTTATCCCCCACGGATTTCCTTTCTCAATGAATAATACTACTGACAATGTATTTGTGAAAGCCAAAAATATGGGATCCATCCTTAGTGCCTTCCTTACCCTCATACCTAATTAATCATTCTTATCAATTCACTCTTCTAATAATCTTCCAAATTTGTGTCTTTCTCTCCAACTGAGCATGATTCTCACTACCATACCACCACTTAGCAGTGTATTCAGGACCAATCTAATTCATTCCTCCCTGAAAACTCCACAGCCGATAATTCATTTCCCGGACTACAGTCTAGGCTACCACGGTGTGTATTTTAAGAAATATATCTAATTCTTTAAAACTTAAGTGATTTGCCATTTCTCTTATATTAAAGACCAAATTCCTTTAGAGGAGTCGATAACCTAGTCCCTAGCTTACAACTCCAGTCACACATAAGGGAGTTCTCCCCTTGTTCCAGACACTCTGGCCAGATTCTTCATTCCTCTAAGGCTTTAGAGTACATTATAATATCAAATAAGGCAAGTTCTTCATCATTCCATTTTTGTTTTTGCTTTTCCAAATGTATCTTAGCTATTCCAAACTGACTGTATCCAATCTGGATGGATTCTTAACGCTGTGTACATGCATATACACACATATGTAGTATAAATATATATATACAATATATACACAGACACATATTTGTTTTTCTCAACTGTATGTTCTTCCAGGTAAGTTTTGGAATTACATTTCCAATTTCCATCTACCACTTATTCTCAAAATAACAAAAAAATTTAAGAGTGACCACACCAAAACATATGTTAATTTTGTTATAACTTATATTTTTACAGTACCTAGTCTTCCCATCCAAGAACATGTTGGGTCTCTTAATTTATCTTAGCCTTTGGTTATTTCCCTTGGCAAAATTTCATACTTCTTCAGATAGATTCTATAGACTTCTGGTTATGAGTATTCCCAACTTTTTTTTTTTTTTGGTGGTGACATTGCTATGGTCATTGTTATTTCATTTTATTATTGAATGTTGCTGAGTATCTGGTCACCTTCCTGAACTTTCATTAGTGTAAAAATTGAGTTATTGGTCTCTTGGATACTCTGAAAACACAGTATTTTCTACAAATTGTAATTTTGCCTCCTCTTTTTCAGTATCTAAACCTGATTTCATTTTCTTACCTAACTGTTATAGTTAAGACTTCCAAATTACATTTGAAAAATAATGGACATCTTGTCTCGTTCCCAATTTTACCGTAAAAGAGGGTATTGACTATAGGTTTACAATAAATATTGTAAGAAAGTATCATTCTGGCTGGGCACAGTGGGTCACACCTGTAATCCCAGCACTTTGGAAGACTGAGGTGGGCAGATCACCTGAGGTCAGGAGTTGGAGACCAGCCTGGCCAACATGATGAAACCCCATCTCTACTAAAAATACAAAAAATTAGCTGGGTATGGTGGCAGGTGCCTGAAATCCCAGCTCTCAGGAGGCTGAGGCAGGAGAATCACTTGAACCTGGGAGGCGGAGGTTGCAAGGAACCAAGATCATGCCATTTGGCATTCCAGCCTGGCAGACTGGATGACAAGAGTGAAATTCCATCTCAAAAAAAAAAAGAGAGAGAGAGAATGTATCATTCTATTCTTAGTTTTAAAGAAGTTTGTGATTATATGTGTCATGGTGACTGAGTATAAAATGGGTATAGACGGGAGTCATAGGGAGAGATTTGTTAAAGGATACAAAATTACAGCTACATCAGCTACTTAGGAAGAATAAGTTAGGAATAAGTTACAGCTAAATAGGAAGAATGACTATAGTCAGATGAGTATAGCTAATAATAATGTGTTATACAGTTCCAAATAGCTAAAAGGAGGATATTGAAGGTTCCTAACACAAAGAAATGATAAATGTTTCAGATGATGGATATACTAATTGCCATGATCTGATCACTATACATTACATGTGCACCACTATGTACCCCACAAACATACTGTTATTAGTCAATTTAAAAAATAAAAAATTTTAAAACATATTGGCATAAAATTTCATTAAATGTGACCATAGTGCTTGTCACATATATTTTCTTATTTGATCAAATCATATAAATATATTAATAGATCATGAATTATTATAGTAGGGCAATGGTTAAGAGCACTGTCTCTAGTGACAGACTGCCTGGGTGACTTCAACTCTTCTAGTCCATATTTGTAAGCTCGAAACATTATTAGACATGCCTTTGTAAAGACTGAGTAGTATGCAAGAAGTGCAGCCAAGTATGTTGGCTCATCTCTGTAATCCAACACCTGCAAAGGCTGAGGCGGGGGGGCTCCTTATGCACAGGAGTTTGAGACCAGCCTGGGCAATATAGTGAGACCCTATATCTACAAGAAGTAAAAAAGCTGGATGTGGTGGCACATGCCTGTAGTCCCAGCTACTCTGGGGTGGGGTTGGGGGCACCTCAGGTGGGAAGATCACTTCAGCCTGGGAGGTCAAGGCTACAGTGAGCCGTGAACCTACCCCTGAACTCCAGCCTGGTGACAGAGTGAGACCCTGTCTCAACAAAATAAAAAAACAAACAAGAAAAAACTAAAGAAGTACAGAGGACAGTGCCTCGTGGATAAGTGTTACATTAGAATTCGCTATTACCATTTTTAAAACATTGCTGCATTCCTGGGCTAAACTCTACTTAATCATTGTATATTAATCTTTTAATGTACAATAAGATATAATTTGCTTATAACTTATTTATAATAATATATCAATATAATTGTATCTTTTTCTTTAACTATTAGAATAGTATTAGATTAACTATTTTATTTCAAGAACTAGGTTTTTTTAATTACAATAGTATGATGAAAATATCTCTGATGGAACTAATTGTTAGGTGTTAATACTTGGGCTAGGTTAGCATCATAAAATGACATGAGTGGCATTCTTTGCTTTTCATTTTTCTGAATCAGAATATACAGCATGATCATAATCTGGTTCTTAAAATTTTTCAGGAACTCAAACAAAATCACGACTGCTTTTGGAGGCTGTTCTTTGAAGGTTTCTTTCAATTTACTTCCCAGTAGCTAACCTATTAAAATCTTCTTAGATATATGGTTATTTTTGGTGAGTTATTTCTTTCATCTAGATTTCTTAATTTGTCACATTTAAGTACACAGTATTCTTACCATAGTATTTGCTTTTACCTTCTCTAAATCTATTATGTCCTCTTTTTATTTCTAACATGCATTCTCTCACCAGTTTTCTGACTTGGACTTGTCCGGGATTTGCTTATTACACTGACATACTTCTAGAACTAGTTGAAAACATTCTACTGTGTTTGTTTTCTTTTATCTGGTATACTTGATTTCTTCTTTTTTCCCTGCTTTTTTCCCTATCATTCAGCATCTGTCTGTCTGTCTGTCTGTCTGTGTATTTTTCTACCGAGACAATGTCTCATTCTGCCACCCAGGCTGGAGAGCAGTGACATGAACATAGCTCACGGTAGCCTCAAACTCCCAGGCCCAAGAGATCCTTCCACTCAGCCTCCCAAACTCCTGGAACTATAGACACACACCACCATGCTGGTTAATAAAAAAAAAAAAATTTTTTTTTTGTAGAAATGAAGTCTCACTATATTGCCCAGACTGGTCTCAAACTCTTGGGCTCAAGTGATCCTCCTGTCCTGGATTCCCAAAGTGCTAGTGAGCCACCATGCCCAGCCTCCTTCAGGTTTTATAAGAAATTATTTTCCTGCTAAATTTCTAAAATTAACTGCTCATACTCTTTGACCTCAAATTTCCATATGCTGTAATTTGATTTAAAAAGGTGGTATAGGCCGGGCATGGTGGCTCACGCCCGTAATCCAAGGACTTTGGAGGCCAAGGCGGGCGGATCACCTGAGGTCGGGAGTATGAAAAACGGGTAAATTTGTAGATTAAAAGAAACTGAAGGCTATTAGCATGGTGGCTCACACCTGTAATCCCAGCACTTTGGAAGGCCGAGGTGGGCAGATCACCTGAGGTCAGGAGTTTAAGACCAGCCTAACCAATATGGTGAAACCTCATCTCTACTAAAAACACAAAAATTAGCCAGGGATGGTAGTGCATGCCTGTAATCCCAGCTACTTGGGAGGCTGAAGCAGAAGAATTGTTTGAAGCCAGGAGATGGAGGCTGCAGTGAGCTGAGATGGCACCACTGCACTCCAGCCTGGGCAAGAGAGCAAAACCCTGTTTCAAAGAAAAAAAAAAAAAAAAGTAAGAGATATATCATTCAAATGTAAAGTGTAGCTCTTCCTTAGATCCTAATGCAAAATTAAACTAACCACAGGGTGGTGGCTCACACCTGTACTCCCAGTACTTTGGGAGGACAAGGCTGGTGGATCACTTGTGAGACCTCATCTCTATAAAACATTTAAAAAAAAAAAAAAAAAAGGATCACCAGAGGTCATTAAGATCATCCTGGACAACAAACATTTTTGAGAGACTATGTCATTAAAAAAAAAAAAAAAAAAAGCAAGGCATGGTGGTGTATGCCTATAGCCGAAGCTACTCAGGAGGCTGAGGCAGCAAGATTTCTTGAGCCTGAAGTTTGAGGCTGCAGTGAACCACAATCACACCACTGCATTCCATCCTAGGTGACAGAGAAAGCCTGTCTCCAAAAACAAAAACAAAACCCAATCCCAAAACAAAACAAAAATTAACCATTTAAAAAAAAATGATGAGACAATGAGAAAAACTTGAATACTGACTCAATATTTGATAATATTAAGAAATTGTTAATGTTTTAGCACAATAGTAATATTATGCTAATACTTTTTAAAAATTATCTTTCAAGTACATAAAATAAGTAAAGAAAGGAGAAGAAAAACAAAATAAAACAAAACAAAAAAAACAAAAAAAAATACGTAAAGATAAAATGCAATGACTTCTGGGATTTGTTTTATAATAATTCCTGGGTGTGCAAGGTGGTTACAAATGAAACAAAATGCTAATGATTGAAGCTAAACTATGAGAAGATGAGAGTTCATCACATTATCCTCTCTACTGCTATAAACATTGAAACTTTTTAAAAGAAAAAGATTTTTTAAGTTTACAGCTATTATGTAAACCAATATAGAGAGTAACTATAATTTGCGGAAGGGAGAAAAAGTAACTTAAGACAGCTAAAACTTATCGTAGTAGAATAAGTGCAGTCTACACTTATTTGTTGTTGTTGTTTTTCACAACTCAGTATAGACAGAATCTTTTTTTTTTTTTTTAAAGATGGAGTTTCACCATGATGGCCAGGCTGGTCCTGAACTCCTGACCTTAGGTGATCCACCCACCTCGGCCTCCCAAAGTGCTAGGATTACAGGCGTGAGCCACCGTGCCCGGCTGAATTTTTTTTTTTTTTTAAAGGAGAAGGGGTCCCACCATGTTGCCCAGGCTGGATATAAACTCCTGAGCTCAATCGACCCTCCTGGCTCAGCCTCTCAAATAGAGAGGATTACAGGCATGTGCCACTGTGCTTGACTTACATTTAATAAATCAAAACTAGTACTGTAAATATATTACTTTGATTTATGAAATCACCTCTCAGAGGAAAGAGGTAAAAGAATTAAAAGCAGCTGCCTCTGGGGAATAGGCCTAATTGTTAACGAAATAGTGGGGCAGAAGATGGTGGTTTTTTCATTACAAGTTTTTCATACTATTTGATTTTAAAACTCTTTATGTTTATTATCTACATTAAACATTTTTAAAACTAACTTAAAAATAAATGTGTATACTTTGCCCAAAAAAATTGGTCCTATTTAGTCTATTTAGCACATATGCCTTGAATTTTATTTCAACCAATATTGATATTGCTAATTCTTGTTTCTTTTTATTTGATTTCTCCTCAAAATACTTTGTATTTTTATTTTCAGCCTGTTTCATTTTAAAGGTATATCTCTTGAGACAAAATTAGACTCCCTTTTAGCCCAACATTGAGAGTCTTTTTTTTTTTTTTTTTTNTTTTTTAATTGAGACGGAGTTTCACACTTGTTACCCAGGCTGGAGTGCAATGGCGCGATCTTGGCTCACCGCAACCTCCACCTCCTGGGTTCAGGCGATTCTCCTGCCTTAGCCTCCCAAGTAGCCGGGACTACAGGCACGCGCCACCATGCCCAGCTAATTTTTTGTATTTTTAGTAGAGACGGGGTTTCACCATGTTGACCAGGATGGTCTCGATCTCTTGACCTCGTGATCCACCCGCCTGGGCCTCCCAAAGTGCTGGGATTACAGGCGTGAGCCACCGCGCCCGGCCTGAGAGTCATTTTTATAGTTTTGTTTCAGTTATTATTCTCCACAATGCCATTACCTTCTCATAGAGTCTCCTTAGTTGTTTTGTCTTTTAAAAAATTCTGTTCATGAGGCCAGGCATAGTGGCTCACACCTGTAATCCCAGAACTTCGGGAGGCCGAGGCAGGCAGATCACCTGAGGTCGAGAGTTCGAGGCCAACCTGACCAACATGGAGAAACCCCATCTCTACTAAAAATGCAAAATTGGCCAGGCGTGGGGGCACATGTCTATAATCCCAGTTACTTGGGAGGCTCAGGCAGCAGAATCGCTTGAACCCAGGAGGTGGAGGTTGCAGTGAGCCAAGATCACACCATTGCACTCCAAATTGGAAGGCAAGTTTATAAAGTCCCCATTGTGGTTACAAGCTGCTACTTCATCCACTAAGGGTCTGCTGGATAGACGTGGTCATTGCTTTCTATCCAAAAGAGTCAGATGTAATCTGCAATTTTCAGTTCAAGTAGAGAAGATGACAGATTACACCATGCTCTCACTAGTGCTTTTTCTTATATATTTAGAAATTTCTGATATAATTTACCATCTAAATGCCTCTCCTAACTGCCATATTATGTACTGGGAATTTTAGTGCAAACAAATATAAAAAGTAAAAACCTGATGGGACCAAAGAAACCAGCTGTGAAACTCTGGCTAGCTCAGATCATACCTTTGCAATTTAGGAGTAGTATTTATTTTTTGTTACTCCAGTGCTTCCCAGAACATAAGTAAACCATAGAAAACTGCTAGTGGAAAAAGAATAAGTATTATATTTTAATAGTTGCATATTTATTAAATTTAATTAATTTATTTATTTGAGACAGATCTAGCTCTGTTGCCCAGGCTGGAGTACAGTGGTGCGAGTGGCACCATCTCAGCTCACTGCAACTTCTGTCTCACAGGCTCAAGCAATCCTCCCACCTCCTGCCTCCCAAGTTGTTAGGACTACAGGTGTACACCACCATGCCTGGCTAATTTTTGTATATTTTTGGGGTACAGATATGGTTTTGCCGTGTTGCCCAGGCTGGTCTCAAACTCCTGGGCTCAAGCGATCCACCCACTTCAGCCTCCCAAAATGTGCTGGGATTATAGGTATGAGCCACCACACCTGGCCTGTTTGTTTGTTTGTTTATTTATTTATTTAGGCTAGTCAAGTGAAGCGTGGCTGTATATTTGTTTTTAAATGAATTCTAAAAAATACAGATTTTCCATTTACCGAAGTAATTTAAAATGTCCTTTTGAATAAAAAGAGAATTCAAAAGTAAGTAAAAATTTTTTCTTTGTCCTACGGGGACTTCTACAGTTCTCTGGTTCAGGAGTAGAATACATCTGGCCTACGAATATAATCTCAGACTGCCATCACTGATGATAAAGATAATAATAATTGCCTCCAGACCAGCGAATGTAGTCTTCCTTCATGTTTCTCATGTGCTGTTGTCAGGGTTGGTTTTAGATTTCAATGGTATTTAAGATAAAGTTGGAAGGGGGGATTTAGGTGGAGCAACCATGGTCTCTCTTCACTGCATCCAGGTGCTAAACTCACCTTTTTCTGAGATTCTAACCAGGAAAAGTCTAAATGTCCTCTGATAATAAACAACAAGTATTATGTATAAGGAACTATTGAGCACTGCTATAAGCAGTATAGTGAAGTGGTTAAGAGAGATGGCTCTAAGGGCAGACTGCCTACATTCTAATCCCCATCCAGTAACAAGTTGCTAAATGACCTTGGGGAAATCAATCTCTCAATACCTCAGTTTGCTTATCTATAAAATGGGGATTCTGGCTGGGCACGGTGGCTCACGCCTGTAATCCCAACACTTTGGAAGGCCAAGTCAAGCATATCAGGAGTTCAAGACAAGGAGGCCAGAAGTTCAAGACCAGCCTGGCCAACATGGTAAAACCCCGTCTCTACAAAAATACAAAAATTAGCCAGGCATGATGGCAAGTGCCTGTAATCCCAGCTACTCGGGAGGCTAAGACAGGAGAATTGCTTGAACCCAGGAGGTAGAGGTTGCAGTGAGCCAAGATCATGCCATTGCACTCCAGCCTGGGCGACAGAGCAAGATGCCATCTCAAAATAAAGAAAATAAAATGGGGATTCTATAAAATTAGGATAGTAATGAACTCTATTTTATAGGTGTTTGAGTTAAATGAGTTAATGTACTATAGCACTTCCATAATAATTATTGCTAACTGCTACTGAGTATCTTATGTGTCTAGCACCATGAGGAATGCTTTATACAAATCATAGTGAAAACAAAGTTTTTCGTATGTCCAAAATACAAATGAAGCTGATTTTAAACATAAAAAATTTTCCAATTATTTTCTGTAAATGAAACTTACTTTTGCTTTAAAACTGTTCTTAGAGCATCTTTCTGTCCCGTTGTATACTGAGAAATGAGGATGTCATTTTCTGCACAATCAAGACACAAAAATAGATTAATTCCTGAATATTTATTAAATTTTGATAAGTAATAAAAAAATCTTTTTTAACTAAAAGAATGTTTAGGAATTCAGCCATAGCATTTCACAATTGAAAACGACAAGGAACAAATTAAGTGATTAAGTAATAATAGAATGGTCATAACCCCAAACTCACAGCCAACATCATACTGAATGGGCAAAAGTTGAACACATTCCTCCTAAGAACTAGAACAAGACAAGGATATCCAGTCTCACCACTCTTTTCAACACAGTAGTAGAAGTCCCAGTGAAAGCAAATGACAGACAAAGAAATAAAAGGCATCCAAACAGTAAAACAGGAAGTCCAGTTATCTCTGTTCACTGACGACATGGTCCTGTATCTAGAATACCCTAAAGATTCCTCCAAAATACCCCTACATCTAATAAGTGACTTAAGTAAAGTTTCAGGATACTAAATCAATGTACAAAAATCAGTGGCATTTCTATATACTAATAACATTCTAGCTGCGAATCAAACCAAGAACTCAATCCCATTTACAATAGCCACACCCAAAACAAAAAATTCCTAGGAATACATTTAATCAAGGTAAAAGATCTCTACAGGGAGAACTACAAAACACTGATGAAAAAATCACAGATGACACAAACAAATGGAAAACATTCCATGCTCATGAATTGGAAAAATCAGTATCGTTAAACTGACCATACCGACCAAAGCCATCTACAAATCAACACAGTTCCTATCGAATTACCAAGATCATTTTTCACAGAATTAGAAAAAACTATTTTAAAATTCATGTGGGGTCAGATACAGTGGCTTACGCCTGTAATCCCAGCACTTTAGGAGGCCAAGGTGGGCGAATCATTTGAGGTCAGGAGTTTGAGACCAGCCTGGCCAAGATGGTGAAACATCTTTACGAAAAAATACAAAAATTAGCTGGGTGTGGTGGTGCGCACCTGTAATGCCAGCTACTCGGGAGGCTAAGGCAGGAGAACTGCTTGAACCTGGGAGCCGGAGATTGCAGTGAGTGGAGATCACACTACTGCACTCCAGCCTGGACAACAGAGGGAGACTCCATTAAAAAAAAAAAAAAGAATTTACAAACATATCTAATACTAAACCTATGCAATAGGTTAGTAATAAGAAGATAACCTTCACCATTGCAAACCTTATTCTGGATTTTGTAGATTCTAGCAATAGCTTAATTTTGGAGAAAAAACTAAAATGAAAATAATAAATAAAAACTGTAAGACTATGTAATAAATGTTTAAAAATAAATTCTACCCTTAAGAAGAAAATTCTGGCACATGCTACAACATGGATGAACCTTGAAGACATTATGCTAAGTGAAATAAGCCAGTAACAAAAGGTCAAATACTATATGATTCTACTTATACAAGGTACCTAGGACAGTCAAATTCATAGAGACAAAAAGTAGGATGCCCAGGGCTGAGGAGAGGAAAAATGAGCAATTAGTGTTTCATGGGTATAGAGTCGGGAAACATGACAAAGCTCTAGATATGAAAGGTGATAAATGTACACCAATGTGAATGTACTCACTGTCACAGAACTGTACATTTTAAAATAAAGTGGTAAAGTTTATGTTATGTATATTACAATAAAAAAAATCAATTTTATTCTCTTACCTTTTTGTTTGTTGTTCTCTTCTATTTTATCCAAAGGCAACACTTGCACTGCAACATCTTTAGAAAAATTCTTTGGGATATGAAAGGAAGATATAGGCTAAATAACTTCATGATTCATGATTTATCCAGAACCATTTACTAGCTATGTGAGTACTTTGTTCTGGGAGGGCAAGACTGTATATTTAATATTCTTCATTTCCATCACCACGCAATGCTGATGTACCTTAAAGCAACTCAAAGGTTTGTTGAGCCAGGTATCGGGGCTCAGGCCTATAATCCCAGCACATGGGGAGACTGAGGCAGGCGGATCACAAGGTCAAGAGATCGAGACCATGGTGAAACCCCGTCTCTACTAAAAAATACAAAAATTAGCTAGGAGTGGTGGTGCGCGCCTGTGGTCCCAGCTACTCGGGAGGCTGAGACAGGAGAATTGCTTGAACTCAGGAGGCGGAGGTTGCAGTGAGCTGAGATCATACGCCACTGCACTCCAGCCTGGCACCTGGTAACAGAGCAAGGCTCTCTCAAAAAAAGAGAAAAAGGTTTGTTGAATGAGTAATACACTATCAGACAAGTGAATGAGTAAATGAACCAGCAAGCAAATGTGGCACTGAGATTCAAACTCAAATCAGTTTGCCAATTCTAGCAGAGCAACTCATTTAACATCTCAGTTGCTTCAGTGAAATGTGAAATTCTGACTCGCTGTGAGTCAAATGGAGAAGGATGGCACAACATCACGAAGATCACCCATTTATAATAACATTGTATCCATACATTTGAGAAGTTTAGATATCATTAAATAAGGCCTGCTAAAAAATAAAAAAGACAAAACAACAACAACAAAAATAACACTCCAAAGTCTAGCCATTTACTTAGGGACCAAGTACAGCTTATAATTATACATTTTATTGTGAGCTTTTGACAAAATTGTCATGTAGTCTCAATTTAATTATTATTTACCAGCTTCAATTTTCAAAGAGTATATTGTGAAACTCTCATTATACAGACTTATTAAATTGACAATATGTAGGTCAACACTATGATTAGCTGTCCAAATCTAATTAGATCTCATAACCAAAACATATTTATCAAATAGTTTTGGCATTATAAAGTTAAGATATTAATTTCATGTTATTCTTACAGAACCTCCCTTCTAAAAAAAACCGAAAGACCTCACAAGTGTTAGAAAGACCTGTGAGCACACCTCACTTCTAAAAAAAAATTGTACTGTTAGTCGTTCCTTTTTTTTTTATCTAAGAATATGTTAAGTCTCTGGGCAAGAACACCTTTTCCCTGAATAGTAAGAGAGCTTCTTTTCAGTTTTCATATCTCTTTAAGCAGCCATTATCTTACTAATGGGTATTTTTTATTCTAGGGAAGGCCTTTTGTTTAATGTCTCAAACACCATTCAAAGTCAGAATTGTAGTATATAAAACATTTGTTTTGGTAAGTTATATTTAAATAAAAACAAGGCATGTTGCTAATCAAACATAATTTAAGAATATATTATTTGACAATATTGAGAATTTGTATGTGAGCATAATTAAGAATCCTTTTGCTTACACCTTCTGACACCATGGGATTTTCTAATAGAGACTGGTGACAATTTCCAGCAGAAGTTAAATCTGATGAACCTAACAAAACAAAGGAATAGATTTTAGTGACTTTAAAATCAGATCCTTAGCTTAGAAACTGTATAGGCATGATTCAAGAACTATAAACTCCATATAACACATAAGTTGGAAAGACAATTTGCATGCAAAAAAAGTTAAGAAAATGTATTTAAATATATCTGAAGGAAGGCTTTTACAGTTGATATTTGGGAAAATAAGGTTCAGTACTGACAATAAAGTGAGATGAGCAGAAAACATTTTAAAATGTAACTATACGCTGTTGAATGTGGACAAACTATGGGTAAAAATATGTATACAACATAAAAGTCTAATTTAGCAGCAGGACTATTTGAGTGTCACTGCTGTATCCCACAAAAAGCAGCATTATAAAAGCATTTTGTTGTTTTAGCTCACATATTCATTAATTTGATCCTCACAATTACCAGCAAAGTGGATAAAGCACAGGTTACCCTTATTTTCACTGAGCTCTAGATAGGTTAAGTGAATTGGAATACAGAAGCCATCAATTGGCAGAAGTCCTGCTTTTCCCACTATGCACAGAAAGTAGTCATTAGGTAAAAAAAACACTACTCGGGGAAAAAAAAGCACACTATACAAGTTAAGCATATCCATATGGATAAAAAAAAAAAAAAAAAAAAAAAATCCATGCAAAAAAAAAAAAAAAAAAAAAAAAAAAAAGCCAGGGTCCTAAAAAGACAAAGAAATTCAAACATGATGCCAGTGATATTAAGTGCCATGGGAAAATCTATTTCTTTTTACTGTAATTGTTACTTTTTTTGAGTGTGGATTTCTTTAAAAACTTAATAACAGCTTGCCTATTTAATTTCCTAAGAAATTTATAGCTGAGCTTTGTAAACAAAATCATACTTTAATTGTATGCTATTTTATAAGCCTATACAATAAGTGATTCAAATTCAAAATTAACAATCAGCAAAAATGAATTCCAACACTGATTTACTTAGTGAGTCCCCTGGGTCCAGATGATTACAGTGGCAGACAACCATATTGAGTCTGAAGCAAATTTAATTTGCCGACGCATGAAGAATGCAGCATGTAGAAACCCACCTTGCTGCCCAGGCCAGGAGCCTCAACAGTGTACTACTGCCTCACCCCCCACAAACTATACCCCACACCTAACAGGTCATCACGAGTCAGTCCCATCTATTTAGCACTTAAAGGGGTGTCCTCGGTAACCCTACGACAGCACTGGGCCAGACCCCACTTTCTCTTGTCTGGTCTGGTCCAAGAACCATATTTTTGCCAAGGTGATGCCATTACTCCTTACCTAAATAAAACACTCAGAGGCTCTGCAAAGCCTTGGGGTTAGAGGCAGGCTACCAAGCATAGCACACGGGCCCCATGGCCAGCCTCCTCCCTGCAGCCAGCCTCCTCCCTGCAGCCAGCCTCTTCCCTGCAGCCAGCCTCCTCCCTNAAGCACCGGGTGCGGTGGCTACGTCTGTAATCCCAGCACTTTGGGAGGCCGAGGTGGGCAGATTACGAGGTCAAGAAATAGAGACCATCCTGACCAACATGGTGAAACCCTATCTCTACTAAAAATACAAAAATTAGCCAGGCATGGTGGTGTGCGCCTGTAATCCCAGCTACTTGGGAGGCTGGACAGGAGAGTCGCTTGAACCCAGGAGGCAGAGGTTGCAGTGAGCTGAAATCTCGCTACTGCACTCCAGCCTGGAGACACAGCAAGACTCCGTTTCAAAAAAAAATTTAATTGCCCTTGGAATTGTGATTCATATATATTCCCTATGGTTCCAGGATACCGTTTAAAAAAAAAAAAAAAAAACGCACAATAGGAGACGTTAAAGTTTCATTCATTCAATCTATCTACTCAAACATTTTATAGGCTTCCTGGCGATTTTCCTGGGAAACAGGGTCAGTTTTCAAACATCTGTACAAACTAGACTTATATCTTACATTTGGGAATTTAAACAAGAACTAAAGATTTATTACATATACTAAAGCTGACTGAAAAACTACGTGGAATGACATACCAGGTGATGTTCCATTCACTCTAGTCCCCGTTCCAGCAGGAAGACCTTTATTTGCAGACAATGCCGAAGGAACACAGGGCAACGTATCTCTCAGCAAAACCAAATGATCTCCATGATTTTGAGAAACTACCTCAGGAAGTCTCTTTGCTGGCATCTTAACTCTTTTTTTCTTCTGCAGGCTAACCTCAGAGCCTTTCATATTGTTGGTCACAAAACTAGTTCCACACTTAGGACGGAAAAACTTTCTCTGTGTCCTTAAGATTTCAGAACAAAATTTTCACCTCTTTGCAATGAACTGTTTTTAAAATGTCGAAATAGAACATCGACAAAGTTGAAAATCTAAATTTCGGTATTGAATCCAGAATTAGAAACAACTATAAAGTCTTGTTTACCCATTAATCCCACTCAGACTATTAATACACCACGCCAAAACGTGAACGTGGAGATGACAGGAGAATGGCCGCAGGAGCAACAATACCCGTAACAGTGCACTCCGCAACCCCAGAGCTGGTAGGGCAAAACCAAACATGTGGAGGCGGGATTACAATTTGTTGAGAAGAGGCATGACCCACATAAAAAGCGTAACAGCTTTCTTCAGCCACAGTCTTACACACCCCTTCCAGATGCAATCGTCGGAAACCTAAATTCACCCCTACGCGTCTCCAGGACGCCCGAGAACCGCGCCGTCACAGGTGTAAGCTGACAACAGCTTCAGTTGCCCGTGGTTCACAACCCACTTCCCTCCAAACCCGCCTTTGAGACACAACACGCATGCGCGTCAAAAAAAACTCATCCAAAATATCCAACCAGAAAGCTAAGCGCTCTCTGGTGCTCTTCCCTTCCTCTCCGGGTGGAAACAAACTCCGGACACAACGGGGTTGCATTTATTTATTTATTTATTTTTAAGGACGCACATTGCCGCACATGACCGCTCTACAGCCTCATCCAAGACTTGAAGAGCTCCCGATTTGTAATCCTACTTGTGTTTATCAGGGACTGTTTACACTGTTTAGCTTCCGAAGACGGTTAGGGAGGTGGGATTAGGTAAATTAGGCTTCTAAAGAGTTTCGACAGATTCGGGTCGTTATTGGAGAGGAAGTCAGGAATACAAAGCGTTGTCTGAGCAGACAATCACAGAGTTTAATCTTTCGGAGACTTTAGAATTCGCTGATGGTACCATCTTTTTCTTCCAGATTTTTTCACATTATAACGAATCGGCGTCTAAGGGTTTAAGTGTCACTTGACATCACTGCTCCCACGTGTTCTTTCCCATCTGGCGGCCGCCGCGCCAGTCCTGTACCCAACCCTCCCTCCCGAGGCTCAGCCTACCCCCAGCACCCAATAGCCTTGTACTGATGTCGGATGCGAGTGCCTGTGCTTAAGTATGGTATCTTCTCTGCCGTGAGAATCCGGGGTTCCCTGGCGGGAGGTGGCAGGTTACGCTCCAGAAAGGTGGCGGGGTCTCCGGAGGAGGCCGCCGCATGTACTTGGGGCAAGTGGGGTGCGAAGTGGGGGGGTGCGAAGCCGGACAGCGCTTCCCCCGGTCGTGTTCAGACCTTCCTGGGGATAGCGTCACCTGGGCTTTGCTAGGAACTTTAGGCCCTGAGCCACCCCCAACCCGGATTAGGGGAGTCCGGGTCTTGTTTTAGGACACTGAAATTAGACTATAAGGTATTGACACTGTGACCTTGAGCTGCCGGGGGGAAGATCCTACTTTCCGTAAAAATCGTCTCTAGACGTAACGCCAGGGCTAACACCCCTTCCCAGATCTCCTCATTTCCTAGGACGCGCTAGTTAGAGCTTTCCCTTTACGCCTTACAAGAGGCTTTAGAATAATCAAAGCAAAAAAAGTGTAATCCTATCTAAAAGCTAACGAATTTTATTTTACATCTCGGCGGTCTACTTTCATAGAAGTCTAGACTTAAAATTGACTTTAGGGGCTCACCGTTAAAGAACCTCTTATTATTATTATTATTTTGTACCTTGCTGAGTTTCTCTAATTAATGATCATTTTATTTTATTTACATTTTCCCTTCGGAATTAGGCTCATAGGTGGTACCTGTTCACAATTTATTGTATATTATGAGTATATTGAAAGAACTACAATGTCAGAGCTGGCAGAGACCTTGGAGATAGTTTAACTCTTTCTAAGGTGAAACACGTGAAACAAACAGTGACCTAAGGTCTGAGTGTAGGCACTCTAAATTATTAAAATGACAAATAAATAACTTAATTTGGGTCTTAGAACTCCTTTGTCATGACTCTGTAATTCCTTTCTTTAGAGCCTCTGTCGTGAAGTGATCATAGCTCACTGCAGCCTTGAACTTCTGAGCCCAGGCAATCCTGTCTCAGCCTCCTGAGTAGCTAGTACTACAAGCACTTGCCACCACGCCGGCTAATTTTTTTCACTTTTTTGTACAGACTAGGTCTTGCCTTGTTGCCCAGGCTTATTTTCTCTTTTCTCTCTTTTTTTTTGGGGGGGGGTGGTAGGGGGAGATGGATCTTTGCTCAGTCACAAAGGCTGGAGTGCAGTGGCATGATCTCAGCTTACTCCAACCTCTACCTCCCAGGTTCAAGCAATTCTCTTGCCTCAGCCTCCCAAATAGCTGAGGTTATAGGCGCCAGCCACTCCACCTGGCTTTTTGTCTTTTTAGTAAAGATGGGTTTTCACCATGTTGGCCAGGCTGGTCTGAAACTCCTCACCTCAAGTGATCCGCCCACCTCATCCTCCCAAAGTGCTGGGATTACAGGCGTGCACCACCACACCAGGCCTTATTGTCTTAATCTAGGTCAGCCTTCTCAATCCCTTTTCTTTATGACTGACACTTTTGAAAAGACCAGCCAGGTTGTCTTACAAATTGTTCCATGTTATAAATTTTCTTAATTATTCCCTCATGATCAGAGCCATACGAAACTTTTCAGAATACCACATAGGTGTTGCTGTCTTACTGCATCCCATCAAGAAACACCTAAGATTGGCATCCATGTTTATGATGCTAGGTTTTATGACTTAGATTATACTTTTTTTTTTTTTTTTTTTGAGACAGGGTCTCTTTCTGTCACACAGCCAAGAGAACAGTGGCATGATCATGGCTCACTGCAGCCTCCACTTTCTGGGCTCAAGTGATCCTCTTGCCCCAGCCTTCTGAGTAGCTGGGACTACAGGTGCACACCACCACGCTGGCTCATTTTTATATTTTTTTGTAGAGATGGTGTTTTGCCATGTTGCCCAGACTGGTCTAGAACTTTTGGGCTCAAGCAATCCTCCCACCTCAGCCTCCCAAAGTGCTGGGATTGAGCTACTGCGCTTGGTCAGTCACTTAGCTTATAATATATATTGGGCTATTTGGAAAATATTTTTAGGTAGATGATATATGTTATAATAAGACATTTTATAGGTGCAATGGGGAAAAATACTGGATTTTGAAGTCCAAACACGTTAGGCTCTAGCTGCCCATATACTATCTGTATAAATGACCTCATGTAAGTTTCTTAAGATTTCTGAACCATCCCTCCCAGAATTATTAGGAAAATCATAAGGGAAGTATAATATATACTTACACCTGGACAAATAAGGATAGCATGACATTAAGTATTCTTTTTTTAATAGTAACAAATATGCCAAAGAATTGTAACTTCAGAATAGAGGACATTAACTTCACTTACTAAAAAGGGAGAAACTTTTTTAAAAAAAATAATTAGCCGGCCGGGCGCGGTGGCTCAAGCCTGTAATCCCAGCACTTTGGGAGGCCGAGGCGGGTGGATCACAAGGTCAAGAGATCGAGACCATCCTGGTCAACATGGTGAAACCCCGTCTCTA
>NW_016107385.1:5503073-5509402 GCF_001604975.1 Cebus imitator
TTTTTGAGACAGAGTCTCGCTCTGTCACCCTGGCTGGAGTGCAGTGGCAAAATCTCGGCTCACTGCAGCCTTTGCCTCCCAGGTTCAAGCAATTCTTCAGCCTCAGCCTCCAAAGTAGCTGCGATTACAGGCATATGCCACCTGGCTAATTTTTGTATTTTTAGTAGAGACGGGGATTCACCATGTTGGCCAGCTGGTCTCGAACTCTTGACCTCAGGTGATCCACCTGCTTCAGCCTCCCAAAGTGCTGGGATTACAGGTTTGAGCCACCATGCCTGACCTATACCATAGTCTTGAGAGATCCTGGTGACTACAGAGGATAGCTTTAGAGATTTAAGCAGACTTAAGAAAACTGCTGATTGTTAGCTCTTGAGTTTAACTGTAGGTCTGGAAAAAATATTTAAAAATATATATATATGAAATTGGGCTGGGCACAGTGGCTCATGCTTGTAATCCCAGAACTTTGGGAGGCTGAGGCAGGCGGATTACCTGAAGTCAGGAGTTCAAGACCAACGTGGCCAGCATCATAAAACCCCATCTCTACTAAAAATACAAAAATTAGCCAGGCTTGGTAGTGTATGCCTGTAATCCCAGCTACTCAGGAGGCTGAGGCACGAAAATCACTTGAACCCAGGGGGCAGAAGATGTAGTGAGCTAAGATTGTGCCACTGCATTCCAGCCTGGGCCACAGCGTGAGAGACTGTCTCAAAAATAAATAAATAAAATACACAATCAAGTGATTCTAAAGAAAATAAATCATAATGTTAACAGTGGTCTGTGAATGGTAGAAATTTTTTTTATCTTTGGTTTTCCAAATTGTCAATAAATATATTACTTTTATAGTATGATAAACTTTATTTCATTGAAAAAAGGAAACATACACTGTTACAGTAATATATATTAATTAATCAATAAAGAAGATTCAGACCAACAGCACTTGAGGTATTCTTCATCTATGTCTTTTCAGATTTTTCAGTAGCAGCCATTGATTGTCACCATGAGGTGTATAATAAGGACAGGGTGTTTGTAGACCCAGCAGTATACCAGTCTGAAACTGAGAACATTTAAAGATTTCATACTTTCTGTCTCACTGACCTCTGGTTGATAAGTCAATAAATATTAATTTTAACCCAAAGAAATACAAGGATGGAATTTTTTTTCAAAAGAACAACAGATTTTGGCATTGTAGGAAGGAAATCAGGTCTGTGTGTGTGGTTTTTTGTTATTGTTGTTGTTGTTTGATGTGAACTGTAGAAAATCCAGTTTGCTGAGTGTCCTCCTGAGGTGCAGTGAGTGTGCTGTCCTAATTCCACAGTTCAAGAGGCTCAGGTCTATCAGATGACCTTTTGTATTTTCTGCTAGGAACCTATTGTTAAACCAAATACCTTAATACATATTTTATCACCCTTGTATTTTTTTTCAAGTTCTCACAAAACAGTGATTTCATTTAATACTTCCTTAGAAGTTGTTTTACCAGTTCTGAGATATTTTCAGACTGTTTCCTAGTGGGAATCCAGAAGAACTCTAGCTTGGAACACTTGCTAACAATATCT
Organism: Cebus imitator; assembly: GCF_001604975.1. Lineage (NCBI taxonomy): Eukaryota > Metazoa > Chordata > Mammalia > Primates > Cebidae > Cebus > Cebus imitator. Next base: position 5,504,627 of record NW_016107385.1, read on the forward strand.
ACCAGCTATATCTTGTTCTTTGGCAAATACCAGTTACACAGTATCATTTTTTTTTCTTTTTTATTAAGCTTTTTATTTTGAAGTTAGTGTAGATTGAAATGCACTTACAACAATTAATACAAAGATCCCCTGTCCTTTACCCAGTTTTCCACAGTGGTAACATCTTATAAAACTGGAATACAGTATCACATCCAGGCTACTGATACTGATATAGTCAAGATACAGAATATTACAAAGGTCTTGTGTTGCCTTTTTGTAGCAACACCTACTTTCTTCCTACTCCTGCCCCCATCCATTCCTTAACCCTTGGCAACTAGATGGTCTTCATTTCTGCAATTCTGTTATTTCAAGAATGTTGTATAAGTGGAATTATACAGTATATACTTTTTAGGTTTGGCTTTTTTTCCTCAGCAGAATTCTCCAGGCTTTTGTATGTATCAATACCTCATCCTTTTTATTGTTGAATAGTAGTATTACAGGTGTAGATGTACCAATTTAACCATTCACCCACTGAAGAACATTTGTGTTGTTTTCAGTTTTTGACTGTTAAGAATAGAGTTTCTGTAAACATTCACATATAGGATTTCCTGTGAACACAAGTTTTCATTTATCTAGGACAGATGTCCAGGAATGCAGTTGCAGGGTCATATAACTTCTTTAGAAACTATCAAACTGTTTACATTCCCAACAGGAATATGTGAGTGATTCAGTTGTTCTGTGTCCTCACCAGCATTTAGTATTGCCACTGTTTGTTTTTTTTTTTTTTTTGTTCACCATTCTGATGTAACAAATATCAGGGTTCAAAAGCACCAGGAGCAACACAGGACAGGAAAGGGAGTATCTAGACCCCAAGGCTCCCAGAGAAGCAGCGTGAAAACNAACAAATATCAGGGTTCAAAAGCACCAGGAGCAACACAGGACAGGAAAGGGAGTATCTAGACCCCAAGGCTCCCAGAGAAGCAGCGTGAAAACCATTTTCTGTTCCCACCAGCAATGAATAGGAGTCATCTGACTCTGCATCCCTGCCAGCACTTGGTGCCTTTTGTGTAATGTATGTTCACCATTCTGATAGGTATGTAGATTGTTTTGGTTGTTGTTTCTTTTTTTTGTTGTTGTTTTTGAGACAGAGTTTTGCCCTTGTCACCCAGGCTGGATTGCAGTGGCATGATCTCGGCTCACTGCACCCTCCACCTCCCAGGTTCAAGCAATCTTCCTCCCTCAGCCTCCTGAGTAGCTGGGAGGACAGGCGTACACCACCATGCCCGGCTAATATTTGTGTATTTTTAGTAGAGATGGGGTTTCACCATGCTGGCCAGGTTGGTCTCAAACCCCTGACCTCAGATGATCTGCCTGCCCCAGCCTCCCAAAATGCTGGGATTACAGGCATGAGCCCCCATGCCCAGCAGCTTGTTTTGGTTTTAATTTGCATTTCCCTAATGGCTAATGATGTTGAACATCTTTTCATGTATATCCTTTTTGCTGAAATGCCTTCTTAATGCCTCTTGCTTGTTTTTTAATCGGATTGTTCGTGTTTTTACTGTTGGACTTTAAGAGTTCTTTATTATCTTCTATTTATTATTTGTCAGATATGTAGTTTGCAAATATTTCTTCCAGGTCTGTAGCTTTTCATCCTCTTAATGTTCTTTCACCAAGCAAAAGTTTTTAATTTTAGTTTTCATTTTGTTTTTGATTTTCATGAAGTCTAATTTATTTGTTAATTTTTCCTCTTATAGATTGTGTTTTTGATTTCAAATATAAGAACTCTTTAGCAGGCCCTAAATCCAAATTTTCTAATGTTTTTCTAAAAGTTTTAGTAGTTGGCCAAGCATAATGGCTTATGCCTGTAATCCCAGCACTATGGGAGGCCAAGGTGGGAGGACTGCTCGAACCCAGGAGTTTGAGACCAGCCTGGGCAACATGGTGAGACACTGTCTTTATTAAAAATAAATAAATAGGCTGTGCGGCGGTTCACACCTGTAATCCCAGCACTTTGGGAGGCCAAGGTGGGCAGATCACAAGGTCAGGAGATCAAGACCATCCTGGCCAACATGGTGAAACCCTGTCTCTACTAAAAATACAAAAATTAGCCGGATGCAGCAGTGTGTGCCTGTGGTCCCAGCTACTTGGGAGGCTGAGGCGGGAGAATCGCTTGAATCTGGGAGGCGAGGGTTGTCATGAGCCAAGATGGCGCCACTGCACTCCAGCATGGGCAACAGAGTGAGACTCTGTCTCAAAAAATTAATATAAAATAATAAAAGTTTTTGTAGTTTTATCTTTTACATTAAGTCCCTGATCCTTTTTTATTTTTTAGAGACAGGGTGGAGTGCAGTGGCACAATCTCGGCTCACTGCAGCCTCTGCCTCCTGGGTTCAATCCATCCTACTACCTCAGCCTCCTGAGTAGCTGGGACTACAGGTATGTGCTACCAGGCCCAGCTAAAAAAATTTTTTTTTATTTTTGGTAAAGATGGGGTTTGTCATGTTACCCAGGCGGTTCTCAAATTCCTGGGCTCAAGCCATCGCCAGCTTTGGCCTCCCAAAGTGCCAGAATTATAGGAATGAGCCACCACACCTGGCCCCTAGGATCCATTTTGAGTTAATGTTTGTATTAGGTGAGAAACTTAGTTCGCACATCTTTTTTTTTTTTTTTTTCCTCAAAAATCAGTTGGGCAGGGTGTGTGTGTGTGTGTGTGTGTGTGTGTGTGTTTGAGATGGGGTTTCACTGTTTTCCAGACTGGAGTGTAGTGGCACAACCATGCTTACTGCAGCCTCTACCTCTCTCAAGGTCAAGTGATTCTCCTGCCTCAGCCTCCCAGGTAACTGGGATTACAGGCATGCAATACCATGCCCAGCTAATTTTTAAATTACTTATACAGACAAGGTCTTAGTGTGTTGCCAAGGCTGGTCTTCAACTCCTGGGCTCAAGCGATCCTCCCTTCTTAGCCTTCCAAAATGCTGGGATTACAGGTGTGAGCCATCTCGCCCAGCCAGTTGGGTTTTTTGGTGTGAATCTGTTATTGGATTCTTTGTTATATTCCACTGTTTGTCCCTCCACCAGTGGCACACAGCATTGATTACTGTAAGCTATTTATGTCTTGAAGTCAGGTAGACCAATTCCTCTCACTTTATTGCTCATTTTTCAAATTTGTTTTAGCTATTCTAGTCCCTTTGCTTTTTGTATAAATTTTATATAAATTTCTATATAAATGCTTTCCATATAAATTTGTGTATATTTACAGGAAATCTTGTTAGGACCTTGATAGGAATTGAAATAAGCTTGTATAAGTCTTGGGAAAATTGGCAGTCTTACTACATTGAGTCTTCTGTTTTGTGAACACACACTGTATCTCTGTGTGTGTTTAGGTCTTTGACTTCTTTTGTCAGCATTTTGGTTTTCCACATGCAAGTCCTATACATGTTTTGTTAGATTTGCCCCTAAATCTTTTTTTTCTTTTTTGAGTAATTATAAATGATACTGTATTTTTAATTTCACTATACATGTGTTCATTGATGGTATAGAGAAATACAATTGATTTTTTTTTTTTTTTTTTTTTTTTTTTTTTTTTTTTTTTTTTTTTTTTTTTTTTTTTTTTTTTTTAAACAGTCTTGCTCTGTTGTCCAGGCTAGAGTGCAGTGGCATGATCTTGGCTCACTGCAACCTCTGCCTTCCAGGTTCAAGCAATTCTCCTGTCTCAGCCTCCCGAGTAGCTGGGATTACAGGTGCCTGCTACCACGCCCACCTAATTTTTGTATTTTAAGTAGAGGCGGGTTTCACCATTGTGGCCAGGCTGGTTTTAAACTGCTGACTCCACCCACCTTGGCCTCCCAAAGTGCTAGGATTACAGATGTGAGTCACAGCACCCAACCACAATTAATTTTTTTAATATGTTTATCTTGTATACCGGACCTTGCTGAGCTTATTAATTCTAGGAGTTCATTTGTGGATTCTTTCTGATTTTGTATGTTCATAATTATGTCACATGCAAACAGGAACAGTTTTATTTTCTTCTTCTGCAGTCTTTATGTTTGTTTCCTTTTCTTGCCTCACTGCACTGGTTAGAACTTTCAGCAATATGTTAGATAACAGTGGTGAGAGTGGACATCTGTCCTTGCTTACAATCTTACGGGAAGGTATTATCTTTCACCATTAAGTGTGGCTGAGGTTTTTTGTACATGCTCTTTATCAAATTTATCTTCCTTTTTTTGTGAGACATTTTGCTATGAATGGGTATTGCATTTTTTCAAATACTTTTTCTGCAACAATTTCTATGATCATAGTTTTTCTTCTTTATTAATATGCGGACTTAAATTGACTAGTTTTCAAATATTAAACCAGTCTTGCATCCCTGGAATAAACACTACTTGGTCAAAATGTATAATTCTTTTTAATATATTGCTGAATTATATTTGCTAATATTAATAATAATAAATATTTGTATATCTTTCATAAGGGATATTTTTAAGGTTTCCTTTTTGTACTCTGTCTGGTTTTGATACCAGGGTAACACTAACTTCATAAAGAAGTTGTCAGGTTTATGTATGTAGAGTTGTTTTATCCTTTTGATGTCTGCAAAATCTGTAGTAATGTATACCTCATTTCATTCCTGATAGTATAATTGGTGTCTTCTCTCTTGCTAGTAAGTTTGTCAGTTTTATTAATCTTTGCAAAGAATCTTCTCTTTCTTTTTTTCTCTTTTCATTTCAGTTGATTTCTGCTCTTTATTTCCTTCATTGGGTTCTTTTGCTCTTCTTTTTTTTTTTTTTTTTTTTTTTTTTT
>NW_016107385.1:5510192-5526045 GCF_001604975.1 Cebus imitator
AAAAAAAAAAAAAAAAAAAATTCTTAAAGATGTAACTTCCAATCTGGAATTCTGTACCTAGCCATACAATCAACTGAGTATAAGAGTAGAAAAAAATATTTTAAAAAAAATATAAAGAAAGAAAGAAAGAAGGTATAATAGACTTAGAGTTCCACAGGGCTGAGGAGCCTTACAATCATGGCAGAAGGCAAGGAAGAGCAAGTCACATCTTACATGGATGGCAGAAGGCAGAAAGAGAGAACTTGTGCAGGGGATTTCCTCTTGATAAAACCATCAGATCTTGTGAGACTTATTCACTAACATAAGAATGGCATGGGAAAGACTTGCTCCCATGATTCCATTACCTCCTACCAGGTCTCTGCCACAACATGTGGGAATTCAAGTTAAGATTTGGGTCCTTGAGTCCAGCCAAACCCTGTGACCCACGCTGGTCTTGAACTCCAGGACTCAAGGAATTCTCCCACCTCAGCCTCCGAAAGTGCTGGGATTACAGGCATGCGCCACCACACCTGGTCTGTTTCCTTTTCTAATGTATGCATTTAGTGCTAAAACTTTTCCTCATGGCACTGATTTAGCATGAAGTATAGAAACCTTAATTGTCTACATACATTTAGAACCACAATAGATGGTTTTATAATTTTGCTTCAACTGGCAAACATAATTTAGGAAACTCAAGAGGAGAAGTGTACTTATTCATATTTCTTACTATGTTTTCCTCCTCCTTGATGTTCCAGGACTACTACTTTTGTCATTTTCTTTCTGTTTAAAAACTTGAACCATTATTTTAGATAACTATGCTGGTAACATGTTTTCTTAGTTTTCCTTCATTTGAGAATGTCTTGATTTCTCCTTTATTCCTCAAGGTTGTTTTCACCAGATATAGGTTTCTGGGTTGACAGTTCTTTTCTTTCAGCACTTGAAACATTTTGTGTCACTTCCTTCTGGCCTCCATAGTTTCTGAAGAAAAATCTGCTGTCATCCTAATAGTTTTATGCCTGCAGTCAAGATAGTTTTTCCACTTGCCGCTTTCAACATATTTTTGTCTTTATTTTTTATTTTATTTATTGTTATTTATTTTTTTGAGACACAGTCACACTCTGTTGCCCAGGCTGGAATACAGTGGCACAATCTTGGCTCACTGCAACCTCTGCCTCCCAGGTTCAAGCAATTTTTGTGCCTCAGCCACCCGAGTAGCTGAGATTACAGGTGTGCACCACCATGGCCAGCTGATTTTTGTATTTTTTTTTGGTAGAGGTGGGCTTTCACCATGTTGGCCGGGCTGGTCTTGAACTTCTGACCTCAAGCAGTCCATCTGCTTTGGCTTCCCAAAGTGCTGGGATTACAGGCGTGAGCCACTGTGCCTGGCCTTGTCTTTAGTTTTCAGATGTTTGACTATTATGTATCTTGATGTAGGTTTCATCAGGTTTATGCTGTTTGGGATTTGTTCAGCTTCTTGAATCTGTAACTTTATGTCTTTTGCCAAACTTGGAGAATTTTCAGCCATTATTTCTTAAGTACTTTTACTATCCTACCCTCTTCTTCCTCTCCTTCTTGGACTCTGAGACAAAATATTAGCTCTTTTGTATTTTTGCAAGTCCTTGATTCTCTGTTAATGTTTTTCATTCTGTTTTTCTCTGTAATTCAGATTGAAGAATTCTATTTTCTGTCTTCTGATTCAGTGATTCATTGAGTTTATTTTGTTTATTGTATTTTTCACTTCTTAAACTTTCCATTTCGGTCTTGATATCTTCTATTTCTTTACTAAGATCTTCTATTTTTTTCATTTGTTTCAAGTGTGCTTGTAATTGCTCATTGAAGTATTTACAAGGTACTGTTTAAAAATCTTTGTTGGATAATCCTAACACTTGTTACTCAATGTTGATCATCTAGTGTCTTTTTTTAATTCAGTTTGAGATGTTCCTAGTTCTTGGTGTGATTAGTGATTTTTTAAAATAGTATAGCCTGGACATCTTGCATATCGTGTTATGAGGCTCTAGATTTTATTTAATCCTTTTATCTGGCTCCTTTTGACATTGCTCCATGAGGGGAGGTGGTGGGAGGTACCACTTTATTACGGCCAGATAAAAGTAGAAATTCATCACTTTGACATTTGAGGGGAGGGGCAGGAAGTTTATTCTTACTGCAGGTTGAAGTAGGCATTTTGGCTCCTTACCAGATAACTCCCCTGGCTGGGAAAGGACTACAGTGCTTCATTACTCTCCCCACGTGGCATGACAGAAGGGTATGTGGCCTAATTGTCATGAAACAGTAACGCAGGTCCTGAATGCCAGGTAGGCCTCCTTTGATACCACCCCAGAGTAGATGGAGATGGGTATCTCATTACTGCCAATAGGGGTGGAATTTAGGCTCCCTGTGTGGTTTCCACTGACCACTTGGCAAGGGGGTGGGGAGGCTATTCTGTGCATATGAAGAAAATGACATTTTTTAAATGTCAATAGTTATTGTGATTTTTTTTTTTTTTTTTTTTTGAGATGGAATCTTACTCTGTGGCCCAGGCTGGAGCGGTGTGATTGTGGCTCACTGCAGCCTCCACCTCTCGGGTTCAAGCTTCCTGACTCAGCCTCCTGAGAAGGTGGGATTACAGGCATGAGCCACCATACCAGGCTAATTTTTGTATTTTTAGTAGGAACAGGGTTTCACTATGTTGTTTAGGCTGGTCTCAAACTCTTGACCTCAGGTGACCCACCTGCCTCAGCCTCCCAAAGTGCTGGAATTACAGGCATGAGCCACCACGCTTGGCCTAGTTATTGTGAATTTACAGGATAAGGAAAAAAGAAAAGGGAAGAATAAATGCAAAAAGGAGGAAAGTATAGATAGGTTTGGCAGTGGTGGAATGGAATTACTATTGATTATATGTGTTAATCAAAATGAGAATGTTATTTTTTTTCATGATGATGGCATACACTTTGTCTTAAACTTGAAATTACTACTTAGTTTCAACAAAATGTCATAAAAATGTTATGTTTTTCAGAGATACTTTAATAATTGATGAGCTAATAAGAAAGATTTGCATATTCAGTTTATCATTTTTGTCTTCGTTATCAGAAAACTCATAACTAAATGTGTGGTATTTATGTTAGTCTACAGTGTACATGATTGATGTTTTCCTCTTACATGCTGTTTAATTTCTATTTTAAACAGCTTTATTATATGAGATGCTCAACTTTTTTAGAACTCACTAGGATACAGTAAATAAATAATGTGATACACGTTTTTACATCTAGATTAACTGAACCTAAGTCCTACGTTTAGGATATGTGAAAATCTCAGTAATTCAGAAAGGCTTTTTTACTTACTTGTCTTCCCTTCCCTGTTGCCCCCAAGTTAGATTATAATTATCATATATTCAGAAGTTTCTGATTAGTCTCCGTGATTGCCCTTTCCAAACTATAGAATGTGTAGTAGAATGTAACACTCCTGTAACTTTGAAAACTCTGAATACCTTTCATAAGGGTTGTAGATTTCTGGGGGTTTTTTTTGTTTGTTTGTTTGTTTTAGACAAAGTTTCCTTCTTGCCCAGGCTGGAGTGCAATGGGGTAATCTCAGCACACTGCAACCTCCACCTCCTGGGTTCAAGTGATTCTCCTGCCTCAGCCTCCCAAGTAGCTGGGATTACAGGCATATGCCACCATGCCCCGCTAATTTTATACTTTTAGTAGAGATGGGGTTTCTCCATGTTGGTCAGGCTGGTCTCGAACTCCCGACCTCAGGTGATCTGCCCACCTTGGCCTCCCAAAGTATTGGTATTATAGGTCTGAGCCATCATGCCCGGCCAGGGTTGTTGATTTCTAAGCAAATGGTGTTTGTTAACTATTAATAGAACCTTAGTGTTTACAATGCAAAAGGATCATTGTAGCAAGGGTCAAAGAAAAAGTAGATTGACATATCTGAGCTGCTCCAAATGCACTTAAAATTACTAAGTGCATTTGGAGCAGCTCAGATATGTGAATCTACTTCTTCAACTGTAGATTTTATTAAATCTAAATATAGGCCAAATATTTCTGAAGAAAATTTAGCATTTAAATTGAGATATGGTTTATAAGTGTTAAATGCCCACCAAAATCAAAGACTTACTACAAGAAAAGGAATGTAAAATGTCTTACTTTTATGTTAGTTGCATGTTGAAAAGTTAAAATTTTTGATACATTGGATTAAGTATAATAGTAAAAAATTTTAAACCAGCAAATTGGTGACTAATGGAATAGTTAAGTAATTTTAGGAAAACAGCAAAAAATCTCTTTGTTTCCTTTTTTTTGTTGTTATTATTATTATTATTTTGAGATGAAGTCTTGCTTTGTCACCCAGGCTCCAGTGCAATGGCATGATCTCTGCTTACTGTAACCTCGACATCCCAGGTTCAAGCGATTTTCCTTCCTCAGCTTCCCAAGTAGCTGGGACCACAGGCATGCACCACCACATCTGGCTAATTTTTGTACTTTTAGTAGAAATAGGGTTTCACTATATTGGCCAAGCTGGTTTTGAACTCCTGACTTCAAGTGATCCACCTGCCTTGACCTCCCAAAGTGCTGGGATTACAGTTGGGAGTCACCACACCCAGATTTTTCTATTTTTTTTTTAAGCCCAAACCTCACACCTTTTTGGTTTCCTTTATAACCCACCTAGTAATGGGGCTTTAAACAAGTAGCTTAGCAAAGTAGCAGAGATTTAGATAGGGCCTTTGAGTCCCAAACTAGCATTAGAAAATCTGATTCTCAGCTGTAAGATTCTATGGTCATTAATGATCTGAGAAATTGGGGGGTGGCATACAATTAGATACACAGATTTACAAAATACAAGCAGTGATTCCCAAACTCTTCAGTTAGACTAAAAACATTTGTTTATAGATTGACAAACTTTTTTTTTTAATTTTTAAATTAGGTGACTAAATAAAGGTACCAGAAGAATATGGCTGCACAAATACCAGAATCTGATCAGATAAAGCAGGTAAGGTATTCTCATTAAGGGGGGAAAGATACTGCAAAAAAATGTAAGGTGCTACTAATGCCACCATGTCGGCTGGGTGCAGTGGCTCAGACCTGTAATCTCAGTACTTTGGGAGGCCCAGACGGGTGGATCACTTGAGGTCAGGAGTTCGAGACCAGCCTGGCCAACATGGTGAAGCCCTGTCTCATAAAAATACAAAAATTAGCCAGGCGTGGTGGCAGACACCTGAAAGTCCCAGCTACCTGGGAGGTTGAGGCAGGAGAATCATTTGACCCAGGAGGCAGAGGCTGCAGTGTGCTAATATCACACCACCGCACTCCAGCCCGGGCAACAGAGCAAGACTCCATCTCAAAAAAAAAAAAAAAATGTCAGCCAGTGGTTTCACAAAACAATTATTTCTATTTCATTTCCAAAATGGATAGTAAATGATATAAAGCATATGTATTTTTAATTTGACTGATAAGGAAAAATTAAATATTCAACTAGAAAATAAGACTATGTTGTAGATCATATTGTACCCATTTAAGTTAGTATAATAACTATGATTTCAAGTGTTACCATATATTTTGTCTAAATATAAAATACTAGTAATTTAAGTTTCAAATCTTTGTTTTAAAAACCATGTATTAAAGAACATTCTGGTTTGTTTGTAGTTTAAGGAATTTCTGGGGACCTACAATAAACTTACAGAGACCTGCTTTTTGGACTGTGTTAAAGACTTCACAACAAGAGAAGTAAAACCTGAAGAGGTATGGAAATTGTTACTCACTAAAATTCTCCAAGCTTGTCATAAACACTGTAAGTAGGATCCCCCTAAGCATTTCACTTGTTCCTACTTATTACAAGAATTTAGACTATCTTTTATGTTTCATTGCTTGGAAGAACTGAAGCAGTGACCGACCCATGGCATTGAGTTTAACAGCGCCACGTTTAATATGACAGTTACACTGTGCCAAGTCAGATCATTTTAGAGAAGATGCCTGCAGCTGCTGAGATATTGTTCCACAGCAAAGATTCTTACTAATTAGCTTTCAGTCAAGATGGCCAACCGAGAGAAACTTGGCACAGCTTTCTGTATGGCCTTGGGAATTCTGGTTGGCTTTGGAAAAAACAAAGCTTGAATTTGGTGGCTCATACTGAAAACCCAATCCAATTAGAAGTCTTAACTTGTTTTTTTAAGATGAGGTCTTGTTCTGTCACCCAGGCTGGAGTGCAATGGCATAATCATAGCTCAGTGTAACTTTGAACTCCTAGCACTTTGGAAACCCAAAACAGGTGGATCACTTGAGCCCAGGAGTTCGAAACCAGCCTCAGCAACATGGTGAAACCCTGTCTTTAGAAGAAATAAAAATAGCTGGACATGCTGGCACGTGCCTGTGATCCCAGCTAGTCGGGAGCTGAGGTGACAGGGTCACCTGAGCCCAGGATGCAGAGGTGGCAGTGAGCTGTGATTACACTACTGCACTCTAGCCTGGGCGACAGAACAAGACTCTGACAAAAAAAAAAAAAGAAAAAGAAAAAAAAGAAAAGCACCAGCCTGGGCAACATAGTGAGACCTCATCTCTACTAAAAAATAAAATTAAAAATTAGCCACGCATGGTAGTGTGTGCCTGTAGTCTTAGCTACTCCAGGAGCTGAAGTAGGAGGATCACTTAAGCCCAGGAGGTTGAGGCCACAGTGAACCACTGCATTCTACCCTGGGCAACAGAGAGAGAACCTGTCTCAAAAAAATTAATACATAAAAAGTAAAAGGTTGAGAATTAAGAATGTTGTTTCTCATTAAAAAGGAAAAAACTTACTGGGCTTTGACTTAATACATCTGCAGAAAATCTAGTCCAGAAGCTTCTTGAAAGCATAGACTTACCATTGCTCTTAGTGACTACAAACTGGTGGGCATTCAATATATATTAATGCTTGTCAGTGGATGAAAGTGTCAGTTGAAAGCTATGGTCAGCTGCTGCCAATTAATACTATTTAATTCTCAGATATATTCAAAGAAAAGCAAACTACCCACTGGTTCTTTCAGAATTCATACATTTAAAAAAATTCATATTTTTGTGTTGCCTCTTGGATCTTCCCTTTTCATTCCTAGACCACCTGTTCAGAACATTGCTTACAGAAATATTTAAAAATGACACAAAGAATATCCATGAGATTTCAGGAATATCATATTCAGCAGAATGAAGCCCTGGCAGCCAAAGCAGGACTCCTTGGCCAACCACGATAGAGAAGTCCTGATGGATGGACCTTTGATGAAAGATTGCCAATAGCTGCTTTACTGAAAATGAGGATTCATCTGATAGAATCCCTTGAAAGCAGTAACCACCATGTTAAACCATCTGTCATGACTGTTTGGCATATGGAAACCACTGGAGAAACAAAATTGCTATTTACCAAGAATAATCAAAATAGAAGGTCTTATTGTTCAATGAAATAAGATGTAACATTTGTTGAGGCCTTTTGATTCAGCACCTTGGTCACTTGATTAGAAAAATAAACCATTGTTTCTTCAATTGTGACTGTGAATTTTAAAGCAAATTATGTGTTCAATCATGTATGAGATAGAAAAATTTTTATTACTAAAAGTAAAATAAATGGAAATATCACTGAGCAGTTGTTTATATATAATATTCTCATTGGACTGTAGAAATGTTGAAATGTTTTTCAATCAGGCTCATCCTCCCAGCATTTCTGTTCATTCATGTCTGCTTCAAATTGCTGGTGAATACATAAAATAGTTACTTGCTAATCATTTCAATACACAATCCTTTTCTTGCCTCCCTTCTTGTGTCAGGGTAGGCATTTCATATTCTTATTTTACCTACATTTTCATATATCTTCAGGAAACCATCCCATCTGCCCTAATTTGGTAATATTTAAGAGTTGACTATTACACTGTAATGGAGTTCATGTTTGTGTTTTGTTCAGAAGCTGACAGTCATACAAAAACGATTTTAAGGCTTGTCAATGATAATAAGTAAACCAAAGTTAATGTCTTATGGCTAATGAATCCTGAAACAAATCCAAGCATCTGCAGGAAATTCTAGGTGATGCAAAAGTAAACCAAGCAGTTTAGTAAAATGTAAGTGGGCTAATACTTACTAATCAACCGGCTTATGAATAGATTTCATTTGATACCATTTTAAACCTATATTTAAGGAAACACTAGTTAGCCTGTATGTTTAAATTTGCCAAAGTGATTTCTGTTTTGTATGTTAATGGAAGCAGAAGTATTGTTCTGCTTTAAAATTGAAGTGTTGAAATACGGATAATACTCAACAAAATACGCAATTATAGTCAAAGGAACATGAAAGAATAGGCTTGCTTCTCTTAAAGCAGCCAAAATTCAGAGATTTCACTTATTTAAGATTTTGGGCAATTCACACACATAGTTTGATATTCAAGCATAACATAGCTATTTACTGTTTACACTTCACAAAGATAATTAAATATTTGCTCACCTGGCAAAAAAGGGGAATTTTGTGCAGCAGCATCTCAAATACCTTGGGAGGGAGTGTGTGTTTGAAAACCTTCAGAAGTTCCTGTGGTTGTCTGCACACTAAAAGAGCATTGCTGAGGTGCTGAACCCCCATTCTATGCTCTCCTGAAACAGAATGACAAGTTTTCAGCAAAAATTTAAAGTTATTTAAAACAGACATTCTACAAATCCAAGAAAGCAACAAGCTTTAAAAAAAAGCATATCAAACTAAAGACTAGACAAGTCTTGTGAAGAGTAGAGTGCAAATATGAGGGAAGATGTTGAGCTTCACAGTGATGAAGCTGCAATATTAATAATTTTGGGCCAAATAAAACCAGTATGCTCTTACTGTTTAGAAGTGCACTTTTGCACTGGAAATGCTCATGTTCTATACTTTGGGTATGGAGGGAAGAGTATACTGAGGGTTTTTTTGTCTGCTTTTATTAATATCTGATAGGCTATCTTTACATGTGTGATTGATAAAATATAGAGGAAACATCTGATGTTCTAGCTAAATGGAACTTTAAAAAAAAATAGATTTCACTATCAAAGAGTTAAAGCAAGATTTAGTGTAACATGAATTACATACCCAGAGGAAAAAAAGAGATTTACGATCTCTGATTTCTAAGCACAGTTTTAAAATGAGTTTTAGGATGACTGACTTTGACGTAACAGAATGAAAAATTGTGAAGAGTGAAAATTAATCATAGCATTTCTGTTTAAGTCAGAACATGGAATGATTCTCGTCCCCTTGTTTTACTTTAAGGAAAGTGAGTCAAAGATGAGTGAAATGATGTAGAGCTTCAATGCTGATTAATGCCAGCATTAGGAATAGAACCTAATTTTCTGACCCTTGAGACTAGAGTACTGCCTGTCTTCAGGTATTCAGTAATCACAGGAGTTTAAATCTTGACATATGTAAGTGAGTAGAAAATAAAATAGGGCCCTACAGGTAAATATAATTATAGGTTCTTATTAGCTGAAGCTAGTTTTCCATTTATCTGTTGAAATACACGATCATATGAAGAGAAGAATGCGTGACAGAAAAAAATGCTTTCCAAAGATTGATATTAAGCTTAAACTAGAAAATGATAAGGATATGTCCTGACTTAAATACATCAAATTTTACATTTTCAACATAAGATATAATAGTACCTGTTCTCAAGATTGGTGGTGCTAACAATACCAGTCAACTAGGTCAAATAATGGAATCAACCAATATATTGAATCACACCAGCTCCTCAGAAATTTCAATCAAAATTATTGTCCCTATGGCCTCATATAAACGTAGCCACCATTGAGGTGGCTAAAGAACTGTATTTTACCTGACAGCAAAATGATGAAAATTGGGGGTGATGGCAAAGGGGAATGGAGAAAGTTAAGAAGATTGCGGAAAAGGGTAAAAAATTGCCACACTGGCTAGAATACTGTACTGGTTGGTTCTCAATGTTTTAGTAACGTAAGGAGGAGTTGGGTTTTTTTTGGAGACAGAATCTCCCTCTGTCACCCAGGCTGGAGTGCAGTGGCGCAATCTCAGCTCACTGCAACCTCCGCCTCCTTGGCTCAAGCGATTCTCCTACCTCAGTCTCCTGAGTAGCTGGGACAACAGGCGCGTGCCACCAGCCTAATTTTTGCATTTTTAGTAGAGACGGGGTTTCACCATGTTGGTCAGGCTGTCTCGAACTCCTGACCTCATGAGTCAGCCTCCTCAGCCTCCCAAAGTGCTGGGATTACAAGTGTGAGCTACCACACCTGGCATCTAGGGAGTTTTTTTTTTTTTTAATACTGACACCTGGGTTCCACCTCCATAGATTCTGATTTAATTGGTTTGGGGTTTGATGGACTTCTGTAAAGAACTATTAGGGGGCTGGGGCTCACGCCTGTAATCCCAGCACTTTGGGAGGCTGAGGCAGGCATTTCAGTTGAGGCCAGTTCAAGACCAGCCTGGCCAACATGGCAAAACGCAGTCTCTACTAAAAATGGAAAAATTAGCCAGGTGTGATGGCACCCACCTATATAATCCCAGCTACTTGGAAGGCTGAGACACAGAATTGCTTGAACCTGGGAGGCTGAGCCAAGATAATTCCATTGCCTTCCAGCCTGGGTGACAGAATGAGACACTGTCCACCACCCCCCCCTCAAAAAAAAAGCTATTAAATAATTTAGCAGTTAAAAATTTTTAAACCAAAGTTTGCAAGGTATGTTCAGATCACCCCTAAATCTAATTAAACTATTATAACTCATAAAATGAATAGGAATAAAATGTGATAAATCATCTTTTTTCTTTTGACTTACAATTTAGAACTTTCTTCTCCGCAATTTGAAGGCCCTTGTTTACAAAAAAGAATATAGAATTATGAGTACAAAATTGCTAGGGGTGGCAGGTGTGGTGGCTCATGCCTGTAATCCTAGCACTTTGGGAGGCCGAGGCGGGTGGATCACTTGAGGTCAAGAGTTCAAGACCAGCCTGACCAACTTTCACATTGGGTGAAACCCAATGTCTTCTAAAAATACAAAATTAGCTGGGTGTGGTGGTGCACACCTGTAATCCCAGCTACTTGAGAGGCTGAGGCAGGGGAATCACCTGTACCTGGGAGGTGGAGGTTGCAGGGGGCAGAGATCGAGCCATTGCACTCCAGCCGAGGCAACAAGAGCAAAACTCCATCTCAAAAAAAAAAAAAAAAAAAATTAGCTTGAGGGCCTTAGAGGCCTATGCAAATAAAGGTCTTTAGGTGTAAGCTTCACTAGTTTACATAAATCATTTCTGTTTATATCATTTAAGTCAGTTGTAACTGTACATTTTGTCACCAATATTTAGCAGGTATTTTTAGTCCATTTCAAAAATGACTCCATCTAAAAGCAAAGATCATTAATGTTAGTAGGTATTTTTAGTCCATTTAAAAAATTACCCCATCTGAAAGCAAAGATCAGTACTAAACAAAATATTAAAATACAAATAACAGCAATTAATGTGCAATGATTTTGAATGCCTACAACTTTTTCATTTCTCAAAACCTTTATAAAGGTTTAAGCCACTGAATAAAGTAAAAATCTTGGGTGTTGCTGTGAGTTGTCTTGGATTTAGACTTCCTCTTTGTTTTTTTTTGTTTGTTTGTTTGTTTGTTTGTTTTTTTTGGAGACGGAGTTTCACTCATGTTACCCAGGCTGGAGTGCAATGGCGCGATCTCGGCTCACCGCAACCTCCGCCTCCTGGTTCAGGCAATTCTCCTGCCTCAGCCTCCTGAGTAGCTGAGATTACAGGCACGCACCACCATGCCCAGCTAATTTTGTGTATTTTTAGTAGAGACGGGGTTTCACCATGTTGACCAGGATGGTCTCGATCTCTTGACCTCGTGATCCACCCGCCTCAGCCTCCCAAAGTGCTGGGATTACAGGCCTTGAGCCACCGCGCCCGGCCTCCTCTTTGTTTTTATAAATCCTGGAGGATGCTGTTCACAGACTGAAAAACAAAATCTTTGAAAAAAAAAGACAACAGAAAGAGGCAAAAACAGGTATAGGCACTGTGATATGCAAGGGAGTTTGCAACACTTAAAAATATATATATATAGATTGTACTGATGGGTGTAATGCTGGCTTATCCAGCAACATCAGTTACTTCTTTTTTATTTTTATTTATTTTTGTTTTTTTTTCTTTTGTTTTTTTTTTTTTTTTTTTTTTGTTTTTTATTTATTTATTTTTTTTATTTGTCATCAGCTACTTCTTAAAGTAAGAAGCCTCAAGACAAATTTTTTTCCTTTCCAGGGTTTAACACCAGAATAAGGACATTATGATTATGTATATTTATATAATAATAATATTATCTGCCATCATTTTGCCTGAAAGTATTATGAAGTTTTCTCAAATCCATCTGCAATTAGGTAGAAATAAATTATAACTCAAAATGTGGCCATTAAGTGTAAGATAGCCTGACAGGCATCACTCCATTAAACAGTAAAAGAATGGACATTCATAGGGAATTAATTTATCAAGAAAGTAAATAAGTATTAAGAACATTCTAAGAAAGCAGGAACATTTTTATAAAGCAGTTAGAACTTTTTAAAGTTGTTTTGTTTGTTTTTCCCAGACAGAGTCTCACTGTGTCTTCCAGGCTGGAGTATAGTGGTGACATCACCACTGCAGCTACAAACACTTGGGCTCAAGTGATGCTGTCACCTCACTGATGAGTAGCTGGGACTAGAGGTGCATACCATGGTACCTAACTTAGTTTTTTGCAGAGGTGGGATATTGCTTTGTTGCCCAACCTGGTCTCAAACTGTTGGCCTCAAGCAATCCTCTCCCCTTGGCCTCCCAAAGTGTTGGGATTACAGGTATGAGCCACCACACCCAGCAAAAAGTTTTTTTTTTTTTTTTTTGAGACGGAGTTTCGCTCTTGTTACCCAGGCTGGAGTGCAATGGCGCGATCTCGGCTCACCGCAACCTCCGCCTCCTGGGTTCAGGCAATTCTCCTGCCTCAGCCTCCTGAGTCGCTGGGATTACAGGCACGCACCACCGTGCCCAGCTAATGTTTTGTATTTTTAGTAGAGACAAGGTTTCACCATGTTGACCAGGATGGTCTCGATCTCTTGACCTCGTGATCCACCCGCCTCAGCCTCCCACAGTGCTGGGATTACAGGCTTGAGCCACCGCGCCCGGCCCCTGCAAAAAGTTTTTATTCTTAACATTTAGTCACCTGGAAAACTCACTGACTTAGAATTTTACATGACAATAAATAAGGTATTTTTATATTTGGCTTTGCTCCTCCGTTTGCCCGCTTCCAAGTCTATGACTTGAACACTAACTCTTAACATAATAGAAGAGTACAATGTGATGAAGTGAACATGCTGGATTGTTTTTCTTTAATGAGGCAAGTTGGTGAACACACATCTAGCTAGTTATTTGACATAAATACTGATCAATAAATATTTCTCAAGTATAAGCTTTCATAGTAACTCACAAAAGAACATTTACATTCTTACCTCTAGATAACCAAAGTTCTCCCATCTGTACCTCTTGCAAGAAAAGTTCTTGCAATTTTTCATTCTTCACTGGATTCCACAACTAAAATATTTATAAAATATTTAACAATGAGTAATGAATGTAAAGTATATGGTTACTGATCAATTTATTTATTTTTTATTTTATTTTATTTTTTTTTTTTTTGAGACGGAGTTTCACTCATGTTACCCAGGCTGGAGTGCAATGGCGCGATCTCAGCTCACCGCAACCTCCGCCTCCTGGGTTCAGGCAATTCTCCTGCCTCAGCCTCCTGAGTAGCTGGGATTACAGGCACACACCACCATGCCCAGCTGAATTTTTGTATTTTTAGTAGAGATGGGGTTTCACCATGTTGACCAGGATGGTCTCGATCTCTTGACCTCGTGATCCACCCGCCTCGGCCTCCCAAAGTGCTGGGATTACAGGCTTGAGCCACCGCGCCCGGCCCAATTTATTTTTTATTTAAAAAAGACATCTTAAACCTAGTCTCTAAATCCAAAGTATGACAAATGTAGTTCTTAATAATATTTAAACCAATTTTCTAAAATGGGATTATTTCAAGAGATTTTTTTTTTAATGATGTATTTGTTATTTCCCATATGGACTGTCACTGACTGATTTTCCTGTCTTCAACTTCCTTTCTCCACACTGGAACCAGAATTGTCTTATTTAAAAAATAAAACCAAAATAATTGTGTCTCTTCTCTGAGATAAAGTCACCATCATTAGTTACCCACCACAACAGAAAAATGTCCTGACTTTTCAGTTTGCCATTCAAAGTCCTCCACAATAAGACACTAAACTGACCCTCAGCTATCTCTCTGGCCATCACACTCCTTGAATATTGTAATTTCATGGTCTATGCCTCGGCACAAGGTGTTTCCCTCTGCCTACAATGATCAACAGCATTCAACAAACATTTGCTGGGCACTTCCTGCACTAGACACTGTTCTAGGCACTGGAAATAATGGATAGTAAAAAACAAAGTCTGCCCTCACAGAGCTTAGTGTAATAAACAGAAAGCATTAATCAAATAATTACATAAATGTGCAAGTGCAACCATGGATAAGGGCAATGAAGAAGAGGGACATGGAGCTGTATCAGGCTCTGTCCCAGTCAAGTCAGGGAAGGCATCTCCATGTCTACCTCTTTGGACACTCCCAACCCAGCTAACTATGTCAAATAGGCCTTTATTCTCTACTGTGATTCCATTCTGAAACCCCAGAAGTGTCTTTGACTCCGCCTCTCCATTACCCTTTACTCAGTCAGCATGAATTGTATTCTTCCCTGTTACCACTACCACCACCATAGTTCGGGATTTTTATTATCTCTCATCTAAATTTATGCAATAGCTTGTTTTCTCTTCCAATCCATTAGACACACTCCTGTCTGATCAATCTAGGAACACTTCTCTTCTCCCTTTCTTTCCTTTTTTTTAAAAAATTCCTGCTTAGAAATCTTCAGTAATTATTCTATTGAATCTCAATTCCTTAACCTGGACTTCAAAACAAAGCTTCCCTAATTCTATCCCTACTATCACTCTCCAACCTTACACCCACTATTCCTCAGTATGACTCCTTTGCCAGACTGGTTTACTGAATGTGCCTGGCAGATGCCCCACTTTGCATCTTTATGCACATGGTTTTCCCTCCATTCTCCTGAAACCAAGTCCCAAATTCATCATCCTTCCAGGTTCAGTTCAATGCCACTTCCTCTACAGTCTTCTCCAGAAAAACTGCATGTTTCAAAAATGGCTACAGCAATATTCCTAGTCCCACAAGTGCTTTCAGAACCTTGCCACCCCTATTGAGAGGTAGAATCTATTTCCTCTCCCTTTAAATCGAGCAGGCTTCAATGTTGCCAGAAGCAGTACCATCTGCTCTCCCACAGGGGCCTATGTTCTAGTTTACATGCATGTGTATGCTCTCTCTATATACATATGTGTGTGTGTGTGTGTGTGTTTGCTTTCCCCTTGCGACACAGTGCACCACACAAATGAAGAATCTCACATCACACAGATGTGTAGGTGCTCTGCTTAACAATCTCAGCTAAGTAAACATCGAGCATCAACTGTGGATCACTTGTGGCCAGGAGTTGGAGATCAGCTTGGGCAACACAGGGACACCCGTTTCTCTCTCCTTTTTTCTTTTTTTTTTTGAGATGGAATTTCGCTCTGTCACCCAGTCTGGAGTGCAGTGGCATGATCTTGGCTCACTGCAACCTCCGCCTCCCAGGTTCAAGCGATTCTCCTACCTCAGCCTCCCAAGTAGCTGGGATTACAGGCGTGGGCCACCATATCCAGCTAATTTTGTATTTTTAGTAGAGACAGGGGTTTCACCATGTTGGCCAGGCTGGTCTTGAACTCCTGACCTCAGGTGATCCACCCGCCTCGGCATCCCAGAGTGCTGGAATTAC
>NW_016107385.1:5526350-5528105 GCF_001604975.1 Cebus imitator
ATTTTTTAATTTTTAGTAGATACGGGGTTTCACAATATTGGTCAGGTTGGTCTCAAACTCCTGGCATCGTGATCTACCCACCTTGGCCTCCCAAAAAGGGACTAATCAAATTCTGCTGTAGAGATTTAGAAATCACGAAGATGCGTTCTGCTTCTGAGCAAAAGAAAGGCACTGCGAGAGAACAATCTAGAAGTTACTGCCATGTGACCATGGCCAGCCTGGGTCTCTAAGTGTCCTGTGCGGCTCTGACAGGGCAAAATCTTCCTTCTTCCAGTTAAAACAAGTGCCTGTTCTACAATGTTTTGCTTTACAGCTGCATTTTTATCACTCCAACTTCTTCCACCCTCCTTCTTTCCCTCCCTTTTGTGAGAGGAGAGTGGTTGGGCCTGGGGCGGTTCGTGGGGCGCGAGGGCAGGCCTCTTCCCGGGCGCGGGAGGCGCGTGGCTGCGGGAACTACCTGCTGCCGAGCCGCTAGGAGCCACGCAGCCCAGCAAGGCCGGGCCCGCGTCTACAGAGCTACCAGCGCGGATCGAAAACACTGCACCTGCACGCCCCGCTCCTCAGCCTTTTGCTGCTCGGCTCTTCTTTCTGCGAACACAACACGGCAACTGCTGGCTGGGAGGCCCGTCCCGAGGCAGGCGTGGACCCAGTGGTCCGGCCCGCCCGGGCGCCGCGGGCCCCTCGGCAGTGGCGGAGGCACTCGCGGCCCGACCTCTGTCCGGGGTTGTCCTCCCGGCCGGCCGCCCGTTCTGCCCGGCCCGGCCCGGGCGCGCCTCAGCCTCGGTCCCACTCACTCTCCCGCAGGCGGCGCTTGAACGCGGGATCCCCGCGCCGCTTCCGGTCGAGGTAAACACAGTAGCCCAGGAAGGCGACGGTGCCACAAGCCGCCGCGGCCGCCAAGAGGCCGAGGAGGGAGCGGACACAGGGCATCCGGCCGCGGGCGTCCCCCGAGCCGTGCGTTGGGCGCAGGCCAGCCGACAGGGGGCGTGGTCGCGGCGGCCCTTCCGCCCTCGGGGCCTCCTGCGCGCCCAGTGGCGCGTTGACGCCTGGTACCCAGGCTAGCGGACCGGTGAGGACGCCGAGCGATCGGGAGGATGTGTGCGGGAACCCTCACAGCCACCGAGAACCAAGCAGAGCTCTGTTGGAACCTAGGTCTGTCGCACTCCAAATTCTGAACCCTTTCTCCAAACACGCCTCTGCCCCGGTGTTTACAACACCCATTCAGGCAAAGCACGGTAGGCTGCGAATCCTCTTTGCTGAGAGCCGGTGGCCATTTAGGCCTCTGTTCCCTCACCTGCAATATTAAGTTGACTCTAAGGTCAATTTTGGCTATCTGCTAGTTCACGTTAGCACTAGCCCATACTTCCTAACCTGGTATCCTTTGTCGCCTGAAAGGACCCAGCAGTCCAAGGTCCAAGGGAGAAATTCAGAAGCAACACTGTTTAGTCTAGAAAAATACGTTAAATTGTACGGACACGGTGGCTCACGCCTGTAATCCCAGCACTTTGGAGGGCCGAGGCAGGTGGATCACCTGAGGTCAGGAGTTCAAGACCAGCCTGACCAACATGCTGAAACCCCGTCTCTACTAAACATACAAAATTAGCTGGGTATGGTGGCACATGCCTGTAATTCCAGCTACTTGGGAGGCTGAGGCAGGAGAATGGCTTGAAGCAAGGAGGCAGAGGTTGCAGTGAGCCAAGATCACGTCATTGCACTCCAGCCTGGGCAACAAGAGCGAAACGCTGACAAAAAAAA
>NW_016107385.1:5528176-5530027 GCF_001604975.1 Cebus imitator
AAAAAAAAAAAAAAAAAAGAAAGAAAGAAAAGAAAAATACATTAAATATCTGGACTGAGCCTAACAGTCAAAGGTCCCAGAGCAAAAACAGAGACCCATGACACTGGCCTAGCTGCTTTTCTAATATTTGCCTTACTCAGTAGACACAACAAAAAGAAAGGAGGTAAGACTTTGTCCTAAATGTCAGCGTTTTGACTTTTCTACTAAGGCAAAGCCAAGGCATAAGCTAGATAAGGACCTAAAGAACTAGATAATTCCTTTTTATTCAGGTTATACAACTGCTATTTACTGATGTACAATTTATTGGTATTACTAGTGTATGCATAGCAAAGTGCTCATCACTGCTCTGAGCACTAGTAGCTCTGGCCAGGTGCGGTGGCTTGGGTGCGGTAGCTCAGACCTGAAATCCCAACACTTTGGGAGGCTGAGGTGGGAGGATCAGTTGAGCCCAGGACTTGGAGATCAGCCTGGGCAACATTGCAAGAATCCATCGCTAAAAAAAAAAATAATAATAAGGCCTGGGTGCAGTGGCTTACCCCTGTAATCCCAGCACTTTAGGAGGCTGAGACAGGCAGATCACGAGGTCAAGAGTTCCAGAACAGCCTGGCCGACGTGGTGAAACCCCGTCTCTAAGAATGCAAAAATTGCCGGGCGCGGTGACGTATAGTCCCAGCTACTCGGGGAGGCTGAGGCTGGAGGATCACTTGAGTCCAGGAGTTCTGGTCTGTAGTGCACTTTGCCGATTGGGTGTCCGCACTAGTTCGGCATCAATATGGTGACCTCCCGGGAGCGGGGGACCACCAGGTTGCCTAAGGAAGGGTGAACTGGCCCAAGTCGGAAACGGAGCAGGTCAAATCTCCCGTGCTGATCAGTAGTGGGATCGCGCCTGTGCATTAGCTGGGCCTGGTGGTAATCCCAGCTACTCACGAGGATGAGGCAAGAGAATTGCTTGTACCTGGGAGGTAGAGGTTGCAGTGAGCCAAGATCGGGCCATTGCACCCCAGCCTGGGCGACAGAGCAAGACTCTGTCTCAAAAATATAAATAAAAAAATAAAGCCAAACCAAAGAAAAAATACTGGTTGTGGTGTGCACCTGTAGTCTTAGCTACTCCGGAGGGATCACTTGAGGCTAGGAGTTACAGGCTGCAGTGAGCTATGGTCACTGCCACTGCACTCTAGCCTGAGTGACAGAACAAGACCCTGTCTCTATAAAAATAGATAGGTGGCTGGGCATGGTAGTTCATGCCTGTAATCCCACCACTTTGGGAGGCCGAGGCAAGTGGATCACCTGATGTAAGGAGCTTGAGACCAGCCTGGCCAATATAGTGACACCTGGTCTCTACTAAAAATACAAAAAATAGCCGGGTGTGATGGCATGTGCCTGTAATCCCAGCTACTTGGGAGGCTGAGGCATGAGAATTGCTTGAACTCAGGAGGCAGAGATTGCAGTGAATTGAGATCACACCACTGCACTCCAGCCTGGGCAATAGAATGAGACTGTCTCAAAAAAAAAGAAAAATACAGATAGGTAAATGATAAATTAGTAGATAGATCAAAAAACCAATGAGTCTGAGTAGTAGCTCAGCCCTCAAAATTTAAGAGTTAGCAGGGGTAAGTTACATATCATGCTTTCTTGAGTACTGTAGATTTCTTCTCATGATAATTGCCTTCTGATAAGGAACTTGGTTATTGTGAAAACCTGAGTGTAAACACAGAGGAGAGGATAGTGTCAGCATCCAGTAAGTATTACTGGTGATCAGGGACTGGTTCAGAATCTTGGCAATGGGTTTAGCTCAGCTTTAAATGATCTTTAAGCTGACGGCAACTTGTCTTCCTTTTTTTTTTTTTTTTT
>NW_016107385.1:5531577-5553556 GCF_001604975.1 Cebus imitator
TTCTTTCTTTCTTTCTTTCTCTTTCTTTCTCTTTCTCTTTCTTTTCTTTTCTTTTCTTTTCTTTTCTTTTCTTTTCTTTTCTTTTCTTCTTTCTTTTTAGACAAAGTCACTCTATCACCCAGGCTGGAGTGCAATGGCAAGCTCTCAGCTCACTACAACCTCCATCTCCCAGGTGCAAGCAATTCTCCTGCTTCAGCCTCCCAAGTAGCTGGGATTACAGATGTGCGCCACCACGCCTGGCTAATTTTTGTATTTTTAAGTAGAGACAGGGTTTCACCTTGTTGGTCTGGCTGGTTTCCAACCCCTGACCTTGTGATCTGCCCACCTCAGCCTCCCAAAGTGCTGGGATTACTGGCGTGAGCCACTGCGCCCAGCCCACTCTCTTTCTTTTAAATCCCTTTATCGAGGTAAATTGATATACAATAGATACAGTTTGATAAATTTTGACGTATGTTTGCATCTAGTAAACTATCATCAAAATCAAGATAGTAACCATATATCTATCTACCATTAAACGTACCTCTTTAATGCTTTTCTCCATCCTTCCTTTCCCTTGCCCCAAACATAGCCTACATTCTGTCACTATAGATTAGTTTACATTTTCTAGAGTATTATATAAATGGAATCATACAGTATGTACTGTTTTATTGTCTGACTTCTTTCAGTATAATTATTTTGAGATTGATCCATGTTATTGTATCAATAGTTTATTTTCATTGGTAAGTAGTAGTATATTTTATGGATATGTTAAAATTTGTTTAACCATCCTTATGATGATGAACATTTGGAATTGTTTCCAATTTTTGACTATTACAACAAATAAAGTTTCCATAAACATTTATGTAGAGGTCTTTATATGAATATGTCTTTCCTATTCTCTTGAGTAAATACCTAAGGTAAAATAGCTGAATCCTATGGTAGGGATATGTTTTTGTTTTTGTTTTTTAAGAAAATGCCAAACACTTTTCCAAAATGGTTATGCCATTTTGCAACATCAGTGTTTAAGAGTTCTAGTTCCTCAGCATTTGTTGCCAACACTTGTCATGGTCGCATTTATAAATTTTAGCCATTCTAAATAAGCATATAGTAGATTCTTTCCATGGGTTCATCTTGCGTTTCCTTAATGCCTAGTAATGTTGAGCAACTTTTTAAATAGACTTTAATTTTTAGAACAGTTTAGGTTCACAGCAAAATTGAGTAGAAAGTACAGAGTTCCTGTTCCCCCCCCACCCCCACACATGCCTAGTCTCCCCTACTATCAACATCCCCCACCCGGGTGGTACATTTGTTACAATTAATGGACTTGCACTGACATATCATTGACACCCAGAGTCTATAGCATTTACATTAGGGTTCATTCTTAGTTTTGTACCAATGTATGCTGCTTTGGAAAAATATATAGTGACATGTATCCACAATTCTAGTATTATAGAAAAGTTTCACTGCCCTAAGAATCCCCTTTGCTCCACCTGTACATCCCTCCCTGTCCTCTAAATGCTGGCAACCACTTATTTTTTTACTATCTCCATAGTTTTGCCTTTTCCAAAATGTCATATATTTGGAATCATACAGTATGTAACCTTTTCAGATTGCCTTCCTGTACTTAGTAGTAAGCATTTATCTGGTGTGTGGTGCGTCCCGCACTGTACAAGGGTTCAAAGACCTAAGAGGGAACAGTGGGGGATAAAGAAAGACACAAACAGAAACAGAGAGAAAGCTATGCCAGGCGGTCCAGGAGGTGAAGGATGTCAGTTTCTCCGGCACCAAGCTGTCTCAGTGTACTTTATTTTATATGTTCACAAAGCACATAGCAGAGGGAGGGTGCAGTTACTTAGAACAGCCTGTGGTTATTAGTCTCAAACTTCAGTTAACTATCTTGCAGCAAGGTCAGTGAAACCTGGTTATCTCTCTAGGCCTGTCTGTGTTCTACCCTGAGACATACACATCCACTTATGGTTTTACTTCTCTGGAGCTCACCCAAAGTTCACAGCAGCCTTGCTGCTGATTCCCCCAGAGTGGGAGGGCTGTTCTGGCTCTCTACATATTTAAATTTTCTCCATGTCTTTTCATGGCTTGATAGCTCATTTTTTTGTGTGTGCTGAATAATATCATATTCTGGATGTACCACAGTTTTTCCATTTGCCTACTTGAAGGATGCCTCGGTTGTTTCCTGGTTTTGGCAATTATAAATAAAGCTGCTATAAACAAGCATGTGCAGGTTTTGTTTGTTTTTGTTAGATAAGATCTTCCTCTATTGCCCAGGCTGGAATGCAATGGCACGATCACAGCTCACTGCAGCCTCAGCCTCCCAGGCTCACTCAAGCAATCCTCCAACCTCAGCCTCCTATGTAGCTGGGACCACAGGCATGCATAACCATGCCTGGATAATTTTTTAATTTTTTGTGTAGAAACAATGTCTTCCCATGTTGCCCTTTTCCTAGGCTGGATGTGTACAGGTTTTTGTGTGGCCATAAGTTTGCAACTCACTTTCCTATATACTAAGGAGTGTGACTTCTGGATCATGTGGTTTATGTTTAGATTTATAAGAAACTGAAGAGAGCCAAACTGTCTTCCAAAGTGGCTGTAGCATTTTTGCATTCCTACCAGCAATGAGAGTTCCTGTTGCTCCACATCTTCCCCAGCATTTAGTATTGTCAGTGTTTTGGATTTTTGAATTCTAATAGGTGTGTAGTAGTATCTCAGTGTTTTAATTTGCAATTCTCAAATGACATATACATATGATATTGAACATTGTTTTATATGCTTATTTGTCATCTGTATATATTCTTTGGTGAGATGTCTATTGAAATCTTTTGCCTTTTCTTTTTGAGTTGGAGGTTCACTCTTGTTGCCCAGGCTGGAGTGGATGGATGGATCTCGGCTTACCGAAACGTCCACTTCCTGGCTTCAAGCAATTCTCCTGCCTCAGCCTTCTGAGTAGCTAGTTTATAGGCATGTGCCACCACACCCGGCTAATTTTGTATTTTTAGTAGAGAAGGGGTTTCTCCGTGTTGGCTAGGCTGGTCTTGAACACCAGACCTCAGGTGACCAACCCACTTTGGCCTCCCAAAGTGCTGGGATTACAGGTGTGAGCCACCATGCCTGGCCATCTTTTGCCAATTTTTAAATCAGGTTTTTTTTTTCTTAGTGTTGTGTTTAAGCTTTGTATATTTTGATAACATCCTTTATCAAGTATGTCTTTTGCAAATATTTTTTCTGTCTGTGGTTTGTCTTCTTATTCTCTTGATGAACATCTTTTTTTTTAAATGTGCATAATTGCCATCCATATGTCCTCTTAGGTGAAGTATATGTTCACGTATTTAGTCTGTTTTTTTAGAAATTGCAATTTTTTAAATGTTTTGATAGTTCTTTATATATTCTGAAGTCCTTTATGTCATATGTACTATGCAAATAGTTTCTCTCAGTCTGTTTGTGTTTTTATTCTTTTAACACTGTCTTTTAAAGAAGCAAAGTTTTAAATTTTGGTAAAATCCAATTTATCAATTTGTTACTTTATGCTTTTGATATTGTATCCAGTAATATTTGCTAACCCAGTTAGGCAAAAGGTCACACAGATTTTCTCCTGTTTTGTTTTAGATGTTTTATAGTTTTAGGTTTTGTGATCCATTTTGTGATCTATTTAAGGTTGTGATACACTTTATTTTCATATATGTTGCAAGGTATGTATCCAAATTAATTTTTTTGGATATGGATGTCAAATTGTTTCAGCACCTTCCCTCCCTCCCTTCCTCCTTTCTTTTCCTTTCTTTCTTCCTTTACTTCCCTCTCTCCCTCCCTCTCTTTCTTTTTTTTATTTTTCTTTTTGAGACCAACTCTTTCTCTGTCACACATGCTGTAGTGAGTGCAATGGCTCAATCTTGGCTCACTGCAACCTCTGCCTCTCATGTTCAAGCGATTCTCCTGCCTCAGCCTTCAGAGTAGCTAGGATAACAGGCACCTGCCACCATGCCTGGCTAATTTCTTTGTAATTTTAGTAGAGATGGGGTTTCACCATGTTAGCCCTTTCGAACTCTTGACCTCAAGTGATCTGCCTACCTTGGGCTACCAGTGTTAGGATTACAGGTGTGAGCCACTGCGTCCAGCCTGCATCATTTCTTTAAAGGGCTGTCCTATCTTCACTATATTGTCTTGGCATCTTTGTCAAAAATCACTTATCCATATATATGAGAGATTATTTTGGCTATTCTGTTCTATTGATCTATTTATCCATCTTATTCCAGTAACACCCTGTTTTTGATTACTATAGCTATATAATAATTATTGAAATTAGGTAATGCTGGGCCTTCAATTTAGTTCTTAGTTCTTTTTTTTTTTTTTTTTTGAGATGATGTCTTGCTCTGCCGCCCAGGCTAGAGTGCAGTGGCATGCTCTCAGCTCACTGCAACCTACGTCTCCCTGGTTCTAGCAGTTCTTCTGCTTCAGCCTTCTGAGTAATTGGGATTACCGGTGCTCACCACCATGCCCAGCTAATATTTGTGTTTTTAGTAGAGATGAGGTTTCACCATCTTGGCCAGGCTGGTCTTGAACTCCTGACTGACTTCGTGATCCACCCGCCTCAGCCTCCCAAAGTGCTGGGATTACAGGTGTGAGTCACCGCACCTGGCATTCTTAGTTCTTATTCAAAGTTCTTTTCAGCTCCTCTAGGTCCTTTGAATTTCCAGATGAATTTTATAGTTAGCGTCCCAATTTCTACAAGATGCCTGCTGGGATTTTTATTGGGATTGCATTGAATATGAGGAGCAAAGAATCTCAACAGTACAAAGTTTTATGATCCATGAACAAGGTATAGTCCCTCATAAAGACTGTCTTTATTTTATCTCAGCAATATCTTCCAGTTTTCAGTCTAGACATCTTTCCCATCCTTTGTCAGATTTATCCCAACATATTTCATATTCTTATGCCACTGTAAATGGTTTTTTATATTTTCCAACATTCACTATTGCATATTCTAGTGCATAGAAATATGATGGATTTCTCTATATTAAACTTGCATCCCACAGTCTTGCTAAACTCGCCAGTCTAGATTCCTGTATGATTTTTCTTACATGAATGCTCTGGCTAGAA
Source organism: Cebus imitator (assembly GCF_001604975.1). NCBI lineage: Eukaryota > Metazoa > Chordata > Mammalia > Primates > Cebidae > Cebus > Cebus imitator. Next base: position 5,536,663 of record NW_016107385.1, read on the forward strand.
CTCCTAGTACTATCTTGAATACAAGTGATAAGAGACCAGGCATGGTGGCTCATGCCTGTAATCTTTGGGAGATTACACTTTGGGAGATCAAGATGGGAAGATTACTTGAGCACAGGAGTTTAAGTCCAGCCTGGGCAACATAGTGGGGCCCTATATATACAAAAATTAGCCAGGCATGGTGGCGCAGGCCTGTACTCACAGGTACTTGGGAAGCTGAGGTGGGAGAATCACTTGAACCTGGGAGGTAGAGGTTGCAGTGAGCTGAGATTGCACCACTGCCCTCCAGCCTGGGTGACAGAGTGAGACTCTGTCTCAATAAATAAGTAAATTACTAATAATAATCTTGAGGAAAAACATTCAGCCTTGTTAACTATAGGTTTTTCAAGTGTCCTTTATCAGTTGAAGAAGATCCTTTCTATATATATTTTGTTGAGAGTTTTTATAGAGAACAGATGAATTTTGTCAAACACTTTTTTCTGCCTCATAAAGTTTGAATTTTAACTTGTTAATATGGAAAATTACATTGATTTTTGTTTCATTTTTGAGACAGGGTCTCACTCTGTTGCCCAGGCTGGAGTGCAGTGGCATGACCATAGCTTACTGCAGCCTCGGATTCCTGGACTCAAGCAATTCTCCCGCCTCAGGCTGGCAGATAGCTGGGACCACAGACATGCACCACACCTGGCTAATTTTTTTTTTTTTTTTTTGGTAGAGATGGGATCTCACTATGCCGCCTAGGCTGGCCTTGAACTCCTGGGCTCCAGTGATCCTTCTGCCTCAGCCTCCCAGAAAGCTGGAATGACAGGTGTGAACCACTATGCCTCACTGATTTTAAAGAAATATTAATCCAATCCTGTATTCCTGGAATAAATCCCATTTGGCCCATGTTGTATTATCCTTTTAGTATGTTGTTGACTTTTATTTACTGAAATTTTGTTTGGAATGTTTGCATGTGTATTCATGAAAGATACTGGTCTTTACTTCTCTTGAAATGCCTTTGTCTGTTTTTAGTGTCATAGTAATGCTGGTCTTGTAGAATGTGTTAGAAGCAATCCTCTTCATTTTTTTTTATTTTTTTTTTTTTTATTTTATTTTAGGTGTTTACTATATCTGGCATTTCTCCCCATGTTATCCCTCCCCCCCCTCCTCTCTCCCCACCCCCCATTGTCTCTTGGGAGACTTTGTGTTGTCACTATTATGCCTTCATTATGTGTTTGGTAGACTTCACCAGTGAAGCCAGCTGGATCTGGAGTTATTTTGTAGGAAGGTTTTTAACATCAATTTCATTTCTTCATAGATACAGGGATATTCAGATTATCAACTTCTGGAGTGAGCTTTGGTAATTTTTGTCTTTTAAGGAATTTTTCTATTTCAGCTAAGTTGGCAAATGTATTGGCATAAAGATGTTCATAATATTCCCTTATCTTTTTTTATTGTTGTTGTTTGAGACAGTCTCACCCCGTTGCCCAGGCTGGAGTGCACTGGTGCGATCTCAGCTCATTGCAACTTCCACCTCTCGAGTTCAAGTAATTCTGCTGCCTCAGCCTCCCAAGTAGCTGAAACTACAGGCACATATTACCATGCCCAGCTAATTTTTGTATTTTTAGTAAAGACGGGGTTTTACCAGATTGGCCAGGCTAGTCTCCAACTCCTGACCTCAGGTGATCCACCTGCCTCAGCCTCCCAAAGTGGTGGGATTACAGGCATGAGCCACCACACTTTGCCTCCTTATCTTTACAATAGCTATAGATACAGTATGTAGTGATCACCACCCTCATTCCTGAACCTGGTAGTTTATGTCTTCTTCTTTAGTTCCTGATCAGTCCGGCTACAGGTTTATCAATTTTATTGATCTCCTCAAAGAACTGTAGTTTATTTTTGAAGTCTATTATTATTGTCACATTGAGTCCACTGTGCTAAAATGCTACTATGCCAGAGCAGTATATGGTAGATAGAGAGCACTTTATCAGTATTCATTGAATGAGCCAGTGAATGGGGGAAAAAAAAAGGAACCAATTTCTCCATGTAAAGTCCTTTTATTAGGACCATTTTAGACATCAGCAATTAGTCTTTAGACATGAGACCAATCTGTTTTGACACCAGCAATTTCCTTCTTATTTGTATTTTTAATACTATAGTCTTTAGGCATGAGACCAATCTGTTTTGACATCAGCAATTTCCTTAGTACTAATAAGATAGAACTGAGTAGAGCCTTCAGAGGCCAAGTGAAATGAAAGGTTTGAGGAGGTGCCCCAAGAGAAGGCTAAAAGGAGATGAGGCTTGCTACTGGCAATGAGGACAGGAGGAAATCTTGAGACCATAGAAAACAGATGGAGGTTGGAGACAGAGTGAATCAGAGAAAGACTAATAAAAGTGTAACACAGTAATCTTGGGATAGTAAAGGTATATGAAAGAGTTTAAACTCTAATAACAACGAATGAAAGTCATACCCAAGAGTGATGACTACCTCAGTCATTACAGTAAAATTTTCACCTTAATTTCATCAGTGTTTCCAAAAGGTATGTGAGACATGCTTAGATATTAAAGGAGAAGGGATACATAAATTAACTTAGGTAAATTGTGGAAAATAGGATTTCCATTTATATTTAACACTGAAAAGTAATATACTGGGCCTATCTACTTCCTGGCCTATGTTAAAGGGAAGATTTTATGATTTCTGGTCAAATGAGGGAAGCACAAAAGGGCCATGACATACCTAGGTAGAGACAAACAGAAATCTCTCATTGTATTCACCAAGCTAAAAACCACCAACTTGATTAACCTTGAGTTGTAGTCTCAGTACCAGCCAACCACAGTGGCCTTGGGTTTGCATGCCTCCTGTGCTGTTCGTGTTTTGGAAGTTTTTTTTCCTTTAATATTCAAACTGCACACATTTAGAAGCTTACATAATTTTTTGTCCCCCAGCTGCAGGTATTTCTTTATAGACGTACATAATTTTATTAATATTCCTATATATGTTCACCTATGAAACCATCAGCAAAATCAAGATAATGAAGACATCCATCACCCCCAAGGTTTCCTCAGGCCCCTTTATAATCTTTCCCTTCCATTCCACCTCCTCCACATACCCCACTCCAAATTTCTAGGGAACCACCGATTTATTTTCTGTTATTATACCTTAGTTTGTATTTTCTATTTTTATATACATGGAATCAGAGTATTTACTTTTCATCTAACTTCTTTCACTCAGCATATGTATTTTGAGATTCATCTATTTTGTGGCTTATGTTATCAATTTGTTCCTTTTTGTTGGTGAGTTATATTCCATTGTATGGTTGTGCAAATTACTTATTCATTCACGTGTTGGAAATTTGGGTTGTGTCAGATTTTTGCTCTGACTTATAAAGCTGCTATATGTAGACATATGATTTCATTCTTGGTAAGTACCTAAAAGTGAAATGGCTGGGTCATATGTTTAACTTTTTAAGAAATTGTCAAAAATTTTCCAAAGCATTAACTCTTCCCTGAATCGATTAAAAAGAAAAACAAAACATAACATTTTCTAAAGTGGTTGTATAATTTTGCACTCTCACCAGTAGGCTATGAGAGCAGTTCCTCCACATCATCCTCACCCTTGGTATGGGTGAAGAGAACTTTTGGGATCTGGGATTATTCTTACTGAGATTTATACATACGGTTATCTATAACTTAACTATTTGTACATGGACAAATCACTCTACCTCTGTGTCAGTTTTTTTATGGACAGTGAAAGGTTTAGATCCTAAAATTCTGTTTTTAATTATTGTTTTTGTTTCAGTGACATTTAAGAAGTTTCAAGGCCGGGCACGGTGGCTCAAGCCTGTAATCCCAGCACTTTGGGAGGCCGAGGTGGGTGGATCACGAGGTCATGAGATCGAGACCATCCTGGTCAACATGGTGAAACCCCGTCTCTACTAAAAATACAAAAAATTAGCTGGGCATGGTGGCGCGTGCCTGTAGTCCCAGCTACTTGGGAGGCTGAGGCAGGAGAATTGCCTGAACCCAGGAGGCGGAGGTTGCGGTGAGCCGAGATCGCGCCATTGCACTCCAGCCTGGGTAACAAGAGCGAAACTCCGTCTCAAAAAAAAAAAAAAAAACAAAACCAAAAAGCTATATATGAATATTTATGCTGGATTTATTCACAATTATTAAATGTCTGGTCATAGATAGGTTTAGTGAGATTTAATTTATGTTTCTACTAGAGAGCAAGTCTGGATAAGGAAGAAAGAGAAGAAGTCCTGAAGGCAGTTACCACTTGGTGGGAAAGGTGCCCCATCAAAAGAACACTCCTAGAAAAGTCTAAGTGCATTTAGAACTATCTTGTTAAAAGTTAGCTATCATAGTACATATTGGGCCAGTCCTGGAGATGATGACTACATCAAGGAAATGGTTAAAGAAAACACTGATGGGGGCATCTAAATTGGTAAAGAGGAAGTCAGACTGTTGCTGTTTGCTGATAATATGATCATATTCTAGAAAACCTTAAAAATTCTCTAAAAAGCTCCTAGAATTGATAAATAAATTCGGCAAAGTTTCAGGATACAAAACTAATGTACACACATCAGTAGCTCTGCTATACACCAGCAGCAGCCAAGCTGAGAATCAGATTAAGAACTCAACCCCTTTTACAATAGCTGCAAAAAAAACCAAACCAAAACAAAAAAAACTTAAGAATACACCTAACCAAAGAGGTGAAAGACCTCTATAAGGAAAACTACACTGCTAAAAGAAATCATAGACAACACAAATGGAAACACATCCCAAGCTCTTAGATGAGTAGAATCAATATTGTGAAAATGACCATAATGCCAAAGCAATATACAAATTCAATGCAATTCCCATCAAAATACCATCATTCTTTACAGAACTAGAAAAAGCAATCCAAAAATTCATGTGGAACCAAAAAATAGCTGGCATAGTCAAAGCAAGACTAAGCAAAAAGAACAAATATGGAGGAGGCATCACATCGCCTGATTTCAAACTATACTATAAGGCCATGGTCAACAAAAACAAGCATGGTTCTGGTATAAAAATAGGCACCAACAGAACAGAATAGAGAACCTAGAAATAAAGCCAAACACTTAGAGCCAACTGATCTTCAACAAAGCAAACAAAAGAAGCGGGGATAGGACATCCTTTCAACGAATGGTGCTGGGATAATTTGCAAGCCACATGTCTAAGAATGAAACTGGATCCTCATCTTTTACCTTATGCAAAAATCAACTCGAGGTGGATCAAAGACTTAAATCTAAGATGTGAGACCATAAAAACTCTAGAATATGACACTGGAAAAACCCTTCTATACATTGGCATAGGCAAAGACTTCATGACCAAGAACCCAAAAGCAAATGCAACAAAAACAAACCCAAAAGCAAATGCAACCAAAACAAACCCAAAAGCAAATGCAACCAAAACAGACAGATGGAACTTACTAATAATTGAACTAAAAAGCTTCTGTACAGCAAATGAAACAATCAGCTGAGTTAACAGACAACCCACAGAGCGGGAGAAAACCTCAATTTATACATTCAACAAAGGACTAATATCCAGAATCTACAAGAAAGTCAGACAAATTAGCAAGAAAAAATTCCATTAAAAAGTGGGCTAAGAAGATGAATAGACAGTTCTCAAAAGAAGAATACAATGTCCAACAAACATGAAAAAATACTCAACATCACTAATTTTCAGGGAAATGCAAATCAAAACCTCAATGTGATACCACCTTACTCCTGCAAGAATAGCCATAATCAACAAATAAAAAAATAATAGATGTTGGCGAGGATGTGGTGAACAGGGGACACTTTCACACTGCTGGTGGGAATGTAAACGTACAACCACTACGGAAAACAGTGTGGAGATTCTTTAAAGAACTAAAACTAGAACTATCATGATCCAGCAATCCCACTACTGGGTATCAGAGGAAAAAAGTGATTAAATGAAAAAGATACTTGCACATGCATGTTTATAGCAGCACAATGCACAACGGCAAAAATATGCAACCAGTCCAAATGCCTATCAACTAGTGGATAAACTGTGGTACACACACACACACACACACACACACACACACACACTATGGAATACTACTCAGCCATGAAAAGGAATGAAATAATGGCATTTGCAGCAACTTGGATGGAATTGGAGAATATTATCCTTTTTTTTTTTTTTTTTTTTAAGACATAGTCTTGTTCTGTCACCCAGGCTGGAGTGTAGCGGTGTGATCCTGGCTTACTGTGATCTTGGCATACTGCAACGTCTGCCTCCTGGGTTCAAGTAATTCTCTCACCTCAGCCTTCTAGGTAGCTGGGACTACAGGCATGCATCACCACACCTGGCTAATTTTTATAATTTTAGTACAAACTGGGTTTTACCATGTTAACTAGGCTGATCTCGAACTCCTGATCTCAGGTGATCCACCTGCCTCTCAAAGTGCTGGGATTACAGGGGTGAGCCACTGCACCAAGCTTGGAAACTATTATTCTAAGTGAAGCAACTCAGGAATGGGAAACCAAACATTGTATGTTCTCAATCATAAGTGGTAGCTAAGCTATGAGGATGCAAAGGCATAAGAATGATACACTGGACTTTGGGGACTTAGGAGAAGGGGTGGGAGGGGGATGAAGGAAAAAAAGACTATACATTGGGTACAGTGTAACTGCTCAGGTGATGGGTGCACCAAAATCTCAGAAATCACCACTAAACTTATTCATATAACCAAACATCACCTGTTCCCCAAAAACTTATAGAAAAAAAAATGATGATAGACTGGACAGGGAAAATGTGGCACATATACACCATGGAATATTATGCAGCCATCAAAAACGATTAGTTTGTGTCCTTTGTAGGGACATGGATGAACCTGGAAACCATCATTCTCAGCAAACTGACACAAGAACAGAAAATCAAACACTGCATGTTCTCGCTCATAGGCGGGTGTTGAACAATGAGAACATATGGACACAGGGAGGGAAGCATCACACACTGGGGTCCGTTGGGGGGAAATAGGGGAGGGACAGCGGGGGGTGGGGAGTTGGGGAGAGATAGCATGGGGAGAAATGCCAGATATAGGTGAAGGGGAGGAAGGCAGCAAATCACGCTGCCACGTGTGTACCTATTCAACAATCTTGCATGTTCTTCACATGTACCCCAAAACCTAAAATGCAATTAAAAAAAATCACCCATGGGCTGCCCACATACATTCATCCCTGGAAACCAAGAGAAACCTGAGCAATTTGTTACCCTCCATCTGGGACCAAAAAGTTCTTTACAGATAATAAATATGTTCTTCTACTCATTTGTTTCTGAAATTTGAGCCATGTTGATACATTTAGCGGCAGTCCATTCATTTTACTCACTGAATAGTATTGCATTTAGGTCAACTATAGTACTGCATAAGGTCAATTAGTATAGAGTTTACAGATAAAATACAAGACACCCAGTTCAGTGTGAGGTTTTTGTTTTTTTTGAGATGGAGTCTCGCTCTATTGCCTTAGTGAAGTGCAGTTGCACAATCTTGGCTAACTGCAACCTCTGCATCCCAGGTTCAAGCAATCCTCCTGCCTTAGCCTCCAAAGTAGCTGGGAATGCATGCATCATCACACCCTGTTGATTTTTGTATTTTTTGTAGAGACAGAGTTTTACATGTTGGCCAGACTGGTCTTGAATTACTTACCTCAAGTGATCCAGCCACCTCAGCCTCCCAAAATGCTGGGATTACCAGTGTGAGCCACTGCGCACAGCCTAAGTATAAGTTTTAATAAACAACCATTTTTACATGGAATGTCCTTATATGAAGAAATTATCCGTTATCTGAAATTCACATTTAACTGGGTATCCCGTATTTTTATTTGCTCACTCTGGCAACCCTAAACTGATGAGACTCTTGAATCAGATTGTCTTGTTTAATGTAATTTAGCCTTGAGAAGAAATCCAAGTACTTGTACAGAATCATCATTTATTAAATCTACGAGGAAGTTCCTTAAGCTTTTCACAATAGAACTTTTCAACATGTATTCTGTATGACACAGATTACAAAATGAAGATAGCTTCATAATTATGTTAACTACAAATACCAAAATTATAAACACTGCCCTTACCTGTTTAAAGAGATAACATAATGGATCTATATGAATAAAAAAAGTTTTTCTGTGCTTGTCAATATGGAAAACATCATTTGATTTTGTAATAAAATTTAAAGGACTAAAAAATTTATATGAAAACATTAAGCATGCATTGTTACAAATTTCTCATTAGGACAAACTCCATTCTAAGAATCATCCAACCTTCACTAATGATGGATGTCATCACTTACTGTATTCTTCCTTTAATATGATAAGTCTGTGTCTAACCACTTGAAAGTAATGGGAGAGGGAAGAACAAACAGGGAGAGGGAAGAACAAACAAGGAGAAGGAAAAACAGCTCATCAATTTAGAAATATTTTAAAATGAGAGTGTTAAACAAGTCTACTTTGACACTTTTCAAATGATATTTTAACATTATTACTTTTTTGAGAAAAGAACCTTGGCTGGCACAATGGCTCACACCTGTAATCCCAGCACTTTGGAAGGCCAAGGCAGGTGGATTGCTCGAGCCCAGGAATTCAAAGACTAGCCTGGGCATCATGGCGAAATCCCATCCCTATTAAAAATATAACAAAATTAACCAGGCAGAGTGGTGAATGCCTGCAGTCCTAGCTACTTTGGAGGCTGAGGTGGACGAATCACCTGAGCCAGGGAAACAGAGTCTGCAGTGAGCCATGATTGTGCCCCTGCACTCCAGCCTGGGTGACAGTAGTGAAATGTAAAGACACTATCTCAAAATAACAAAAACAAAGAAAAAAACACGCTAAGCACCTCTTTTAAATGTCTGGCTTTAGGCAGCTCACACCTGTAATCTCAGCACTTTGGGTGGCCAAGGTGGGTGGATTATTTGAGGTCTAGAGTTTGAGACCAGCCTGACCATTAATTTAGTGAAACCCTGTCTTTATTAAAAAACAAAACAAACAAGTATCTGGCTTTTTACTTACACATCTATGACTTAGGAGCGCTTAAGATCTGAATCATCTAGTATGGCAGAAACTCACATGCACAAGTAAACATAAGGTAAATTGTCAAGTAAAATAACACAGATTAAAAAGCCAACACAGCATAAAAGAGGGCACTATTCTGGTGGTAATGAGAAGTCAGCAAAAGCTTCATGGAAAAGTGGCTCTTGAGACAGCTCCTGACAAGTAGAGCTGAGACTGGTAGGCAAACAGGAGCAAAAGGGACAAATGGGCAGGTTCAAGGTTTGAGCAGTGCCTGACTGGCCCTGACAGACTTGGATCCTGCATCAGATCTACTCTTACCCTGGCTCATTACCTGGATCATTTCTACCAATCTCCCCTCCTCCATGTGCTTAGAACACTATACTCTCCATATCTCTCCTTCTTCCCCAGACAGTTCATAATCTTCACTGGTCTTCGGTTTTTCTGCTGCTTTCTCTGCAAAGCCTTCCCCGACCACCCTTGCCCTCAAACGAGTGGGCTCTGTATCACTATCTCATGGCACACCATAACTTCATATGCCTATTATGCCTGTACTTAAGAATTACACGAGTTTGGATAAGCAGACTGTAATAAAAAATAATAATTACATGTTAACAGTTTAACATCTACCACATTATTATACCATGATTATACATTCCATGAAGCAAAGGACTTTTTTTCTGTCTTGTTCACTGTTGTGGCTCCTGGGCCTTAAGCTTATGCTTGGCACATAGAAGATACTCAATAAATCAGTAATTAATGAATAATGTTAATAGTTTTTATATATGGTTGAATATAGCTTTGAATGGTTTCACAATTTTGATAGCTGTTAAAACACAGGGCTTATAAGAAAAGTGTACAAGCAAATTAATTGGGCAATCCATATAGATTTTCATAATTTAAAGCAATTTCATAGAAGGCATAGTATGTAATAGTCTTTTAATGTGCTAAGTGCAACCATCTTTCTTAATGAAAGAGGAAAACTAGAAATTTAACACAAAAAAACAATAAAAGTACATAATGGCCAGCTGGGTACAGTGACTCATGCCTATAATCCTCACACTTTGAGAGACCAAGGCAGAAGGATCGCTTGAGCTCAGGAGTTCAAGACCAGCCTGGGCAACATAGCAAGACCCTGTCTCTACAAAAAATTAAAAATTAGCCAGGTGTAGTGGCACATGCCTGTAGTCCCAGCTACTCAGGAGGCAGAGGTGAGAGGATCTCGAGCACAGGAGTTCACATCACTGCACTCCAGCCTAGGCGACAGAACAAGACCCTGTTTCAAAAATTGAATAAATTTTAAATAAAAGCACGCAATGCAATATTAAAACAGAAGCCTCTATGATCTTTTAAATAACTTAATTTTATAGATGGCAATTTCCATTATACTATTAAAGAGTGTCTTTATAATTTTACTTTCTTTTTTTTTGAGAAAGACTCTCGCTCTGTCACCAAGCTGGAGTGCAGTAGTGCAATCTCGGCTCACTGCAACCTCCGCCTCCCAGTTTCAAGCGATTCTACTGCCTCAGCCTCTCAAGTAGCTAGGAATACAAGTGCGTGCCACCATGCCCAGCTAATTTTTGTATTTTTAGTAGAGACAAGGTTTCACCATGTTGGCCGGGATGGTTTCCATCTTTGGACCTTGTGATCTGCCTGCCTCAGCCTCCCAAAATGCTGGAATTACAGGCATGACCCACCACACCTGGTGTGTATTTTTACTTTCTTACTCATATATGAAAGGTATCTATTCAAAGTTTAGCTAAACTGAAAATATGCTCAATATTTGAAATATCACACCCAGTCAATATTCACTTAATTTCACAATCCTTTCTAGCCTCCAGACAAAAGGATTTTAACAGTGTGTATCAATTCAATGAATACACAGTTTTGTCCTCTGTAGCAACATCCTAATACTTCATGACCAAATTTGTATCAATTAGAAGGGACAGTACTCAAGCTGATAATTTATTTATCTCACATTTATTGAATTGCTACAGCAGGAAATCATTAAAATATCTAATGTATAAATCTAAAGTTGCCTCTTAGGTCCAACTGGATTTAAATGACACATTTTTTTTTTCATTTTTATAATTAGTAGAAATATTTTATTGTAAAGGCTGAAAAGTATACTAAAATGCTTGGTTTTGTGAAATCTGATTTTTCAACTCTAAGTTACGAGCACTTAGGAAAAAAGCAATCATTTAAATGAAAACTAAAAATATAAAGCCTATGTTTAAAACATGGCCTTTATTAATACTGCCCGCTGAGCTCCATTTTTATTTTACATTGAAATACTTCTGCTTTGCAAAGAAAAGACAGAAAAGTGCATTTTACAAGAGTACTCTTTTTGTTTTTAATTCTCTGAGAAAACGGAAGGAATCTGAATCACAAGTTCACAATGTGGTAAAATGAAATTAAGAAACAATGATTTCAGTAATGCTATGCCATCACTAGTGTTTAGCTCTGACTTTTTCTTGTAAATCAGGTCCTGATATACAGTCTAGAGCATCTAGGTTATTATTCTACAGCATATTAAACACAGAAAAGGAGGTTTAAAAAAAAAAACCCCTTTCAATGTACAAACATGAATTTAAAAATTGCTTTTAAAAAATCACCTTTTTACATAATGTATATGCAAAACTGCTTTAAATACATGATTTTGGAAGAATTATTTACAAAATGTATCAGTCTGTGGAACAATTCACAGACAAAGCATACATAGTTGCTTTACTTAGTTGTTGCATCTCAACTTTGGGAGATATAAATTCATTCGGCAGTATAGCAAACATAAAGACTGTGACAAAGTATCTTAAGGGCAACCAAAAATTTGATCCTCAAAACAGTTTAAATACTAGGACTGCCAAAGTTTCTAAACAAGGACATACTTTAATGATCCAGATGCCCATTTATAGTTCTATACTGTTTGACAGACTGAGACAGACTCCAACACAGGCAAGGCTGCAGGATGCAACCTCCTGTAAAAAGGACAGCTGAGAGCTATTGTCATCCAAAGAGTGAATTAACCTAGAATTTTCTTTTTTTCAATTTTATTAATATTTTAAAAAATACATAAAAATACAACATCCAATGTCTGAATAAATATATTTAACAAGTTGCAAGATAATACCTTATTTTACACAAAATTTTCAGCTTTAGAAATCTTGTTAAATAACTTCATTGTTGTTATATATTTCATTTTTGTCTTTTTGTAACAAAATAAAAACTCTGAAATTACATAGAAAAAAGACAAAATATTTTTGTCAAGGGATAAGATAGTCCACTGAAAACTTATTCACAATTCCACTGTAAACATTAATAAACATTAAAATATTTGCATAATTGTGTGCTCAAAAATCCTATAAAAAGTGGAAGACTTATTACAACTGTAGTTTTCAGTCAACTACACTTCCTTTCACAATTTATTTTGTCCCATTTACACCTTTAATCTTGGGCACACTGCTGAACATATACTTTGGCAGTTCTAAATAGCAAGTGCTTCCACAAAAAAAAAAAAAAAACAACAATAATGGAAAAAAAACAAAACAAAACCCCACAACATAAACCCCCTACTCACCAAGTGTTCAAATACATCTTAGTGAAAGTGCAGCAGTAACTATTCAGCCAGGTAATATTTTGATGTTTATCATGTGCACTTGCTTGTCTATGATTTCTATAACACCTGAAAGCTTTATTATACAAATTCAAATTTGCTAAGTGCCCTTTTTTCTATATCACAACAAGTGAAAAAAAAAAAGTAAAGAGGAAAATTATGACAAATATGGCAGGCTGCTTAATCTTCACTTATCAGCTTATTTTTTGCAACAAGAAAAAAGAAGAGAGAGGGGAATAGATACAATCCAGCATGGAAAAGTATACAGGATATACTTAGCAATGTCAAACCAGTTGAGTGCTTTCTGTGGTTGTAATTCAGGTTTGGGGATTTATGTCCATGGCAGCAAACTGCTGGGAAGACAGAGAAAACGTTTATCACCTGCATTCTACAGCAAGTACATTTTGTGGGGGAGATGATGACGAAGGACTCATTCCAGTGTCTGATGAAGCAGATGACATCGAGGCTCCTGCATGAGACACTGTGGAAACAAAACAGCTATGTTAGACCCAAAAACTATTATACAAAGATACTCAGCTAACAGCAAATTAGAAATAAAATTCTTAACATTATTCACCTTAATCACAGGCCTCTTATATGTTACAGGAAGGAGTAACAAATTGTCAGCAAAAATTTTGTTTGGCTCAATTAAGTGGAGTTAGTCTTTGTTCAGTTAAGTAACTCAACAATTAAAAAGATGTCACAAAATGTAAAGATTAAAGAGACAAAAACTCTTAAACCTCTAGTTGAGAGATCCCAAGAAGGAACTTTCCTTGCCCTAAATCACAAACAAGGTTAACCTAAGATAAATACAGAACCATATGGAATTTCTGCTTTATCTCTGGGTCATAGGAGCATAAGATATTTCACTTAACTCAAAGAATTACCTCTGACAGGTATCAGAATCATGGAGATCAGGATGGAAGTAATGATGTGTGATAAGCAAAAAGTCCTCAAATGGTTTTAACATAATTTTCTCCAGGAGGACATAACACAGATTAGGGATCAGTACTCTTAGCATTAAATGTTTTGCCACCTTTTAAGTTCTTTGCTTTTTCTTCTCTTTCCTTGCAAAACTCTTGTCCTCTTTGCCTTCTTGTCTTCTTTGACTGTTCCTATTTTATTTAAAGTTTTAATTTTTGTTTATTCAAGTATCATTACAACCTCTAGGTCTCAAGCAACCCTCGCACCTCAGTCTTCCAAGTAGCTGAGACTACAGATGCATGCCACCACACTGAACTAATTTTTTTATTTTTTATAGAGATGGGATTTCACTATGTTGCCCAGGCTGGTCTCAAACTCCTGGGCTCAAGTGATCCTCCCACCATGCTGGAATTATAAGCATGAGCCACAGTGCCCAGCCAACAAATCACTAAAATCTAAATTTAATAACTCATTATAAAAACTTCAGCAAATAAACATGCTGGGCACGGTGGCTCATGCCTGTAATCCCAGCACTTTAGGAGGCCAAGGCAGGTGGATTACAAGGTCAGAAGCTCAAGACCAGCCTGGCCAAGACAGTGAAAGCCCATGTCTACTACAAGTATAAAAAAATTAGCCAGGCATGGTGGCAGGTGCCTGTAATCCCAGCTACTCAGGAGGCTGAGGCAGAGAACTGCTTGAATCTGGAGGCAGAGGTCGCAGTGAGCCAAGATCACGCCACTGCATTCCAGCCTGGGCAACAGCGCAAGACTTATCTCAAAAAAAAAAAAAAAAGTAAGCAAATAAAAATGGGGAAAAGACTATAATAGGCTGGGCATGGTGGCTCATGCCTACAATCTCAGCACTTTGGGAGGTAAAACCAAGAGGATCACTTCAGACCAGGGGTTTGAGACCAGCCTGAGCCATATGGCAAGAACGTGTCTCTACAAAAAAACTAAAAAATTAGCTGGTTCTGGTGGCAGGCACATGTGGTCAAAGCTACTCGGGAGGCTGAAGTGGAATGGCTGCTTGAGCCCAGGAGTCTAAGGCTGCAGTAAGCCGTGATCATGCCCTTGCACTCCCGTCTGGGTGACAGAGCCTGTTTCAAAAAAGCAAGACAGTAATAAAAAAAAAGTCTTTTTGTCTGGGCATAGTGGCTCACGCCTGTAATCCCAACACTTTGGGAGACTGAGCTGGGTGGATTACTTGAGGTCAGGAGTTGGAGACCAGCCTAGTCAACATGGTGAAACCCCATCTCTACTAAAAATACAAAAATTAGCTGGGCGTGGTGCCAAGTGCCTGTAATCCCAGCTACATGGGTGGCTGAGGCAGTAGAATCACTTGAACTTAGGAGGCAGAGGTTGCAGTGAGCCCAGACCACGCCATTGCACTCCAGCCTGGACAACAAGAATGAAACTCCTTCTCAAAAAAAAAAAAATTGTCTGAAATATATGTCACCTTTAGGAAACTGACCCCAGAGCAGTGGTGGGTTCTCTGAAGAAATTTTAATTTGTTTATTTGTTCTTTTCTTTTTATATTCAAAAGTTCTATAAAGACTTCTTGCTATTTACAGGTTGTAAAAGACATGAGAAGTTTGATCTCTTTCCATTTGTTCCACCCTGTTCCTATTTTTAGAAATTAAAAACTGCTGGAGGACAATGGTCAAGACCACACGACAGGTCACTCTACCAGAAAGTCATCCTCTAAATTTCTACTAGAGGCAAAAAACTTCTCTCAACATAATCAACCCTATCAGGTAATTTACCTTTTATTTGTCGTTAAGGCACATCCCTTCTGGAGCTCTCCCCTCCTGTTCTATCCTATTCCTGGAATAGTTGCTTTCTAGGCCTGCTATATAGTGGTCATCTTACAGCTTCCATTTGTCATCACCTTGAGATATTCCTTCACTATTTTCCTGTGTAGGATTCCTGTTTGCTGGACCCCATGTCTTCGTAGCTTGCCTTCTAGTTTCTAGCACTACCACTGAGAAATCTGATGTAAGACACCTGATGCTGTTCTGAGATACGTTTCTTTTTATATATGTATCTTTATATGGTAAATTTTTAGAATCTACTTTTTTTTGAGAGAGAGAGAGCGTTTCACTATGTCACCCAGGCTGGAGTGAACTAGTGCGATCTCAGCTCACAGCAGCTTCTGCTTCCGGGTTCAAGCGATTCGCAAGCCTCAGCCTTCTGAGTAGCTGGGATTACAGGCATGTGCCACAATGCCCAGCTGATTTTTCTATGTTCAGTAAAGATGGGGTTTTGTCATGTTGGCCAGGCTGGTCTCAAACTCCTGGCCTCAGGTGATCTGCCTGCCTCCGCCTCCCAAAATGCTGGGATTACAGGTATGAGCTCCTGTGCCTCCTGGCCTAGAATCTACTCTTTATCCATAGGATTCTAAAATTTCATATGCTTTGGTGATTTTCACCCCCATTATTTATAGAGGGCATAGCGAGTCCTTTCAATCTTCTAACTCATATCCTTCAGTTCTAGAATTTTAAAAATATTTCTTTGATGACAACTTCCTCTTATGTTTATTCAACTCTCCTAGAAATCCTATGATTCAGAAGTTGGATTTCCTCACCACATCTCTTATTTCTCTCATTTCTTCTCTCCTATTGTCTTTTTGACCCTCTAGTGGGATTTCTTCAGCTTCACTATCACTTCCATTAATTTTTTTAAATTCCTGCTCTCATACTTTAAAGATATCCTTTTTGTTCTCTCAATTTTTAAAATAGTTATACTTTTGTTTCAAGGTGGCAATATCTTTTCCTTTATCTCTGGATACAAACTGAACATCCCTAATACAAAACTCCAAAATCCGAAAGTTCTGAGCACCAACAGGATGCCAAAAGTGGAAAATTCCACACGTAAGCGCTTACCACAAACTTCGTTTCATGTACAAAATTATTTCAAATGTTATAGAAAATTACCTTCAGGCTATGTCTATAAAGTATCTATGAAACACAAATGAGTTTTGTGTTTAGACTTGGGTACTATCACCAAGCTATTTCATTATGTACAAATATTCCAAAATCTGAAAAAACAAATAATCCAAACACTTCTAGACCCAAGCATTTCAAATAAAGGATACTCAACTTGCATTAACTATTAAGCACAGTTTTGTGCTATTAAAAAAAAAAATATATATATATGGTGTATTATCTGTTTTTGCCAGTTCCTTTTTAGTCTCTTTTTTCCACTTTGGCTTCTGCCTTTATGTAGAGGCTTTCCTCAAATGTCTGGTCATGTGGCTTCCATATTTAACATTAAAAGCTGACTGGAAACTGTGTATGAGCATCGGGGCTTTTCTTCTTCTATTTTTTTTTTTTTTT
>NW_016107385.1:5554571-5576763 GCF_001604975.1 Cebus imitator
ATCTAATACATTTCTGTACTTCTACCACCTGGCAAAGTGCCTGGCACATGGCACATACTCATTAAAATTGCTGAGCTACATTATCTTATAGTTTAGTTGCTTAGGAAATGATTTATAATCCCAAAAAGATAATCTCCTTGAGGATAAGCCTTATGTCTAATTCATTTTGGTTGACCCCATAACAAATATAGCACCTGTTAACAGGTGCCAATAAATGTATGTTGAGCAAAGAGTGAATTTCAGAAGAAGTAAGCTCTACTTGAGAATCTCCCACATTTAGTACAATCACACATTTTGAAAAACAGTTCGTACTCCCTTTCAAGGATGTCATCCTGATTAACTCAGTTGCTGACCTACTCAACAAGAGAAAACACTAGGAATTTAAAAACAGCAATTAATGAATGCGTACTATATTCAAAGAGTATCAAATTTACATCTTCTAAAATGATAAGATATAGTTTTGAAATATATGTGGAGAAAAATTATAATAAAATTACCTTCCCTGTCTTTCTTTTTTAACCTTTTTCTCCTCCTGTCTATGGTTGCAACTTCAGACTTCAAAGACATATAATATTTTCTGATTTCTTGTAGTTTTTCTTGGAGAAATGAGATTCTCTCTGTACTGTTCATATTATCTAATTCATCTAAAAGGGGGGAAAAGTTAATTTGGATTTTAATATAATTCTGTGAGAAAAAAGATGGCAGTGCTAACAAAGTTCTAACTCATAAATTAAAAAAAGCTTTAGTTTATTAAAATCTACGAAAGTAAGCTAAGTAAGACTATAAACAGGGAAGATATGAATTAAATTCATGATTAAGAATTATTTTTAGATCCCAAATTTTCTATACTAAATATTTATAATTTAAACGATTAGAAAAACATAAAAAAACATCAGCACCAAGCAACCCTGACCTATCTATAATTAGTTATCAGAATAGTTTCCCTGTATTGACATTTTCTTTACTGCTACTAGTTATCACAGTAGAAATAACCACTGGTTATTTCTAATTGTTAGTGCTACAAAGGGCACTTCAGTTTCACTGATTTATATAAATCATACATGTCTTACTTAATGTAGACCTTCCTGTAAATCATTATTTATCAAATTAGTTTTAAGAAAAGACACAGATTTGAACTTAAGATAACACATAGTGATTATTGCTAAGGCAGTATTTGGAATACCTAAATAAATTAATCATTATTCCTTATTTTATTAACATTAATCCAAGTTGGCATTTTAAGATATATTCCACTTTAGAGCATATATCTATCAAGTTTTCTATAAGCTTCTTACTGAGTTGAAAGCTCCACTTATACGTCCTAGGGGATGAATTCGGATGTTTTTCTCTGTGTTTATCTTTCTCTCCATCTTTGATGTGCGGGGATATTCTTGCAGGAGATCGTGCAAGTTTCTGTGGCTTAGATACATTAAGATGCTTTACTGGGGTACATTTACTTGAATTGTCTAGGACAGGAAGATCTTCACTATCACTGCTTTGTCCTATAATAATAAAAAATATTGACTCAGATTATAAATGATAAAAATCTTAAATATCAAAATGCAACAGACCTAGCAATTACATTTCTTGGTATCCTACAGAAATACTGCACAAATTCACAAAGTTTATAACAGAAAAAAAAAAAACAAAAAAAACAAAAAACGCTAAATGCTCACCAACAGAGAAATGGTTAAAAATGATAAACTACTGAATACCTTCCTAAAGTTGTTAAAAAGAATGAGCCATAAAATGAGTTCATCATAAAAATGGCAAAATATCTAGTATAATACTATTAAATGAAAAAGCAAACTTATAAAACAATATAGTATTGCTCCCTTTATGTTTAAAATAAGCCAACAAACTGCTAAAAATACTAAAAGTTAGCACTAAAAAACACCAACCTGTTCCATTCTTTTCATTTTTGGCTGCAGCACTTGTTCGCTTTGGGGTACGCTTTTGTTTTTTTGCCATTAATCCACTAGTTCCATCACTTGGCCTTTTCTGACCTGAAATAAAGGGAAAGAGAGAACATGAAAAAAAAAAAAAAAAAAAAAAAAAAAAAAATTATTTAAAAAAAAAAAAAAAAAAAATTTTTTTTTTTTATAAAAAAAAAAAAAAAAAAAAAAAAAAAAAGAGCAAGTATATTTGTTCAACAGACTATACTGACATTTCTTTCTTTTTTATAAGAAAAGAAGAGAGAAAAGAGAAAGTACTTTACAGATCAACAGTACCTAAAACTCAACAGTTATTTTTGGTTTTAACATAAACAGTAACTTTTCCCTAGAAAGTTCTTACCCTTCTCTCTGCTCTCTCTCTCTTGTACAATTATACTACAGGTACCAGAGGCAACGCTGGTTTCAAAGCCATTTGCTGATTCCCTCTCACAGAGACCTTCTTGAGATTCTTCAGCAATACTATCAACTTCAATCGTTACGTCACTCTCACTTTTTACGCTTCGAGACTCATCTTGACTAAGAGTAAGTGGTGAAGCTACTGAAAAGTTATGTTGGACTACAGGAGGTAGGGCAGGTGGAATAGAAACAAGAGAGTTAGTCTCAGAGCTTTCAACTGCTACATCCTCAATGCTGGTCTTATCCTTTTCATCCAAATCATCCAAATCTACTTCATGGCAAACCAAGGTTTCAGGCCCGATCAGAGGCATTGCATCCTCGTCTTCTTTTAGTGGAATATTTACAGTTTCTTCAGCTGCACTATCAAATCTTTCACTAGTCAATTGTTGGATGCATTGGTTTGACTCTGCTATCAATGATGGCATTCCCTCATTTTCTCTTTCAAAGTGCTGTTCAAAATTTAAGTTTTTTATTCCCTCAGATCCAATACAATCACTGGTCCTTTCTTGAGATACACTATTTGTCATTTCCATTCCATTCTCCATTCTTATTTTTTTCTCTGGTGATGATTGTCCTACTATTTTCCGTTTCAACTTCCTTTCCTTCACACATTGGTCAATTTCATCTTCTGTAGCAGAAGAAAAGTTTTTACTGTCTAATGAAGAAAATTCAAGACTATGAGCTTCTATATGAGGTTCATTTCCTGCTTCATTCTGGCCAAATGATGTAATCTTTATAATTTCTAAAGAAACATCTTTTGTCTTGCTTCGTCTTCCCTTTCCTTTTGGAGATTTTTCAGCCTCTTTCTTAACTTCTTCTGCTTGTTCCATTTTGTTTCCAAAAATCTGTACTATTTGTTCATTCTCTCCAACTTCTAACTTCAGGGTTTCTAAACACTGCATTTGAGTCCTATCATTTTCTTTTAAAATATGTGCAGAAATCTTTGGATTTTCATCATCTAGTTTATCATCACTGAAATTTTCATTTTTTTCGAGTTCATCTTTAAAAGAAAGTTCTTCATTTATTAAATTCTTTTCTAAAGCATCTTCTGTGTCACTATCAGATGAACAAGAGTCTGTAAGAGGAAATATTATTATATTATACAGGTTTTTATATTACCAGTGTAATTTTATAACAAGAATCTTTAATCATATACCTCTGAATACCTCCCTGTAGAAATTTCTGATACAAAATAAATTATAACATTTGTACGAAGAATTTGAGGGGGAGGGGAACTAAATTAAGCTCTAAGTAAAAACTTATTACATTGCATATTAGTAACTCAAATCTATATAAAAAATATAATAGGTACAATAGTCCTTAAAAAAAAAATCAAGGATTAGTACCTAGACATGAAGTTAATTTGTTAAGTGGTTTGAGATAGCAGGTAAGAGGGACATTTGATGGGCATTTTGTATCCTACGAAAGGAATATGACATTCTACTTAAAATAATTGTGGAAAGAAGAGTGTTTTTTTTTTTTTTTTTTTGAGACAAGTCTGACTCTGTCATCCAGGCTGGAGTGCAGTGGTGTGATCTCAGGTCACTGCAAACTCCACCTTCTGGATTCAAGCGATTCTCCTGCCTCAGCCTCCTGAGGAGCTGGAATTACAGGCGCGGGCCACCACGCCCTGCTAATTTTTGTATTTTCAGTAGAGATGGGGTTTTGCCATGCCGGCCAGTCGGGTCTCAAACTCTTGACCTCAAGTGATCCGCCCACCTCAGCCTCCCAAAGTGCTGGGATTATAGGCATGAGGCACTGTGCCCAGCAAGAAAAGTTTTTAAAACGGGCAACTGGAATCCCCAAAACTTTAAATACTTTTTTTTTTTTGAGACGGAGTCTTGCACTGTCACCTGGGCTGGAGTGCAGTGGCACAATCTCGGCTCACTGCAACCTCTGCCTCCTGGGCTCAAGCCATTCTCCTGCCTCAGCCTCCCTCCTGAGTGGCTGGGATTACAGGCGTGTGCCACCATGCCCAGATTGTTTTTGTATTTTTAGTAACAGACAGGGTTTCACTATGTTGGCCAGGATGGTCTCGATCTCTTGACCTCGTGATCTGCCCACCTCGGCCTCCCAAAGTGCTGAGATTACACGCATTAGCCACCACACCTGGACAACTTTAAATATTCTTAACAGACAAGAAAGTAGAGCAACAGAAGTTATTACCTGTAAGTAAGGGAACTTGTAAAATAATAAAGTAGGGTTCTAAGACTGTATAGGATCTAAAAAATATAAAAATTTTATATTGGTGCACATCCGCATGGTGCACATATCCTCAAGAAGTTCAAAACTACAAACATGAATTTTTTTAAGTGAAAAGGTGTATACAGTTTTATTTTGTGGTTTTATTATAAAGAGAATGTAGAATTCATTTCCCTCATGTTTTAATAAATCCCTTTATGTGGTAGTTTAATAAGGCTGGTATGCAGTTTTGTAGACTGTACACTGCACACAGGTATGCCTTCTAAGGGTTACCTTTCACTTTGTAGACATCTTACATTTGTGTATTATGACAACCTTCCAGCAGATGGCAGTAAAGAGGAAGGATATCCTTTTATAATATGCACACAAGCACCATATGGACTAGTAGCACACATGTAGTTCAGAATAGCTTTTTTCTTGAAAGGAGAGAAATTTTTATGTAAGACAACCATTTAAAATTTCTTTTTAGGGGACCAAGTGCAGTGGCTCGTGCCTGTAATTCCAGCACTTCAGGAGGCTGAGGTGGGTAGATTACTTGAAGTCAAGAGTTTGAGACCAGTTAGCCAACATGGTAAAATCCTGTTGCTACTAAAAATACAAAAATTAGCCAGGCATGGTGGCTTGCACCTGTGGTTCCAGCTACTTGGGAGGCTGAGGTGGGAGAATTGCTTAAATCCAGGAGCGGAGGTTGCACTGAGCCGAGATTTCATCACTACATTCTAGCCTGGGCAACAGAGTGAGACGGGGTCTTGCTCCGCTACTCAGGCTGGAGTGCAGTGACATGATCACACTTGTTGCAGCCTTGACCTCCAGACTCAAGCAGTCCTTCCACGTCAGCCTCCTAAGTGGCTGGGACTACAGGTGTGCACCACCATGCCTGGCTAATTTTTCAATTTTTTGGTGAAAATGGGGTCTGTGTTGCCCTGGCTGGTCTTGAACTCCTGGGCTCAAGTGATCCTTCTGCCTCAGGCTCCCAAATTGCTGATATTACAGGCATGAGCCACTGTGCTCAGCCTAAAATTTCTTAATTATATTTAAAAGTATACAGAGGTAGAAAAGTGGAAGAAATGAGTACAAGCAGAATAAATATGTTCACCCATACGTATTATAAAACATGCCTGTACCACAGTTGTCTATGTTCTCTTAGAACAACATGGTCTCAGCTTTGCTGAAAGATCCCAGGTGAACAGCACTGAATTTATAGGAGACACTGATACAGGTTTGAAGGAAAGTATAGCACACACTAGGACGCATGGATTGTCAATTCACCTTCTATTGAAATAGATTATTTCTAAGATATTTACGAGAAAAAGTATTCCTCAATGAAAACATCACTAAATTTTAAATAAAAATGATAGAGCAAAATATTTTCTTTAAATCAAATTTTAGAGTTTAAATCACATTAGATTAAAAACCTGGGCGATTTACAGGTTGAACATCCCTAGTCTAAAAACCTGAAATCTAAAATGCTCCGAAGTCCAAAACTTTTTGGGCACCAATAAGACGCCACAAGTAGCAAATTCCACATCTGACCTCATGGGACAGGTTGCATCCAAACACAGGTGCACAACAGTTTCTTCAGCGCCCCTAAGCTAGTGTACAGGCAACATTTTGATGAAAACACAGCATCTTAGGTGGAGACTGAAAGCCTGCTGTTGTTTGTTGTCACTGTTGTTTAGCAGCAGATACAGGTATTTTGGTGATGCTATTGTGCTGCTTAGTTTCCCCACATACATTATTTTTCCACTGTATTAATTGTAAGCCATATGTTTTACTGTTATGTAATTATGTATAAATAAGTCAAAGAAAATTGCTTATCAGTATGTGGCATGTAAATTCAGAGTCAAGAATAACAGTGATGCTGAACAATTATAGACTGTGCACACGGGTGGCTGAGACAGTCATACTTTTGCTTTTTGATGTTTCAAAGTATACAAACTTTGTTTCATGAACAAAACTATTAAAAATATTGTATAAGGTGTATATGAAACACTAATTTTCATGTTTAGACTTGGGTCCTATCTCCAGGATATCTCATTATATATATGCAAATATTAAAAAAAAAAATCAAAAATACAAAACACTTCTAGTCCCAAGCATTTTGGGCAAGGGATACTCAAGCTGTACCATGAATATTTCACACAATGGATGTTTTATTATTTATATTATTGATTTTTTTAAAGTCAGCGATCCTCAAAATCGAGCACCTTCCATTCCATTTGACAGAGGTGAGCTGTCTGGCATATTGCTGCGAGCACTTCTGGTACCTGATTTTCCTTCACTGTTTGCTGTCTTAGATAAGCCATATGGCATGTTTGATGAAAGGGTTGATTTTAAAGGAGGTCGTCCCCGTTTTGACTTCTGCCTCTCCTCATCCCTCTTTTCGTCCTTTTCACTATCTTCTTTATTCTGGGCAATAACAAAAAAATGTATGAGAAGGGCCAACGCTTTATGAAAAATGAACATTCTACTTCTCCAAAGAAAACTACATCTCAAAAAAAGGTTTGATTATTTTATATGTCAATTCCTAGTCTGTGCTTACAGAAGAATCAAGAAGAGTTTTCTGGCTCTTCTGATAGGTCATCAGAACTTATTAAAATTATTGTCAATGAAGTTGGTAGACAATCCTCCACTGCTGGATTTGACTAGCTTAAAGAAACAGTTTTCTAACATATTTTGTATTTATATAATATGATACTATACAATTTGTAACACTGCAATTATTATATTGTGGTGGTCAGAGTCAGAGCATTAGAAGGCTATACAGCTATTCAGTAGTCCCCAGTGTTCCCTACCATCCCCTGCAGAAAGGAAAGATATCTACTACCCAGTAGACAAAACAATGGGCAAATCTCTACAGCAAAGCTTGACAATTGAGGGTACAACTGGCCAGTAGACATGTGTTTTAAAATTTTAGTACTGGCTTCTAGCATTTAAAAGTCAAATTTCACATTTTAAGAAATATAGTAGTCTTGAAAAATCCTGAAATCTGGCCACCCTGGGTCTGCATTGCCACAGCAGATGGTTAGGTTCATTCCATCTAAATGAGGAATGTGTCCTCTCCTTTGTCACAATTAGCCCTACTTTACACTTTTCCTATAAAGCCTCTACAGAAATTTAAGTTTGAAAGCCATCCCCTAGGGGTTGCTGGTTTTCACCTTGGCTGAAACAATGTGGTAATGTGTTACTTTTAAGCTCCTGGGTTATAAAGAGAAAATCACAATTATCTTTAAAGAATTAAGATAATTATTACAATAAGAAGATTTATTAAACAAACACAATATCATATATGCAGATTACTAAGCAAAAGAAGCCAATCTGAAAAGGCTATATGGTGTATGATTCCAATTATATGATATTCTGGAAACGGCAAAAACTATGGAGACAGTAAAAAGATCGGTAGTTGTCAGGGGTTGGGGTAGGGGTAAGAATAAGCAAAACAGAGGATTTTTAGGGCAGTAAAGCTACTCTATATGATATATGATACTATAATGGTGGATCCAAGTCATTATATATTTGTCAAAACCCATACAATATACAACACCAACAGTGAACCCTAATGTAAACCATGGACTCTGGGTGACAATAATGTGTCAAAGTAGGCACATCAGTTGTAACAAATATTCCAATCTGGTGGGAGATGCTGACAATCTGGGAAGACTATGCATGCATCAGGCAGAGAGTATATGGGACGTCTATATACCCTGTTCTCAATCTTGCTATGAACCTAAAACTGTTCTTATAGTCTTAAAAAACACACAATACAATTTGAGTAATTCCTATACATATTACAAAGGACATAATTCAACAAACATACTTTAGCTTTTTTCTTCTGTTTTTTCTTTGGTCCACCTTTGTCCAAAGGCCAGATTATTCTGTCAGCCTTCACCCACTCATCATACCTAAAAAAAAAAAAAAAAAAAGTACAAACTTCAGAAATCATAACCTATTTGAAATGTATTCACCAAACAAAAACAACAGTGAAACAGACTAAATAGTTTGTTCCTAGTGTTGGCAGGAATATGAAGGGCACACAGGCTGGTCTGTTGGTAACATGTGCTAGTAACTGTGCTAGGTGTTCTGTATATCCAGTGACAGGGAAACGCAAGAGAATTTCATAAGAGTTAACAGGTTTAGTGGGAGGTCTTAGAAAGCAAACTCTAAGTTCATGACAATCTGAATTGCTTTGTTTTCCACAGCTTTTACAGATCTGAGCTTATAATCAGATTCTACACTAGAATTCATCCTACTGAATGAATAATAGCAAAGCTAAGTCAGACAAATTCAAATTTGCAAGGTGATCGGTTTCAGGTTATTCTATCAAGTCCATTTCAACTTTCTTTTCTTCCCCAAAACTCTCTCTAATCTTTAGTATTTCCAATAAAATTTTCTTCTGAACTACATTGCCTTTAGGACTCTGAACTTTTTTAGAGATACTTGTTTTCACCTCTTTTATCTAAGTTTATTTTGTTTAGCTCAAGTTCAAGACTCATTTCCCCTAAACCTTTTCTTAAAATATTTATTTTTAATTTATTTATTTATTTTTTTTTGTGATAGAGTTTCACTGTTGTCACTCAGGCTGGCATGCAGTGGTGCCATCTCGGCTCACTGCAACCTCTGCTTTCCGGGTTCAATTGGTTTTCATGCCTCAGCCTCCCAAGTAGCTGGGATTATAGATGCCTGCCACCACATCCAGCAAATTTTTGTATTTTTAGTAGAGACAGGGTTTTGCCATGTTAGCCAGGCTGGTCTTGAACTCCTGACCTCAGGTAATCCACCCTCCTTGACCTCCCAAAGTGTTGGGATTACAAGCATTAACCACCATACCCGGCCATTTTTTTGAGACAGGGTCTCACTCTGTTGCCCATGATGGAGTGCAGTGGCATGATCTCCTGGGCTCAGTTGATCCTCCCACCTCAGCCTCCTGAGTAGCTGAGACCATGGGTGTACGCCATTGCACCAAGCTAATTTTTGTACTTTTTATAGAGACAAAGGTTTCGCCATGTTGCTCAGGCTGGTCTCAAATTCCGAGCTCAAGTGATCTGCGTACCTCAGCCTCCTAAAGTGCTAGGATTATAGGTATGAGCCATTGCACCTGGCCTTCTCAAAAGATTAATAACACTTCGAATGTCTATAGTTCAAGTTACTAATAAGGGGTTTCTAAAAGTAAATAATAGTTCTTACATTATATAAATATACAAGTATTTACAAAATTGAGTCAAAATCTAAAAATATGTACATTTAAGTAAAGAAACAACAGGCATTCCTTGCTTTAGACCAGGAGCGTCTAATCTTTTGGCTTCTCTGGGTCACATTGGAAGAAGAATTATCTTGGGTCACTCAAATACACTAATGATAGCTGATGAGGTTAAAAAAAAAGCATGCAAAAAAAAAATATCTCATGTTTTAAGCAACTGTATGAATTTGTGTTGGGCCGCATTCAAAGCCATCCTGGGCTGCATACAGCCTGTTTGGACAAACTGGCTTTAGACTGTAGCGTGTTAATAGAAACTCAAGTATCTGAGCCGGGCACAGTGGCTCATGCCTGTGATCCCGGCACTTTGGGAGGCCGAGGCGGGCAAATCACAAGGTCAAGAGATCAAGACCATCCTGGCCAACATGGTAAAACCCCATTTCTACTAAAAAATACAAAAGTTAGCTGGGCATGTTGGCACGTGCCTGCAGTCCCAGCTACTTGGGAGGATGAGGCAGGTGAATCGCTTCAACCCGGGAGGCAGAGATTGCAGTGAGCCCAGATTGCACCACTGCACTCCAGCCTGGCGACATTCTGTCTCAAAAAAAAAAAAGAAAAACAAAAAAAGAACCTCATGTATCTGGAAACCACGTTCTTGCTTTGTAAACCAGTTACTGTGGAGATGTACAAAGTAAGGACATGGTTCCTGTATGCATGTATTTCAACTGACATGGTACCATGACTACCTATACAGATGCTTCTTTACTTATGATGCCATTACGTCCTGATAAAGTCATTAAAAACTGAAAATACCCTAAGTCGAAAATGCATTTAATATATCTAGCCTACCGAACATCACAGCTTAACTTCGCCTACCTTAAACATGCTCAGAACACTTATATTAGCCTAGAGTTGAAGAAAATCATCTAATACAAAGCCTATTCTATAATAGTCTTAAATATCTCATGTAATTTATTCAATACACTGTAGAGTACAGTATTGGTTGATTACTCTCATGATTTCTTGGCTGTTTGCTGTGCTTGCTGCCACTGCATAGTCTGATGAGAGAGTATCATACCGTGTATTGCTAGCCCAGGAAAAAAAAAATCAAAATTCAAAATTCTAAGTATGGCTTCTACTGAATGCATATAGCTTTTGAATCATCTTAATTTTTAAAAAAATTGTTGAACCACTGTAAGTTAGGAACTGCCTATACTATGATTTGAAAACTATCTCTTACTCATTAACCCAGTATCTAGTTTCTTAAATGGGACTGGCTATGAGCACAGTACTAAGCTTTTAAATATCTGTACTTTATTAACTTATACGGAAATGTTTATTCATTTGAACATTTCTGAGGACCTACTAGTATACAATGTATCAGGAAGTATGTAGAGAATAAACATGGCCCATGTTCTCATGTAACCCATAGTCTATTATAAAAGACAGACATAGAGTAACATCAAGTAGAGTCTGGTAAGTGCAATAAGAGAGTTATGTATCCGATGCAGGACTAACAAAGGAATAACACTATCCAATTCCACAATTTCATAGGAAGTATCCGACGACCAGGAAGCATAGGCCTGATTTATAGTGTACTTTGTCCAGGCCACGCTGGACAAAGCAGTATGTCATGTAGGTACTTCTAGCACTAATATTGTTAACTAAGGATAGTCCTAGGATTTCTCAATAGAGACCAAGACTCTTTTCACACTTCTCACACTTGCAGATACTCCCATTTCAGAAATCTGACTAAATTCTCTAGGAACCATGGTGGCTCCATCTCAATGAGCAGGCCAGAGTTATACCAGTTTTTAGGAGTAGAGAAGGACAATGAAAAACCATGAACCAGAAGAGTACCAGTTAGGTAACTAATTAGGGAGATGACCAGCCCATAACCTGAGCATATAATAAAATGACTGCTGAGAAGAGTCCAAGTAAAATGTTAAAAAGATGAGAAAGAAAGATAATAGGAGAAAATTCTAGGAAACAGAACAGAGACACAGACTGACCTGAAACAGGAGTAGATAGTTGTGAACTAAATAAGAATCTGAGGAAAAAAGAAGGCTATCATGTGATGCAATTGGAAATAATGACTGTAAGTTGTTAAGTATAGTCCTTTTTCCCTGAATTCAACAATACATTGTAAAGAAAACAGTTGGCTGTGCGCACTGGCTCACACCTGTAATCCTAGCACTTTGGGAGGCAGAGGTGGGTGGTTCACCTGAGGTCAGGAGTTTGCGACCAGGCTGGCCAACATGGTGAAACTCTGTCTCTATTAAAAATACAAAAATTAGCTAGGCATGATGGCACATGCCCGTAATTCCAGCTACTTCGGAGGCTGAGACAGCAGAATCACTTGAACCTGGGAGGTGGAAGTTGCCGTGAGCAGAGATCACACCACTGTGCTCCAGCCTGGGCACTAAGAGTGAAACTCTGTCTCAAAAAAGAAAAGAAGAAAACAGTTAACATTCATGGGGCATTTAATAAGCGCCAGGCATGGTTCTAACCATTTACATGTTAATACAAATATTATCACTCTAGTAGTCCCTGCTTAGCCATAGCATAGTTTCAATTACCCATGGTCCAAAAATATTAAGATATTTTGAGAGAGAAAGAGCACATTCATATAACTATTAAAATATATTGTTCTAATTGCTCTATTTTATTATTGTTGTTGTTAATCTCTTACTGTGCTTAATTCATAAATTAAACTTTATTGGTCATATGTATGTATAGGATAGAAATCATAGGACATATAGGATTCAGTACTGTCTGAAGTTTCAGGCATCCACTGGGGGTCTTGGAACATACCTCCCGCAGATGAGAGGGAGCTACTACATTATACAATATCTCTACAAAATAGGTACTGTATTTTTCCCAGTTTAGAGATGAGGAACTTGAGTCATAACAGAGCACACATCTAGTGTGTGGAGAAACCCAGGAGCAGTCTGGCTCCAGGTAAATACAGGCCAACCAGAGATATTAAACATGCCAGATTTCATAAACAAGAAAAAGAAAGGTAGCCCCTGACATTTATGAATTTGCTTAGCCAGGCGCGGTGGCTCACGCCTGTAATCCCAGCCCTTTGGGAGGCCGAGGTGGGTGGATCACGAGGTCAGGAGTTTGAGACCAGCCTGACCAACATGGTGAAACCCGGTCTTTAAAAAAAAAAAAAAAAAAAAGGAATTTGCCTGGCAGTATCAGCTGAGACTTGTTGTTGCTTAGAGCTGGTCTGGCACTCATAGCTAGGACAGCAACACTGTCCTGCTGTTGGACATGAACAATTTCAAAGAGCATCTACATCAGACAAGTCCATTCTAAGACCATGATGGATCAAAACAAAAAACAAGACCACTTCCTAATTGTATCTGAACACAGAAAAAAACAGGAACATTCTCTAAGCCACAAAAATAACCAAACATCTTTTTTTTCTTGACTTATATGAGTGATTGCTGTTTCTTTACCAATTATAACATCACCTTGGTCTAACCGTCTCTCCTTCTAGAAAAGATTTATTAAGAAAACCAATTAGAATTACCCCAGCTTCCTGACAGGATCCAATATAGAGCAAAATCTCTCTCTCTCTGTTTTTTCAAGAGGCAGAATTTCACTTTATTGTCCAGGCTGGAGTATAGTGGCATGATCATAGCTCATTGCAGCCTCCAACTTGTAGGCTCAAGTGATCCTCCCACCTCAGCCTTCTGGGTAGCTAGGACTACAAGTATGTGCCACCATGCCTGGCTAATTTTTATTTTTTGTAGTGACAGGGTTCTAACTATGTTGCCAGGGCTGGTCTCGAACTCCTGGCCTCAGACAATCGTTCAGTCTCCACTTCCCAAATGTTGGGATTACAGGCATGAGCCGCCATGCCCTGCCTGTCTTTCTCAAACCCTCCCCCAAATCATCTAATGGAAGATCAAATCTAAGTTCTAACATTTGTTTTTTATTAATTAATCGACTAAGAATTACTACAATGCTTGACTTCTGATTAATAAAACAAATACTTGGAAGCTGCAGGCCTGGCTCCCTGCTCATATTCAGAAATATGTTTCCACAGAATTATGAATTATTGTTTTCCCAAAGAGGGTGCATTGAGCTTTCATTGATTCATTTAACACCGTATTACTGAGATGCCCTACAGTTTCCCTTGCTGTGTGTTCTCCCTCACTACAAATGAATAGAAAATGTAACTTGTTCTAACTACAGGTGCGATACTGGTAGTTTCTGGCTAGAAGCACTGACATTGCTAGTATAACAGCAGGAATGTCAAAGTCTTGGAAAATTCATAATCAAGGTGTGCTTTGTAAATATATACCATTATTTGCTTTCACTGTTCACAACATTAAGTTGATCTTCTATTTAACCATTGACAAAATTTCAACAGTAAGAAAATACTTTCTTGCTTACCTGACATTCCATCCATAGTAATGTACCAAATATAAAACTTCTCCATCATCAATTTCAGTGCTTTTAATACTGGCTTCATAAATTTTCTGAGTCTTCCCTCGTCCATATTTTACTTTCACTTTGGTTCCTGTTAGGCAGGGTTCCATGTCTTCCTCATCTTCCTCTCCTTCAGAGTCACATTTGCTTTCAGTTTCTTCCCTGCAGTAAGTTACAATATTGATAACGCTACTAATAACTTAATGGAGAATAAAATATGCTAAAAGAATCCAACAGGTAGATTATTCACAACCTAAGTGTTACCTTAATAACATGTCAGTGGAGGAGGAGAAGAAGGAGGAGAAGGAGAAGATTTCTGTGGCCTATTTAATAAAGAATTTATTATGTAAAAGTGCTCTGGACCCAAAGTAAATCCATACTTTTTAAATGCCAATCAAGTCACAGCTAATGATAATCTGTAATCGAATAAATCACTTTTGACAAAACAAAATAGGAAAAATATGCTCTGAAAAAATTCTTTAGAGTTCATATTTAAGTGCCACCTTATGTGTAAAAAAAGATTTAAGAATATTTTGTAAGTTCCTGCAACTGAATTATCTTAAATCTGCTTTACTACCATATTTAGAACAGTTTTTGGCAAGACTAGTTTTTTTGGTGGGCAAAATAATGAACAAGGGCTATCTTAGTAACCAAGTCTTTTAAACTAATTTATATTTTAAAGGTTTCCCCGCCCTAACAAAGAAAAGAAATTTGAGTATTAGGACACTTGTTGACACTGCAGGATAGCACCAGGAGAACAAAGCTTTACATTTGTTTTGAATTCTATTTATTTACTGTCTCCCATCAGCTTTTCTTTGTATTGATAATCAGGTATAAGGAACATTAACACAGGGGGGTCCAAAAATACTTTTAATATTTTTTATAATAAAACATTGTGTATCAATGCTGCAAAGACTCATAAGAGAACTGCATCAAAGATCATTCTAGAGTCACAAGCATTACAAGCTCAAGAAGTAGTATTGTGCTCTATAATAAATATAGGACATTATTTTGGTGACCCTGGGGGTCCTGACATGAAGTTTTCAGAGCCCATTTGCAGTGGTAATGTTTTCTCTCGGAAGACACCTTCCAATAATAGAGACTGATGAAGTAAATTCAAAACACTATGAGATAAACTACTTAAATATTGTTCTTCATATTCAAGTCTGTTAAATTTTCTCTAAAATAAATGTCTATTTACATAACAGTTATAGTCTTTTTAAACCACATTTAGTTTTATATGTGTTATATACATATTACAATTTTTGTATTCTGATGCTTTTCACAAAACTTCAAACTATAATTAGGCCCCACTTTTTAAGTGGTTCACCTTTGCTTAAATTTTTTTGTTCAAATATTCAAAATTATAAACTCATATCATTATACTCAACTCCAATTATTTCCTCCTACTTTTCCTAATCCTAATTATATTTCATTACAGAACCTTCTTTACTCACTAACCTAGTTCACATATAACTATGATAACTCCTATACCTATTTGTATTGAATCAAATTAACTCTCCCATTCACCAATCATCCTATTTTTCCAAATATTTATTCCCTCAATGGCAGGTCAGTTTTTCCAAATTTGGCTTAACAACTCAAATTTCTAGAAAATTTAACATCACATAATAATAAAAAAATAACTATGGAAGAGAGCTGATATTACAGGTGAGTGTGTTATGCTGCTGCTCAGTTAAAATTCATTTTTAGTAGTGTCCTAAAATTAGTAAATCCATTTGACAACACTTACAGAAAACAACTAATACCTTGGTCAGAGACTACCTTGATCTCACTGGACTGATTAATCTTTGACTATTTTAAGTCAGTTCAGTCCATACTTGTCTAATACATAGAAAAATATAGTTTTCACTCAACAGCAAACAGGATGGACATTAAAAAATCTGAAATTTACTGGTGTGATGTGGGGCAAGAATGCATTTTCCAAACTAGGATCGGGGTGCATGCCACTTACTCTAATACAATAACTTGAAAAAGAAAAATGTCTTAAAGCTAACACACAGAAACATCTGCTAGTACTGTGCACCCATGTGTTTGTTAGCTTTCCCACATTGTACCTTTTTTAAAATGGAATTTTTGCTGTCGCTGTTTCCTCTTGTCCACTTCCTCCATTTTTCTCCAGCTCCCTTCCCTGCTGTCAACTGCAGGACCTTTCTTTTGACTGGGTGGCGCAGCCTTCTTTGAGGCCACTGTTTAGGGCACAAGTGCTATTAAAATGGTGCGACCAGTATATTCTCCAATTCCGAAAGGCGATACACATCATCTTCACAATGTGTCTCACCTTCACTAGACAAGAGGAATGGAAGTCCCAATAAGAAAACATTCCCTCAAACCTGAATCTCTAAGCAGGAACAAAGCGCTGTTGTACCCCAGACAGGTGCTTCTGGAGAACAAACATAAGATAATGTACCTCTCTTGGCTTTTCTCTTCCTCTTCATCTGAGTCTTTGTCAGAATCCTCCTGTTTTTTAATTTTCTTCTCTTTTTGCTTTGGTGTATTTTTTCTCCCCAGTAGTAGCTCATTTTCTTTTTTCTCTGCAGTTTCATAGTCATCATCTACATCCTTATTTTCTGTATCATTATCTTTTAATTTGTCTTCTGTTTTCTCTTCTTCAATTTCCTTTTTAATAGAATTTACATCTCGAGTAATTCTCCTTCGTCCCTGGTAGAGGGGGTAAAAGCTTTAACATAGCTATCACTAATAAAGGCGAAAAAAGCAGGAAAAAAATCTTTTCCTTTAACCTTCACAGCAATGACTCTGGCTTGAAACATGGCACTGAAAACCAGTCAACTCACTTGTACATTTCTCTTCCTTTTGAAAGTAAAAGAATAACCAATATAAACTACTCATTATCTCCAGGTCTACTTTGGCTACATACTACTTAAGATATCTGTAAGAATCTGTTTGAATGCAAAAAGAAAACAAAAATAACAAAAAGGAAGTAGAAATTTCCTCCTCTGTTTATATCATTTTATCTCACTTTTATTATTTCTCAACTATAATAAAAATTTAAATATTATCTAATGTTAATGATACAACATAACAATAATAAAACCAATTCCCTGAATTTTGCTTTTTAAAAAGCTCTGTGGTCTCTAATTCTACTGTTTAGTAAGACAAAATTTACATTATCATTCTATTTGTGGATTACATTTTAAAAGGACTGAATTGCATCAATGGCAAAAAAGTGAACAGGCTTCTTTGAAAGACTATCTGGAGAGTTTCCTGGGCCAACAGCAACATGTTTTACCCCCACTGGCTTCTATCTAGCCCACTGAATGCTGAAATGACCATAACTGGTGAGCAATTTCACTATCTCCTAGATTCTTCTTCAAGGCAACTTCTACACACTGGCAGAATTCTCCTCTTCTTGGAAGAACGAAAAAAAAAAAAAAAAAGCCAGCAATTTAGGGAGCATTAGGATACAATTAATTGCTAGCTATGTGCTATTCACACTTCAAAGGCAGGAAAAGAAATTTCTTTGTCACCAAGCACTACTATGCAAGTTCTATGACACCACTTCCATCTCCTTAGATCCATACTGCTGTTACATAGCAGGTGCTTTTATTATTATTATTATTTTTTGTGACAGAGTCTCGCTCTGTCACCAGGCTGGAGTGCAGTGGTGTGATCTCCGCTCACTGCAACCTCCGCCTCCAAGGTTCAAGCAATTCTCCTGCCTCAGCCTCCCAAATAGCTGGGACTACAGGCGCAAGCCACCACACCCAGCTAAGTTTTGTGTTTTTAGTAGGGATGGGATTTCACCAAGTTGGGCAGGATGGTCTCAATCTCTTGACCTCATGATCTGCCTGCCTCGGCTGCCGAAAGTCCTGGGGTTAGACACTGCACCCAGCCTAGCAGGTGCTTTTAAAATATCTGTAGGTAAATGAATGAAAACAACTGCTGTGAAATTTGGGTCTGTATACCTTTGTCCCAGAAATACCATTTTTACTTATTTATTCATATTTTTTGAGACAGAGTCTTCCTCTATCACCCAGGCTGGAGTGCAGTGGTATGATCTTGGCTCTCTGCCTCCTGGGTTCAAGTGATTCTCCTGCCTCAGCCTCCTGAGTAGCTGGGCCTACAGGTTAAGAAATGCCATTTTTAGAAGGCTTGCTTATTTGTTTTTCTTTTTTTTTTGAGAGGCAGTCTCCCACTGTCACCAGGGCTGGAGTGCAGTGGCATGATCTTGGCTCACTGCAACCTCCGCCTCCTGGGTTCAAGCAATTCTCATGCCTCAGCCTCCCGAACAGCTGGGATTACAGGCGCCTGCCACCATGCCCAGCTAATTTTTTGTATTTTTAGTGGAGACGGGGTTTCACCATGTTGGCCAGGCTGGTCTCGAACTCCTGACCTTGTGATTCGCCTACTTCAGCCTCCCAAAGTGCTGGGATTACAGGTGTAAGCTACCGCGCCCGACCTAGAAGCCTGATTTATATATGTAGTTTATATATATGCTGAAGATATTTTTACAAGCAAATGTATTATGGCACTTTTTAAAATAGTAAAAAATTGGAGAAAAATCTTGGAGAAGGTAAATTTATGGTTCATCTATACTAGACAGCACACTGCACATATTTTATGTAGGACGAGGAAGGTTTTTAGGTAATAACAAGAAAGTATGTCCACAATATATACAATAAAATACTATTCACCTTTAAAAAGGAAGAAAATTCTGATACATGCTACAACATAATGTCTTGTAGACATCATGCTGAATGAATAAGCCAGTACAAAAGGACAAACACTGTATGATTTCACTTATGTAAAGGTATCTAGAATATCAAATTCATAGATACAGAAAGTAAAATTGTAGTTGCTAGGGGTTGGGGAAGGAATGAGGAGTTACTGTTTGATGGACACAGAATTCCAGTTTTGCAAGGTAAAAATATTCTGGAAGTGGACGGTGGTGACAGTTATGCACTGGTGTTAATGTACTTAATGCCAATGAAATGTACACTTAAAAAGAGTTCAGGTGGCAAATTTTTTGTTATATGTACTTACCACAATTAAAAAAAGAAACGAAAAAACCAATTTGGAAATTTCATGTCATTCACTAGAAGATTCCATTTACTACATGAAAGAATGAATGGTTTTAAAAACTGGTTTCTGAACTATAACAGAAAGCAATTTCACATTCTCTTTCATTAAATATGATTTCACCAAAAATAAGACATATTAATTAAACTTCTTTGATAGTGTGGTACATTCCTTTCTCTTTCTAAAATTTGGTAAGTCTTACTATGTAAACATCACTGGACACTGATCCAAATGGTAGGTGACAATTCCTAAATAGACCTGACATATCAAAGGAGAGAAGGAGCAGAGTTGGAAGATAGAACCAGAGTACATGCACACATCACCAGAACTACATAATATGCTATAAAGTTACAGAGAAAGACAAGATACCATCTGATTTGGGGCACAGGCACTTTAAAGAGGAGATTTATTTATTCAGCATTTATTTAATAAGCCTTTACTATGTGCCAGGCAGTATTCTAAATGCCTGGGATCTGTCAATAAATGAAATAAATACTAATCCCTGACCTCGTGGAGTGTGATTCTAGTGTAGAGTGAGGCAAAATAGACAATCACAATAAACAGAATAAATAAGTAAATTACAGGTAGGAGCAACATTAGAGGGACTGAGAGTTCCAAAGAGAGGAGACAGGTTACAATTTCAGGTAAGGTGACCAATGAGGTAATACTTTAGCAGAAGACTTGAAAAAAGGAATTCATCCCAGATGAGAATTACTTGATCAAACATAAACAGAAAACAGAAGGAAGGGTTTTCAGGTAGAGGAAATAACTGTACAATATCTTTAGAAAAAAGTACCTAGTTAAGCAGCATCAAATACTGGAAAATAAACTAGGTTCACTGTAGTGAACCTACTTTTGTGTATATACTAAAATGGCTATAATAAAAAATTTTAAATAATACTTAAACCAGATAAAATTAGTATTAGGAACTCACCCTCGGAGACTTTAATTCTATCTCTTCTCTTTCGCTTTCACTGTCTGAATCAATATTTTCCTCAGGTTCACTCTTCACTTCTGTTAAAGGCATTTCTTGATCTAATTTGACAGCCTCTTCCATTGATTCTTCTAAGTCTTTTTTTTCCTCTTTTACTTTTGGTTCATGGTGATGAATAGTTCTGAATTGAATATTTGCCGAACGGCAGTACTCCTCAAAACCATAGAGATACCTAAACAAAAAATATTTCATTTAATAAATCTTATAGTCTTTGCATTTAACTTGAATATGTTACTAAAAACATTTTTAAAAGGTAAAGCCCAAGTAATTTAAAAATAATTTTGTGTTGCTATTTTCTGTGTTACTATTTTCTTGGTGTTTTAGGCAGAATTATAAACAGAGAAAGTGATCATAAAATAAAATGCCATCCTGCGAAGTCTGAGCTTCTGATAACCGAACATAACTACCATAAGTTTTGATACAAAGGCTGTTCACCTCAAAAGATATAGCTCTATAACATGTATCATAATCACAGATACTACCTGCATCCTGATTTTGGAAAGGTAATCAGGAGAACATAAGAAATGGAGCAAAGCAGATTTGATGCACTGAAGTAACTTTCAATCACAAGTATCTGTTAACCTAAATCTTTTTATACACTTTCTCTAACTTTAATGTTCCTGGATTGATGTATTCTCGTTAAAAAAGTAAATTAAAAATTATTTTTTATAAATACATATTCTGTCATGAATAAACTATACTACTTACTTTCTATAAGCAGTTTTTACATTGTAGGAAGCAGCTGAATTCAAAATAGGAATGCCAAGGTCCATATAAATTTGCTTCCATACAGCACCACTATCAATCTGGAAAATTAAGTTTTTATGTTAACATTTGGAAAGGGAAATCATCTTTTTTTTTTTCCTTTTTTTTGAGACAGGGTCTCGCTCTGTTGCCCAGGCTGGAGTGCAGTGGCGTAATCAGGACTCACTGCAGCCTCCACCTCCTGGGCTCAAGTGATCCTCCCACCTCAGCTTCCCAAGTAGTCGGGACTACAGGCATGTGGCATCACTCCTGGCTAGTTTTTGTATTTTTTGTAGAGATGGGGTTTAGCCATGTTGCCCAGGCTGGTCACAAACTCCTGAGCTCAAGCAATCCACCCACCTCAGCCTCCCAAAATGCTGTTATTACAGGCATGAGCCACCATGCACAGCCAGGAAATAATCTTTATCCTAATATTCTATGTTCATTAAGAAAATGTATTTATTATCTAATGTGTATATGTCATATAGGATAATTTAACTTTTTATTACATCATATGTATTTCAAAGAGCAACTTTATACTTACATTGTCACATCCACCCTGATGATAAACCAGTCTGAAGAGTTTGAAAAGATTGAGATCTTTATAGCCCAAAACAGGTGGTTTGTTGATTGGAGTACCTTTTCAATATAAGTAGGTAGAAACAAAACGTTTATTCAAATGAAAAACACTAATTTTTCATTTTGTTTTTCATTTTCAAAATGAAAAACAAAGCTGTCAAATTCTAATTTCCCAAATTTCATTAATTAGAGGCACATATTTAATCTTAAACAACGTAAGACAACATAAGATATTCTCTCTATTCTTTATACAGCTTTGTGGGGATCTTCAGATTTTAGGTGTTATACTTCTAAAACTAATAAAGCCACCTCTTTAACTGCCAATGAATTGAGTAAAACTAAACATTGGGACTGCATGGTATGGCCAACAATGTTGCTGATTCAAGAAGCTTGGGCATAGGGCTGGGTGCAGTGGCTCACATCTATAATCCCAGCACTTTGGGAGGCCGAGGCAGGAAGATCACTTGAGCTGAGGAGTTTGAGAGTAGCCTGAGCAACATGGCGGTATCCTGTCTCTACAAAAATTAAAAGGAAAAAATTAGCTGAGTGTGGCAGTGTGTGTGCCTGTGGTCCCAGCTACTTGGGAACCTGAGGTGGGAGAATTGCTTGAGCCCAGGAAGT
>NW_016107385.1:5578553-5596459 GCF_001604975.1 Cebus imitator
GTAGCTGGGATTACAGGCACGCACCACCATGCCCAGCTAATTTTTTTTGTATTTTTAGTAGAGACGGGGTTTCACCATGTTGACCAGGATGGTCTCGATCTCTTGACCTCGTGCTCCACCCGCCTCGGCCTCCCAAAGTGCTGGGATTACAGGCTTGAGCCACCGCGCCCGGCCACTTGGTACTTTTTCTTAAAGCCTATTAAAATACTATGTGGCCCACACAAATACACTAGTAGATGAGCACAATAATACACATGTTCATTATATCATATATGTATATATAAAGGTAATTTTTATATAAACATTATAGTTTTTATTAGGTGAATATAGTGGCCAAGGATTTTCTTTAGATGACACAATGTTTTAAAGAAATTTAAATGCATTTAAGTGAGTTATATACATTCTATTTTACCCCAGACCTCATCACCCCCTCATCTCACAATAACCTGGTTTTCTCTTTTGCCTGTCTAGTATGGCCTCTGAAGTTGACTTTGCAACAGCTAAAAATAAGATAAAATAATTTGAGAAGTAATTCTTAAGGAAGAAAATAATTAGTTTGGGAAGGAAACTAGATATATAATTACTGACTTGGATCCTTTAAAAATTCTTAAAGTTTAGCAATACTACAGAGAAACAAAACACTGATATGTTTCCTCCATATAAATGACCATAACTTACAGTATTACTCTCCTATGTTGTAAAAGAAGGGCTCAGATTTTTGTCTTTTTCTTCTTTCTTTTTGAGATACAGTTTTGCTCTTGCTGCCTAGGCTGGCATGCAATGGCATGACCTTGGCTCACTGCAACCTCTGTCTCCCAGGTTCAAGTGATTCTGCTGCCTCAGCCTCCCAAGTAACTGGGTGCCACTACGCCCAGCTAATTTTTTTTGTATTTTTAATAGAGATAGGGTTTCACCACTTTGGCCAGGCTGGTCTCAAACTCCTGACCTCAGGTGAGCCGCCTGCCCTGACCTCCCAAAGTGCTGGGATCATAGGCGTGAGCCACAGCACCTGGCCTGGATTTTTGTCCTTACAAAGCCATGTTCAAAGCAAAGGTAATGCTCAAGCAATAAACGTTGCATGTTCAGTGTCCAGAGGGCAACAGGTACTTTAAAATTATGTTATCTAATAATGGCTAATAATATAGCCAGGATCAATAAGCATGTAGTTGATTTAAATATGTAATAAAAAACCATGAGGATATCAAGAGAAAGAGAGTAAGATCTTTTATTACATAATGATTTATAACACTGAAATACTTTTACCAAATATAAAGAAATTTAAATCCAAGTTTTAAAATGTGTCAAAAATCAGCAAAGTTATTAATGCTCAAATCAAGAGATGGCAGTTTTTTCCCCATGTGAATTTAAAAATATTGCTTTTACGAAGTTAACTGCCAATGAGTTAACTCAAGAAAATAAGTAATTCAATAGCCCAGGAACCACTTCATATAATAATTTTAAGAACTTCTAGTGTGGGGGGAAAAAATCAAAACCAAAACCATTTATGCCAGACTGGCTCTATGCTTTGCCCGTGCCCTGTAATCATAATGTCCTCTCTTCACATGAAAACTTCATTCCAGTATTCTTATTTTTAAAGACAGAATATTGCTGTTGTCCAGGCTGGAGTGCAATGACACAGTCTCGGCTCACTGCAAACTGTCTCTCGAGTTCAAGCGATTCTCCTGCCTCAGAATCCTAAGTAGCTGGGATTACAGGCACCTGCCACCACACCTGGCTAATTTTTGTATTTTTCGTAGAGATCAGGTTTCACCACGTTGGCCAGGCTGGTCTCAAACTCCTGACCTCAGCTGATCCGCCCACCTCAGCTTCCCAAAGTGCTAGCGCCTGGCCTCATTCCAGTATTTACGATCCTACAGAAGTCAGGTAACACTTCTGTATAGAATACATGTAAAAACAATACCTTAAAAAGGCACTAATTTAAAATCAAAGTTGCTCCCCAATACAAGTAAACAAAATCAACTCATCAATTGCAAATTAGGTTGTACCCAACATTTGATAAATTCTTTATGATTAAGAACATATTTTTATAGATAAAATTTAGGTGTATTTTATTTAAGTTAGTTTCATAAGAAACTATGACCATAAAATTGTAAGTTTTGGTACAGTTATCAGTATAAAAAACAAGATATTAATGAATAAAGAATTCTACTTATAGACAAACACCCTGAGGGGAAATTTCTTTGCCAAAAAAAAAAAAAAAAAACAAATAAAAGATGAGGCTATTAACAAAGTTTTGAACTTATCTGATGTTTCTGTGAAAATTAAAATTGATCATCTCTTACAATAAGCCACCCCTCATAATTATTTTTGAAAACAGCCATGCTGCTAGTCACCTTGGAGTAAAACTGCATATGCTAGAAAATGCCTCCAATTAGAAGAATGTGCCTTTATGACTTTTGTATGGGGCTCTCAATTGCTATCACGGTTTGCTTTCTCTGTTCATGGCATTTTCACAGCAATTTCTCTCCTGGTCAAGGTCTGGGACTGTTGCATCTTCTAAGAGTTTTGGAGTGCGAGAGGATTATAAGAATTGGAGGTAGGGGTCCACTAGACCATGCTGAGGAGACTTCTTCCCTTTGTTTAGTCATTACATTTATACATGTAAAGAATAACTATGTACCCAGTAAAACGCCAGAGAGCCAGCAAAGTGGTTAAGGACATAAGTCACATTCATGATCATAATTTCAAGAAGTTTCCGATTTTAGTTAGTATATATTGCCTACTATTATAAGTAATTGTATATCTATCTACACAACTAGATTGTGAATTTTCTGACTTTAGGCACATGTCTTTGGATTAAGTTCAAACATTTACTGATGGTTATCATAAATCAAGATTGCTCAAAAGCAATGTGGATTAAAATGAGAACACATGGTACCTTCTATTTTTGCATCTCTGAGTTTGGCAGGGGGTATAGAAAGGTGAAAGAAGGCAACATAACACAATGTGTTGTAAAATATATGAAAGAATACAAGAGTAGCAAGTAAGGGAATGAATGGTTCTGCTTGAGATAGAACTGGCAATAGTAGTATTAGGCAGCTTCAAAACGTAAATAGTAAACATCCCTGCAGCTAAAGCAAACAGCGGAAGCCTGAGACAGACAAAGGCAGGCTGGGATTAGGAAAGGACTTTGTAATAGCATGCTAAAGAATTGAAACTTGATACTGTGGCTACATGTGAAGTTTGAGACAGCTAAAGAGAATTAGATCAGATGTGTATGTTTAAATTTTCTCAGCCAAGAATAAGTTTGATGGATTGGAAGGAAAAAGGAAGCTATTATAACAGTCCACCCGTGAAGGTAAGAAGGAGGGAGAAAGAGACAGAAAGGCAGAGTGACTGATAGGAGGAGAGGGAAGGAGAGAGAACCACTGCACCTGGCTTACTCATAATTTTACCACTAACGACTGGCATTTAGTTTAGACACTCATGTGAATGAAAATGTTATCTGTGCAAATGAATTGTGTAGAGAGTTTTCTTGTTTCACATTCATTGAGTATGAGACCTAAGACTTATGATACTATAAATGCAAGAGGAGTCAGAGAAAGAGAGAAAATAAGAATAGCTGAGAATGTCCGTTCGTTCTTTCTTTTTTTTGAGACTGAGTCTCGCTCTGTCATTCAGGCTGGAGTGCAATGGCGCGATATTGGCTCGCTGTAGCCTCCACCTCCTGGGTTCAAGCAATTCTCCTGCCTCAGTCTCCCGAGTAGCTGGGATTAGAGGAGCGCACCACCAGGCCCAGCTAATTTTTGTATTTTTAGTAGAGATGGGGTTTCACCATATCAGTTAGGCTGGTCTCGAACTCCTGACCTTGTGATCCACTGGCCTTGGCCTCCCAAAGTGCTAGGATTACAGGCGTGAGCCACTGCACCCAGCCAAGTATGTTCCTAAGACACAGGTAGGGCCAGGTGCAGTGGCTCACTCCTGTAATACCAGCACTTTGAGAGGCCAAGGCTGGCAGATTACCTTTGAGATCAGGAGTTCAAGACCAGTCCGGCCAACATGGTGAAACCCCGACTCTACTAAAAATATAAAATTAGCTGGGTATGCTGTTAAGCACCTGTAATCTCAGCTACTCAGGAGGCTGAGGTAGGAGAATCAGTTGAACCCAGGAGGCAGAGGTTGCAGTGCGCCACTGCACTCCAGCCTGGGCAAAAAGAGTGAGAATGTCTCAAAACACAGAAAAAGAAAAAGACACAGGTGGTTATGGCCCATGACTTGCTGGCATTCACCTTATCCCTTGTCCGAATATATTAATCTGAAAATGAATGATTACACATTTGAAAATGGCACAAATTCTAGTAAACAGACTTCCTGCCATTTTAGTGGGATGGGAAACTGATATGGTTTGGCTCTGTGTTCCCACCCAAATCGCATGTTGAATTGTAATCCCCAATACTGGGAGAAGGACCTCATGGGAGGTGATTGGATCATGGGGGCAGATTTCTCCCTTGCTGTTCTCATGCAAGTGAGGTCTCATGAGATCTGGTTGTCTGAAAGTGTATAGCACTTCCCCCTTTGCTCTCTCTCCTGTTGCCACATGAAGATGTGCTTGCTTCCCCTTCACATTTTGTCCTGATTTTACATTTTCTGAGGCCTCCCCAGCCATGCCTGCTGTACAGCCTGTGGAACTGTGAGTCAATTAAACCTCTTTTCTTTAGAAAATACCCAGTCTAACGTAGTTTTTTATGGCAATGTGAGAATGGACTAATACAGAGACAAATACAATTTGTTATTAATTTGAAAAATAAGGTCATACCTTATTTTTGCAGGAGCTATTAACTTTCTTAGCTAGCAACTCTACTTTTCAACACACATTAGCAATGTGTACAGAAAGTGTCCAAATTGTCAAAATATGCCAGTAAAAGATGACTAACTTTACCCGAAGCCCCTCAGACCCATGTAACTTGTACATAGTTCTAAATGGTGGGTTGGGATAGTTTCCTAGCATATAACAGATTGGTCTCACAAATACTGACATTTAAAAGTGGGGAAAGGTATAATAACTAAATTTGATCTTTGTGGTTTCCCTATACTGTGCATTGTATGTGACAGTTCATATTATTGATGGGTATTCTCAGGTTTCAAGAACCCCTGTGGGAATTCCTTAAAAATTCTGTTCAGGCGCAGTGGCTCCTGCCTGTAATCCCAGCACTTTGGGAGGGCCAGGCAGAGTTTTAGACCAGACTGGGCAACACAGGGAAACCTTGCCTCTATAAAAAATAGTAATAATAATAAATTAGTCAGGCATGGTAATACATACCTGTAGTCTTAGTCCCAGCTACTCAGGAGGCTAAGGTGGGAGGATGGCTTGAGCCTGGGATATTGAGGCCACAGTGAGCTATAATCACCGCTGCACTCCAGCCTGGGTGACAGAATAAGACTATGTCTCAAAAAAAAAAAAAGTTTTAATAATTACCTAACACTCCTCCATTTTGCGTGTATGGGGGGGTACTCATTTTTTTCAATAGCAAAGGACTTTTGTGAAATAATGTTACTTTGGACACAAGCAGCTTTGTTTCCCCTTCATGATGCTGTCTATAACCCCTCTTCTGGCCTTCTTCATAGGCACCCCTTCTCACACCAACTCTGAAACTCCATCACGAGTCCTCATACTCCTCAGCTCTTAAATCCCTTTCTCCTCTCCTCGATCCCTACCACCTCAAAAATGAGGCTCCGTTTGAAAGCAGCAGGAGGAGTCCTCTGAAGTGGGCAGATCCCTATCATGGAAAGAGAGGTGTGAAGACAGCACCTTGCAAGCTCCACTCTGGGGAGTTAAGCACTG
Source organism: Cebus imitator (assembly GCF_001604975.1). Taxonomy (NCBI): domain Eukaryota; kingdom Metazoa; phylum Chordata; class Mammalia; order Primates; family Cebidae; genus Cebus; species Cebus imitator. The sequence goes on from NW_016107385.1 coordinate 5,584,357, forward strand.
CAAGGAGTACATCAGAAGTGGCAGTTCTGAGGCCAGGTCTGGACGGGAGCACGAACATGAAGGAAGCAGCGATTCCAGTCCTGACATTTTTTTGTATAAAATTTTAAATTTATAATATATTAAATAGCCTGATTATTTTTAATGTGAAATACCAGAACAACTTACTAAGGTAAATGCATAGAACATTTGTAAGCCATACTCACCCACTTTAATTCAGCTAGAGCCCTCTTTGTTCCTACATAGACATCTGTTGAATTTTTAAAATCTCAGCTGTTGTTTATCATTTACTCACTTTCTGAGTTTTTTAAACTTGCATTTTATCTTTCTTATTATATTCAATATAACAAAGGGAATGGGGAACACAAAGGCAATATTCAATGTAATATAACTGACAGTTCAACAGCAGCTTCTGAATAATACCTAAGTAGTAGCAGGGGAGCTATAAGAAGTCCCATATCATGAAAGAACAGTGGAAAGGAGAATAAAAAGGTGGGCATGGGTCAAATCCTGACAGGGCACACTTCTAAAGCCTGTGATAAAATACCCAGACTTTGTCCTAACGGTGCTAAAAGCCAATAAAGGGTTTCCAGCGAGAACAACCTATGTCTTATAAAGGTGTTTATGGATGATGAATATTAGAAGGGAAAAAACCAGAGGGAAGACACCTGGAATAAGGTGAACAAAATACAAACCAGAAGCATTGTTAGTCAAGAACTTTTACTCTAAGTGACAGAAAAATATCCCAAGCTGGCTTAAGCAAAAATTGTTTTATAAACTAACAAAATTATGTAAGAAAACGAGATTGCCTAGAGAGTACACAGTCTGAGAAAAGAGGTATCATAAAGTTAGATATTTTATCCCTAACTCCCCACAAGGTGAATTTTCTAGAACCTTAAAACAAATCTCCCAGCACCGTATTTTTTTTTCTGCCTATGTTTCAGAGGAACAGCACCTTATTTCAAAGATTAATTTGCTAAGACAATTGCGTAACTCATATTCATTCATTTAATGAAGGTTTAATAGGAACCAAGCAAGCTCTGTGCTGATAGCTGTTAGATATATATACCGGTAGGAAAAGGAAAAAACAAAAACCCTAACATCCCGTGCTTTCACAGACCTTATAATCTAGAGGAGGAAAGAAGATTTTTTAAAAAATTAATTATTATACTTTAAGTTCTGGGGTACATGTGCAGAACATGCAGGTTTGTTACACAGGCATACATGTGCTGTGGTGGTTTGCTGTACCCATCAACCCGTCATCTACATTAGGTATTTCTCCTAATCCTATCCCTCCTCCCACCCCCCGACAGGTCCCAGTGTGTGATGTTCCCCTCCCTGTGTCCATGTGGAGAGAATATTTTCTTAAAAGCCTGTGAAAAATTCTGAAAACTTTCTGAATCTCAGTTTTCTTCATTATAAAACAAACAGAAAAACAAAAACAGAGAAAGTTCTAGGAGATTTAAGGTTCTAGAAAGTTCACTTTGGGGCTGAGCACAGTGGCTCACGCCTGTATTACCAGCACTTTGGGAGGCCGACGTGTGAGGATCACTTGAGGCCAGAAGTTTGAGACCAGCCTGGCCAAAATGGTGAAACCTAGTCTCTACTACAAGTACAAAAATCAGTTGGGCATAGTGGCGCATGCTTGTAATTCCAGCTACTAGAAGGCTGAGGCCCGAGAATCACTTGAACCTGGAAGGTGCAAGTTGCAGTGGGAGGAAATCATGCCACTGCATTCCAGTGTGAGTAAGAGAGTGAGACTCTGTCTAAAAAAAAAGAAAAGAAAAGAAAAGAAAAAAGTTCACTTTAGGAGGAACTATGGCATAAGGTATCTAACTTCCCTTCATAATCTCTCTTTTTTCAGGCAAGGCAATGCACCCTAAGGCAATCTCATTTGTATTTATGTATATACGTATTTTCATAGACTCTTGTGAGGATAAAATAAAGTCTTAATTTAAAAACCATCAAGTCTCTATGAATAATCTGAGAAGATTATTTGGTGTGGTCATCTTTACTTGTTTGTATCTCCTACAAAAGGTAAACATTTTAATAGTGGTATAATGAAAAGTGCACCTTGATGTGTGTTCTGGTACAACAGATACATTTTGTTGTCACAACACCTCAGTGAAACATCAAATAAAGACAAATTTAAAAAGAAAGCTTAACATTTTTAACTTTCAGTTACACTTCAGGTTTAACTTTAGGTTTAACTTAAAGTGAAAAGCAAACCAAACCAACAGTAAGTCTGGTAACTCCGGTGAGCCATAGGTCAAAATGACTACGTAGGTTATCAATAAGCTCCACCCCAAGTGGAATTCTGAAGAACTGTCCAGAAAGTTGTCATATGTAAAAGCTGATGACTGACAATATGAAGATTAGAAGAAAGAAAACTGGGAGAAAAATTCACAATCTTTATAGACATTTGTCATTTAGTGTAAGGGCTAAGAGCCAAGACAGCATGTGTATTACAAGAATACAATAATTAAATATTGAGTAAATATTACATTAAATAATGTACATTATACTGCTTTTAGAAAGAGGTGGCATTATGTAATATGCTTTAGAAATATTTTAATCCAAATGAATAAAAACCACAACCTCTTTTGTTCCCTACAGTTATTTTATTCCTAAAGGAATCACATACTGTATATATTTTCAGCTTAAAAAAAAAAAAAAAACTATTGTAGATCCAGTATGGAGAATAGATTGGAGGAGAGCAACGATGGATGCTGAAAGAACAATTAAGTTGTTATTGTTATTGCATTAGCCTAGGTAAAAGAGAACACTGGCCTGGACTAAGATTGACAGAAAGTAGAGAAAAGCAACCAAAGGAAGTGGGCAAATTTGAGAGCTATTCGAGTAGGTGGAAGAGAATGGACTGGGTGTCTGATTGGACAGGGGTATAAGAGAAGAATAATCAAGATGATTTATGTGTATCTAGCTTGGACAGCTGTGTAGATGTTGCTTCTATTAAAATGAATTAACATCAGCCAGGAAAAGGATAGTTTTAGGGAGAAAGAAGATGAATGCAGTCTTGCACATACTGAGTTTGAGTATATACAACTTAAGATGAAATCCTCATTGGCAGTTTAATATAAATGTCACGAGCTAAGACAAGACACCTTTGATGTACATATAGATATGAAGTCATTTTAGATAGGAAGTAGGCCAAAAAAATTATGATGTCATGGATATCAAGCATTCTAAGAAGTTAGGTGTGTTACAGGTACTGAATACTACTCAGTAGTCAAATAAGATCAAGACGAAAATTTGTTTGGTTTAGTATAAAAGTTTGTTGGAGTCATTGGTGCCCCTAAAGTTGTTTTAGTTGTGGGAGAGCAAGACACACTACAGTGAACTAAGAGGGAAGGGGAGCTCAGGAACAATGTATGTAACTCTAAGCAATCTGCCCATGAGAATGAAGAAGGAATGTAGTTATCTGGAGAGGAAAGCACAGAGGTTGTCCGAAGACTAGTGGAGGAAATATGGAGGGGTTGTCAGAAGGCTGGGAAAGATGTAAGCATGTTTTAAAAAGCTGATGAGAAGGATACAACCAAAAGGAGTAAGTTAAAGATGCAAGAAAGAAAAGAGAGAGTTGATAATCTGTCTCTTTTCCTGAAAGGAAGAAGGAAATGAGATCTAGAGCATAACCCGAGAGACTCATAGAGGAGGACCAAACGCTATCAATTGTGCCTTGAGGGAAAGACAGCAGGCAAACAGGTTTACAGCATGCTGGCATCTGAAGCTCCCAATTTCTTTATGAAGTTGTAGTGGAATGGGTATAGGGTCATTGGTTTAATGGATAAAATAACGATTTGCTTACAGAAATTGGGAATTGATCAATAGTGCTGAAGGCCCAGTGAAATTTGGTGATCATAAAGTTTACAATGCTACTATCCTTTCTATTGTACACCTACAGAAAATTTCAGAGCTCCCATAAGAGATGATATATTCACAGTAAGACACTTATATTTCAGAAAACAGTTTTAACAACAGCCTGCCTAAAATAAACAATTACATGATTCTTGCATTGTTATCAATTAACTAAGCATAGTAAATTTTCCCCATTTGAAAAGGTACACATTTTAATCAAGATGTCATTTAAACGCAATCGAATTCGAGATTTTTAGTATCAACTCCCTCATATGACCACAACTATAAAATGCATTGATATAAAAGTATCTTTTAAAATACATAAAAATATAGCTGTATGTAGCTCTATTTGTGTGTATATATGTTGAATCCTTATTAATCTGATTAGAGGACCCTAACTGGGCTAGAGTCTTATACTAACACTGTGAAGAAAGGCTCTGCTAAATACATAAGGGCATTTTTGTTTGCTTAAAGGGCTAAATTTTAAGATTTTAGCAAGTCAGTTGTTATACATGTTTGCAAGCTAAAGTCTCAATTATTCATGGAAGGTTGGCTTTTCAGGATCTGCTTAGAAATGCTTCATTGCCAATTCAAGTTATTAGATAATACCTAAAATGTTAGCATTACATTTAAAATATTCTTTAAATTTTACCAACTTAGCATGGTTTCCCTAAGTTATGAAGCATTTACTCTAAGTTTATACCTAAAGTAATCTTGAATGATCACCAACAAATGCCTTTACAGTCCACAAAAAGGCGTAAGCATGCACAAATAACAGAATTTAAACATCAAAATAATATTAATGTTTCCATGAATAAACAAACTCAAGCACTTATAATTTTTTACAACAGTGGAATACAATCGTAGGCATTAAATCTACCAGTGGTCCCTAGATGATTCCCAATATTAGAGAAATGGCAGTAGTTCTTTAAAAATTCACTGAATTCAAATTTTCATTACTAAATATGAAATTATAAGAGTTTTTAAAAGGGCCCAACATATAAGCCTACTTATTATAAGCCAGAGTGATTTAAAAAGCTAAGACTAGTCACATTCCCCTTGATACTCAATTTTATGAACAACCATCCATTTATTTTACCCTTAGAAAACTCTCCTATATTTATCCAAAGTAAATATGTCAGGAATAAATGAATAATTAATATGATTACATGTTTATAGGTTTTTTAAAAATCAATTTCAAAGGTGAAAATCCAGTAATATCTTTTCTAATACAAAATTTTCTTAACAAAAACATTTAAGTAATACCCATAAAAATATTCCCCAGGGCTTTTTTCAATGTAATTAATGAGTTCAAATTTAAAGTCATCAATATAGATAAAACCTACTTTCTGTCAGATCCTCAATCTTTTCCCACACAGTAACAGCATTAGATATATGTCTTGTACTCATATCCTGAACTACCAATACTTAGGAATTCAAATTAATATTAAGTGGAAAAGGTGCTCTTTCGTGTAAAGTCACAGAATCTCACATCTCCTTATTAAGGTGAGTTAAAATACCCAAAGCATCAAATATAAAAACAACGTTCACTGCCCATTAACACTGCAGAAGTATCTAACACTTGTATGATTCTACTGCATAAAATTTGCTTGCTATACTAAAAACACAAAATGACAGAGTATAGTATTGTTATAGTGGTTTGGAGAGCCTTATAAAAGATCTTTTTGATTATTGTAATGCAACGCTGAATCTTCATGAAAAGCATAGCATCATTACATTTAGGAAGACTCGGATCTGTAATGTAATACAACAACTTAGCCTCACCTACATGGTGGTAAAGGCCCGTAATGACTAAGCCAGGTAGGCCATGGCTTATCAGATTTTTATTCATTTTATACCATAGTCATTCCCTTCCTCTTTGTTGTATATAAAGTGCTTTTCAGTTTACCAGTATACTACACTTTTAAAAAATAACTGTTCAAGACAAGTTACAATGATTCAGCAACTAAATCTCAAACCCAAGAGCAAGAAATGCAGCTGATTTTTTTCTAAAGCAACAAAATTTCACTCAAGAAAATCGTCCTGTCTGGCCAGAGAAAAAGAATTAGTTTAGTAATTCAATAAAACATGCGATGAAATTGATCATCTGAAAAATAAATAACCATATGAATCAGTTCCTAAATTCTGTAATTTTACTGTTATTTTTCAGTAGATGAAAAGCTTCTTATTTCATTTAATTTTAACAGGCTCATAATTTAGTTGACACATTTTAAGATACTATCCTTGTAAGCTTCCTTATCTTTAAAAATTTATTTACTATTACCTGCAAACAATAGGTAACAGAGCTTTGCCTCTGCTCTTCATTCTTTTTTACTAACGTATACTCCCACAGCTTGCATAAAACATTACAATATTTATGAAATTAATTATTGTAATAAGAGCACTATTTACAATTTACTATTTTATAGCCACCCTCTGCAACTTTCTATAAAGCTCTTTTTACCCTCTTTGTTTAAAATTTCAGGGTTTTATAGAGGGTGGGGGGTAGGGAAAAAGCATTCTGTAAGGGACACCAATTAAAAGTATTAGTAAAATAAAGAGACTAATCTTTCTTCAATATAGGGCAATATAAGATCCTAACTAATGTTAATTTAAAAAACAAAAGCTAAATCTCAGATTTGCAACAGTTCACACCCTGAAAATGTGGCCTATTTATCCTGAAAACATATAATCTATAAATAAATACAGATAAAATATAAAAATCACATTTAATATTCTGACTTTAAATCCTGAATTTTGCCAAACTGTCTCATTACCATTTTCATTTCAAAATCTATCTCGTTTTAGAAAAATAGCCTTCATCCATTGATATTCTAAAAATAGACTCCTACTGTCTTTTTTACAAGAAAGAATATCGCTTGGTTATGAGTCCTTACATATCAGCTACATCATCAATACCTAAAATTCTTATTTAATTCCATTTTTGGCAATCAAAATGGTAACTAAACATACAAAAAAAATCTTACCTATATGCTGCATTTTCTTTCAAATGCAAAGTGGTTAGATTCCCCTTCTACTTAATCAGTACAGGGTCTGGACATTTTTCAGTCTGACTTGCAAATATTTGCTGTCCCTCTTAGGGCATAGCATCCGCAGGGTTATACAGCACTACTTACATTCTCTTCCACATAAAAATCAGACATTACATGAAAGGAAAAGAAAGACAGCCCATTTCAAAGCATCTGGCAAACCTCCATTGGCAACCTGCCAAGCCTCTGCTAAACCTTCCTGTCTTTCCGAGCATGCTCACTTAAAACCAACAGCACGTTACTATGGCAACTCTGTAGGCAGCCTGTAAGTATGAACCGCCATTCTGATTTCAGAGTGTAAAAAAAACAAATACTGCAGGGGAAGTAAAAGGAAAGAAACAGCATATGCCCTTCATTACATACGAGTATACTCATTTCATTTCATAAATTCATATTCGTGTATTTAAAACAGAAACAAGCATCCCACATTTTTCCAGGGAAATATAGGTCCCCCTTTTCAGTAAATTCATTGTCTTTGTCTTGCCCCTAAGCCCTTTTACCCACAACAACCAAAAATATACTAGACAGTTTATCCTATTTGATACAACACTGCAGAATAGACAACAGTATTCATATAAGCAATCACACGGTCCTCCATGAAAGATTTCCTACAATTATATGCATATTTTAAATGACACGGCAATATTACAAAGAAAACCATTAGCACTTACAACATACAATCTAAATCTTTTCAATGATTTATCAAATTGCCAAATGAAATTTTCTTTGGGGTTTGGATAAGATTTTTTTTACCCTAACTATCCTTAAAATATTGTGAAATCTCTGAAAGAGGTTTTGAAGTTAACCAGGCCAGACCTGGGTGCAAATCCCTATTCTACCCATTTTAGTTGTGCCAGCTTGGAAAAGTTACTTAACTTTTCTGAACCTTCTTTTCCTTACCTTTAAAGTAGGGTATCAGTTACTTCATATGGTAATGAGTTAACACATGTAAAATACATCAAAATTACATTTCTTTCCTCATGGGTTGTTTTGGAAAAGACCCAGAAAAAAACAGTTTGCACTTGTTGATTAATTAACCTAAAAAGTATTTTCTAGTAACCTCTTACTAAAAATTAGTTCTGATTTACACACTATGCTGTAAGCCAAAAAGCTTTCTCAACACCCAAAGCAAGGAATGCTAGAAATGGACAGAAACAAATAACAGAGAATCTAAACAGAGGAAAAAATATATGAAGGTATTTTCACTAGAGAGTATTAAGATGTTTTTATTTGTTACAAACAAAGTACACCTACCACCTCTTCTTCTGCCTTTTTGGCCTCCTTTTCCTTCTCTTCATCATTTTCTTCAACTGGGCCATCTTCATCATCACTACTGGATGACTCAAGGATTTCACTTATATCCATTTTCCAATTATCAGGAACAACTCTAGTTTTTAAGAAGATGCCTGCTTTCTGAAGCCCTAAGAATGAAAATGTACTTCAGCAGTTGCTATGGAATTAGCAGCACGGAACAATAGAAAAGGCATGGCATTCAGAATCAAAAGACCTGAATTCAAATTCAGCTGTCATTTATAAAATGATACAGTAAGCCTGAACATATTTCATAAGTTATAATGTTATATGAACATTTGTTATTACTTTATGGAATACTGTGAAAAATCTTAATGATAAAATATGAAAAGTTAAACTTAGCTAATAATCACAAATCAAATATATCTAGACATTAAAAAAAAATCAAATAAGAGTATCAACTCTAAACAGTTAAAATGGCACCAAAGAATATCAGTCTGGCTTTACTTGCTACTTTCCATATAGAGCCACAACATAAAACAATAGCATAATTCATCTTATCTTACCTGGTTTAGTGGAGAGCTCAGATTCTGGTAGACTGAGAATATCTACTTCCTTAATGTCCTTTCTTGCTATAGAGTAACTAATTATAGATAAGAAGGGAGAACAACTTATTCAATAAAAATTATCACTTAAATAGTCCATGCTAACATACAGAAAAATAAAAACCTCAAAATCAAAATATTGCCTATCAAATGTTTTTATCTTAGTCCTTAATAAAAGGTAAGAAGAGGTAATACAGGCAAAGCTAGTTATCTTAATTCTAAAGTTTTATATACTCAATTTGGTACACTGATTATATAATCCTCCTACAGATAGTATGGGATAATTTATATCAGCACGATGTTTTCAACACTTGTAGACAACAATGGCTATTTTAATACTTCTGAAATTTATTTTTCATTTTAGTAAAAAAGTGCATTTACCAGATAGGAATACTGAAATGTTTTTATAGCTGTAAGACATATTATAGCATTAAATTTTTCACAGAGAACTATAACTCAAAAATTTTTAATTTCACTTTTTTAAATTATAAAGCAGAGATGAGTTTATGAAAGGGTTTCTAAAAGTCTGAATTTCAATCATGAAAAAAGTCAAAATAGTTGCTCCAGTAATATAGATTAAAAAATAAGCTTTGTAGTTAATAGTAAATGTCACATACTACACATGATAAAAATACAGGATTTTACAATTAAGGGAAAAAAAATCAATACCGCTAAAAAACAACCACCACCAAAAAACTGTTCTTTATCTTGTTCTCGCGTAATGTTGTTCACAGTTTTTATATAAAATTTATCAGTGAAAAATATCCTACATTACAAAAAGTCAAAACATATTAGGTCACAACTTCTCAGTTCATGAATGATTAGACTTTTAAAAATAAAGTTTTGGTGGGGGAGGGTTCTATCATTGTAATTCCGTTTTTTTTATTCCCATGTAACATCATTAAAGGATTCATTACTCACAATTTAGAATCAATAAATGATCGAACTAAACACTGATCCTTTTTCACGGTGATGTCATCATTACAGCTGGGAGACACTACCTGAAATATAAAGTAAGAACAGATTGATTCCTACTTCCTGTGCTCAGAAAAAGAATATTTTTCAAAAGAACAATTCTGAATCCCCAAACTTCTCAGATTATATCTTACAAAAAAAAAAGCTTCATTATAAATAGCTTCCATTATTAATGAATTACTTACAAAAAATGATATGCTTATATTTTGTTTAGCACATTGACTGTCTAGAAATTCAGTTTATCCATAGTCATTAGATTATAAAATGAATAATTAATGAAATACAGGTCCAGGCATAGTGACTCACGCATGTAATCCCAGCACTTTGGGAGGTCAAGGTGGGCAGATGGATTGAGCTCAAAAGTTTAAGACCAGCCTGGGCGGCATAGTGAGACTGTGTCTCTACCAAAAATACCAAAAATTAGCCTGGTGTGGTGGCGTGTGCCTACAGTCCCAGCTACTAGAAAGGTTGCGCTCAAGTGACCCCATGAGGTGGGGGCTGCAGTGAGCCAAGATCAAGCCACTGCACTCCAGCCTGGGTGACAGTGAGTCACCATCTCAAAAAAAAAAAAAAAAAAAAGTAAATCAAAATGTTACCAGCACTTTAAAAATATCAGGATTTATTCTAAGCTAAATAATACTTCATTTATTGTCCAAAAAACAAAATGAATAATCTGTGATGAAAATTTGGCATATAATTTTTAAAAATATACTTGAATAAAGATCTATTCTGAAATCTGGTCATTTTAAAAAAACCTATGTTAGCTTTTTTTCTTTTTAACCAAGATATGTACAATTCTTAGTAATTAAAACAAGTTAAAAAATCAACAAATAACTTAATTTCTTAACTTCTGAAAATAATATCTTAAAAGTATCATTAGTAAATCATCTCTGTATTCTTTATAGATTTTATATTTTTAAACAATTGATAAAATGTATGTTTGTGCTCTTCCCTAACACTAGTCTCTCTCTGCTACATTCCAGCACCATTCACAGACCTCTGTGCACTGACGGAAATGTTCTACATCTGCACTACCCAATACAGTAGCAGTGAGTCACATGGTTCTAAGCGCTTGAAATGTGGCTGGTACAACTGAGAGACTGAATTTTTAATTCTATTATATTTTAATTTAGTTACATTTAAACTTAAATGGCCACATAAGGTTCATGGTTATCATACTCAACAGCGTATATCCAGATAATTGAATAGCCTTGGCAGACACATACGCTGTCTTAACACTAGATGGAAGTAAATATTTTTTGTTTGTTTGCTAGGTGCTGGTAATTATTATTTTTTTTTTCTTGAGACCGAGTCTCACTCTGTCGCCAGGCTGGAGTGCAGTGGCACCATCTCAGCTCACTGCAACCTCCGCCTCCCAGATTCAAGGGATTCTCCTGCCTCAAGGCACCACCATGCCCTGATAATTTTTGTATTTTTAGTAGAGACGGGGTTTTACCATGTTGGCCAGGATGGTCTTGATCTCTGGACCTTGTGATCTATCTGCCTGCCTCAGTCTCCCAAAGTGCTGGGATTACAGGTGTGAGCCACCATACCTGGCCTACTGGTAATTATTAGACTAATACCATAGCTGTGCCAACCCTCAAGGAGCTAACAGCGTACTGAAGGAGCAAACATAAAAATATACACAAAAACAACACAATGGAGGATAAGTACAGTGATACCACTAGGCACATAATAATATGAAAACATGGAGGAGAAAGATTTCACCTAACCTGGGCAAGAAAAAGGTGTGGCAGGAAAAGCTTAAGGAAAATTTTAAAGGATGAGTAGGCACAACCCAAGGTCTAAATATCTCACCTATGAACTATTTAATGGCCTTCAAATAGATTCCTGCCACCTCCAATCTTTCCAGCAACATACCACTTCCTCATTCACATTCCTAAATATGTAGCTCAAATAACATCACTCCTCTGCAAAATTCTCTCCAGAATTATGTCCAAATTTTTAGATGAACTTTTAAAGACTCTTCTGCCCTAGATTCAAATTATGTTTGCTGGTATATTTCTTATTCCTCCCCTATTCACATGTAATATTTAGCCAAAATGAATTCCCAGAGCAAACAGTTCCATGAACAAACCCATTGCTATTTTTTTAACCTATTTTTTTTTTGTTTCCTCTAGTGAAGCTTTGCCTACTATCTTTAAACCCTTCAAAGCTCAGCTCAAAAGCACCTGCTTTGTGAAAGCTTTCTGTATTTTCCTCAAATAAATGTAATCTCTGGCTCAAGCCTGTAATCCCAGCACTTTGGGAGGCCGAGGCGGGTGGATCACGAGGTCAAGAGATCGAGACCATCCTGGTCAACACGGTGAAACCCCGTCTCTACTAAAAATA
>NW_016107385.1:5596704-5630475 GCF_001604975.1 Cebus imitator
TAATCTCTCAGGCCAGAGAGTCCTAATATTGAACACGTATTGTTTTATATTACTGCTACTTGGATTATTCTGTGCATTATACAGAATATCATCAAATGTAAGAATAGTGTCTTACTCATTTTTTATTTTCAATATCCCCTGGTAAATTATGATAAATCTACTGAGTAAATAAAGAAATTTGTTATTTAAAAAAAAAAAAAACTCTTGGCAAATCTACTTATTTTTCTATATAACTGAAAGGTTCAAGGGACTTTCAGAATTTTCCCATATAAATTATTATCTAGGAACTGAGTGATACATTTACATGGACACAGAAACCTAAAAATATACTTTCAGCTATTTACAGGATTATAATCTGATTTGGAACACATTTTGTGCCACAATTATTATGAGAGATTAGTGATACCAAAATCCAAAGGGGCACACTTATGTTAAGAGTACTTAGGGGCCAGGCACAATGGCTCACACCAGTGATCCCAGCACCTTGGGAGGCCAAGGCCATCGTTTGAGCCCAGGAGTTTGAGACCAGCCTGGCCAATGGCAAAACCTTGTCCCTACAAAAGATACAAAAATTAGCCAGGGGTGGTGGTACACACCTGTGGTCCCAAGCTACTCAGGAGGCTGAGGTGGGAGGATCACCTGAGCCCAGGGAGGTGGAGGCTGCAGTGAGCTGTGATCACATCACTGCACTCCGGCCTGGGCGACAGAGACCCTCTCTCAAAAACAAAACAAAACAAAACAAAACAAAACAAAACAAAACAAAACAAAACAAAACAAAACAAAACAAAACAAGAGTATTTAAGAGAGACCCTACAAAGAGGGTAGGACTTGAATTGAACTTTAAGAGATATTTAAGAGGTGATAAAGGAGTGGAGGAGGAAGTATAGGAATTGGAAGAGAAGAGACAGGCATTAATTATCAATTATTTTTTATTCCACTCTGAAATAATTCTCGTCTCTCTCTTCTTATTATTCCTTATCTATGTAAGCAAAAATTAGCTTTCTCTACCAACTCACCTAAAACATGCCATTTCCAAAATCTTCCTTAAAATTTAGGTAAACCCCTCCTTTTCCATACACCCTTTCTTAATCCACTGTGTACCAAAATTTTTCTAAATTTACTATATAATCTCTAATAACCACGTAATCTCTTAGATGTCTATAGTAAGCTTCTTGAGGGCAATGCAGTTAAGCCTCATATTTGTTTACCCTCTAAGGAACTTAGAACAAAGCCGAACTCACTGCAGATCCTCAGTAAATACTAATTAATTTAAGGCAGGGATAAAGGCTTAGAGGAGTGATGTATCTTAAAAATGGGGCAATTAAAGAACTTGAGTTTATACTAAAAACAGAATATAAACTAAGAGCCAGGGATGGCCTCAAACATCCATTTAAAAAATGCTGAACTGATCAATCAGGCAGACTCGTTGAAGGTTTTTATATTTGAGAATGGGACTATCATGACTAAATCCATATTTTAAAAAGACTTCTCAGCCCTGTAATCCCAGCCCTTTGGGAGGCCAAAGGGAGAAGATTGCTTGAGCCCAAGAGTTTGGGACTGGCCTGGGCAATATCGTGAGTCTACATCTCTACAAAAAGTAAAAAATAAAAAAACAGAGAAGTATGGAGGTGCATGCCTGTAGTTACAGCTGCTTGGGAGGCTGAAACAGGAAGAATGCCTGAGCCTAGAAGGCCGAAGCTGCACTGAGTTGTGCTCACATCATTGCTCTCCAGCCTGGGCAACAGAGTGAGACCCTGCCTGAAAAAAAAGGGAGAAAAAAGATTTCTCTATAAAAGTTAGTTCTGGGGCCGGGAGGGTGGCTCACCTCTGTAATCCCAGCAGTTTGGGAGGCCAAGGTGGGAGGATCACAAGGTCAAGAGATCGAGAGCCATTCTGGCTAACATGGTGAAATCCCATCTCTACTAAAAATAGAAAAATTAGCTGGGCATGGTGGCGTGTGCCTGTAATCCCAGATACTCGGGAGACGGAGGTTGCAGTGAGCTGAGATCACGCCACCACACTTCAGCCTAGCGACAGATCGAGACTTCCCCTCAAAAAATAAAAAAAGTTAGTTCTGGAAAATTAGTCTGAATTAATAGTGAAGAAAGAATTCAAGAATCAAGTTAAAGGAACCCATGATAATGGGAATAGGGGGAAGAAATATAAAAGAGCTCAATAGAAGGTTACAGAGAATTAAAAGAAACAGAATAGCCAAAGAAGACAGTGAAGTATTCTGGACCTGACTATGATTATTCAATTAAAAAATCTCCAATAAAGTACAAATTTGTTTAATACTTTCAAAATATTTTAAATGCTTTAAAAAAATCCACTTTAAACAAATATTTAGAGGGCTGATTAACTTTGCAAAGAAACCTTACTTACCAAAGCAGGATACCATTCAGTCCTCTCAGTTGTAGACACCACACTTACAACTTTTCCTAGTAACTCATCATTGAGACGTCGCTTGTCTTCGTCTTCCTCTTCACTACTTTCTTCTTCCTTTTCATCTTCGGTACTAAAAGTTAGAATAACTTGATCATTATCCTAACACAAACTATTATTTGATACAAAGTATTGTGCATTTAATATGGTCAATTCAATTTCTAATGGATTACCCTTAAGTGGTAGCCTCTTCATTCTTACTGTAATTGAAGACATGGGTCCCTCCTTAGCCTCACAGAAGTATGTAGTCCTGAGCTACCTAGGTAACTCTGAGTTCACTTGACTAGATTAATGAGTGCTTGGACTTAGGCTCTCATGCCACCACCACCTGGGACAGAAAAACCTAATTACACACCATTAAGTACTTATTTTGCCAAATACTTTTTTTTTTTTGGAAGACCGCCCTTCCATTTTAATGCCAGATAATATAACTTTAATTTTCTAACTTGCTATGAAGATATCTCATTAAAACACACCTAGGGGTTTATTTAGGTAACTTATCTGGGTAACTAAAGTTTACCCTTATGTGTCAACAAATTTTAAGTGCATATATATATAATTATTATTATTTTTTGAGATGGAGTCTCGCTTTGTCACCCAGGATACAGTGCAGTAGCATGATCTCGGTTCACTGCAACCTCAACCTCCACCTCCCAGGTTCAAGCAATTCTCCTGCCTTAGCCTCCTGACTAGCTGGGATTACAGGCATGCACCACTACTCTAGCTAATTTTCGTATTTTTAATAGAGACAGGATTTCACTATGTTGGCCAGGCTGGTTTTGAACTCCTGATCTCCAGTGATCCGCCCACCTCAGCCTGTCAAAGTGCTGGGATTACAGGTGTGAGACACCGCACCCGGCAAAGCCTATAGTTTTAAAAATAAAAATAACTACGTACTCCCATTTGAGCTCTTAATGAATATACATTGAATCTGACAACTTCTTGAAGATACCCTGCAATGATAATGTTTGGTAATATTGCCATAATTACCATTATGTTGATAATGATTGATAATGTTGCAGTTTACTGAAATATACAGAGCTATTAGCTCTTATTAAATGGCTCAAAACCATTTAGCTCATTATATTTTTCTGGTTTTAATCCTTCATTTTTTCTCCTAGACTTCTCAGCTGTGTGACTCACTGACTACATTTACTAATCCTACCTATATTTTATTTTCACATTTCTTCCAATCTACTGCACTCAGAAACCAGATAACTCAATGTGTTAAAATTATAAGGGAGTTTTCTTTCTTTTTCTTTCTTTTTTTTTTTTTTAATTGAGACAGAGTCTCACTGTGTCGCCAGGCGCCAGGCGCCAGGCTGGAGTGCAGTGGCACTATCTTGGCTCACTGCAATCTCCACCTCCCAGGTTCAAGCAATTCTCCTGCCTCAGCCTCCCGAGTAGCTAGGACTACAGGTGCGTGCCGCCACGCCCAGTTAATTTTTGTATTTTTTAGTAGAGACGGGGTTTCACTATGGTCTCAATCTCTTGACCTTGTGATCCGCCCACCTCGGCCTCCCAAAGTGCTGGGATTACAGGCGTGAGCCACTGCACCCGGCCTGGGAGTTTTCAGTAGAAGTCTATGGAGCTAGCTTATGAATAAAAACTGGGTACTGAACTATTAAATATAGATCATGTCCTGAGTACTTATTACACACTGATAAATTTATATATATTATCAGTTGGGCACAGTAGCTCATGCCTGTAATACCAGCAATTTGGGAGGCCGAGGTGGGTATATCATTTGAGGTCAGGAGATGGAGACCAGCCTGGCCAATACAAGAAAACCCTATCTCTACTAAGATTACAAAAATTAGCCAGGTGTGGTGGCACATGCCTGTAGTCTGGCTACTCAGGAGGCTGAGGCACGAAAATCACTTGAACCTGGGAGGCAGAGGTTGCAGTAAGCTGAGATCGCATCACTATACCCCAGCCTAGGTGACAGAGTGAGATTCCATCTCAAAAAAACAAACAAAAAAAAATGAAAACTGTATACATTATCTAATCCTCACAAAATCCGCAAGACATTATTGTTACCATTTTCCTCAGCAATAAATTGGGAATAATAATATCTTGCGGGATTTTATGAAGATTTGAGTTAATACACATAAATGTAGTTAACTTTAAAGAGCTTAATTTTCCCAAAGTGATATATCTAATACATGGCTGAGTTGGGATTTCCATTTAGGATCCTCAGAGGTCTTTTATCACTTTCTGGTTTGCAGCTTAAGAGTTATTTGACTTTGCCTTCAAAGATATTCATTATACACTCCCCAGCAGCAGTGAGTACATATCTAATACCTGGATCTTGGTTTCTAAATATTATTTCCCACTAAAAGAAATGAGAAACCCTTGTAGAAATGGCCAATTCCAGATTGGCGCAGGGAAAAATTAACATGAGCCTAGGATACCTTCTCATGTCAGAAGGTGAAAAAGTGCTCAAGAAATGGTGAGGCCATATCAAAAGAACATAAAAGCCATTTTGGAAAGGCTCCCTTGGCTAAATCTGGAACAACCTGAATTATAACCCATTAAGTAAAATTAGAATCCATAGTGCTAGGAAAAGAATTTCATTATAGCTAAATGATAACTAAAAAATGTAGCAAATAGAAAATTCAGCATTTTGCAATCTTTATTAATAACTGATTCAGGTAAGAATTATTAGTGGATGATAAAACCTGTGAATGAAAGTTTGACCTCGAATAGAATATTTAAATAGGCTCAAAGTATCTCCATGCAGGCTTATAAATTACAAAAGAAAAAACGGTAACTATAATAATTCTGAAGCGGAGAACTTTGGTAGACACCACCTTAACCAGGTCATCAAAGTTAGTATCACCAAGTTTGGGACAAACTGATAATACTTTTTGCTGTGATTTCCTTGAGCACACAACATCACTTATAGAGTATTACTGTCTAAAATGTATAATCCGAATCTAACAATGAGAAAACAATCCGACAAACCTGTATTTGGAAACAGGTTAAAAGACTACTGGCTTGTGTTCTTCAAAAATGTCAATGTCATGGGGAAAAAAAAAAAGACTACAGAACTTTTTCCAATTAAAGGAAACTTAACCACATAAACTAAATGCAATGCATGATCTTGAATTGGATCCTGGAATCAGGGCAAGTGGGGGATACTATAAAGGCTATCATTGGAACAAGTGGTAAAGTTTGAAATATTAACCATATATTACGATAGTAGTCTATCAATGTTAAATTTTCTGAATTTGGTATTCATACTTTGGTTATGTAAGAGCATCTCCTTGTTCTTAAGCGTTAATTGATAAAGGGTCATGATGCTTGCCACTTGCTCTCAAATAGTTCAGCAAAATAAAATTATTATTATAAAATACGAAAATAATTACTATATATGTATAAAAGAGGGAATCATAAAGCAAATGTGTTAAAAAATGTTAAAAACTGGTAAATCTAGATAGAGTATATAGACATTAGGCTGGGCACAGTGGCTCACACCTATAATCCCAGCACTTTGGGAGGCCGAGGTGGGCAAATCAATCACTTGAGGTCAGAAGTTCGAAACTAGCATGGCCAACATAGCAAAACCCTGTCTCTACTAAAAATATAAAAATTAGCCGGGTGTGGTGGCAAGCCTGTAATCCCAACTACTTGGGAGGCTGAGGCAGGAGAATCACTTGAACCTGGAGGCAGAGGCTGCAGTGAGCTCAGATAGTGCCACTGTACTCCAGCTTGGGCAACACAATGAAACTCCATCTCAAAAAAAAACAAAAAAGAGTATACAGACTTTCATTGTATTATTCTTGCAATCTTTAAGTTTGAAATGTTTTTGAAACAAAAGATAAAAAACATATACTCATTTAAAATAGAAAAATCATCATATGAATTAAAAACTTTGGCAAAGTAACTTAAAACAAAAATAGTATTTTTGAAATAAGAGTTATCATCCTTCCTGGGCAAATAATGGGAATAATTAAGATCAAGGTCGACTCGGGGTAAAATGTCTAACGTAAGAATACGAGATGCTATGGAAAGCTTACCCAAATGAATTTAGCCATTCCAGGAAAATCACTTGTTTAATGTTATAATAATTGTAATTATAATGATACCACATATGAAAAACTCACACAGGAAGAGAAGACCTCCTTCCTCTGTTTGTCTTCTTTGCAATTACTGGAGTTCCAAAATGCTCTGGATTTGTTAATGGAAGCTGGTCAAGTGTCTGTATAAGAAACAGATTAATTAAATCACATTTTACCTCTAGATCAGTACCAACAGTTTAATCCAAATAGTTCATCCATATCACCCTACCTCACTCTCTGCAAAATGTCTCTCTCCTTTCAGACAAAGCGAGGTACGTCTCAATGTTCGCTCATCACCATCATCAAACACTATAATAAGCACAAGATATCGGAGAATTTATGCACACTAATGAAATAAAAACTTAAGCACACAATGCTCTTATTATTATCAGAGCTTAATATTTGTAAGAACCATTATTTTAGTCATTTTACAAAACCCTTACAGTACACATATCATGCCATATTTTTCATTCCATAGATACCAAAAACACAGGTTAAATGGCTGCCCATAACTGCTTAAGTATCTCCAGTTGTTTCAGTAACCCCTTTTTTTTTGAGACCTAGTTTCACTTTGTCACCCAGGCTGGAGTGCAATGGCACGATCTTGGCTCACTGCAACCTCCGCCTCCCAAGTTCGAGTGACTGTCCTGCCTCAGCCTCTTGAATAGCTGGGATTACAGGCATGTGTCACCACACCCAGCTAATTTTGTATTTTTAATAGAGACAGGGTTTCACCATGTTGGTGAAGCTGGTCTCCAACTCCTGATCTCAGATGATCCACCCATGTCGGCCTCCCAAAGTGCTGGGATTACAGGCGTGAGCCACCATGTCCGGCCTGTTTTTTTTTATTTCTATCACTATAGAACCACCTTCTTAACCCATCAGCAACCTAGTCAAGCATAAATATTAAATTAACTGCAATCACAGAAGAATGAACAAAAACCTGATTTTAAAAAAAGTATTATGGATTTTTCCACTAAAGCTATCAATAGTGTACCCCTAATTTCCAGAAACTGACTCCTGGTGATGCTACTGAATTATTCTACTGCTTCTGATTATTTGCAGATAACCTACTACACATGTACTGGCTGCCAAATTCTAAAGTCATTAGATACAAGTTCTTTCTTTTGTTAGAAAAGGATATAAGTAGTTTATTTAAAAATATACATATTTTTTAATAAACTAGAGACAAGGTTTTCCTATTTTACCCAGGTTCGTTTCAAACTCCTGGTCTCAAATGATCGCCCTGCCTCGGCCTCTGAAAGTGCATGGATTACAGGCATCTGCCACTGTACCCAGCTGAGTAATTAGAAATAAAGGTTGCAGTAAGAAAAAGACAGGCATGAAGCTTTTAGAGTAGGCGTGGTGGCTTATGCCTGTGGTCCCAGCTACTGGAGAGGTCAAAGTGGAATGACTGCTTAAACCAGGAAAACCAAGGCTCAAGCATGGTTACTGAGCCATGACTGCGCCACGGGGTGACAGAGCAAAATCAAGACTCTGTCTCAAAAAAAAAAAAAAAAAAAAAAACTGGCACATCAAGAAAACAGCTACAGAAAAAAAAAAAAAAAAAAAAAAGATATAAAGTCTTTTTAAAAAGAATCTTTAAAAAAAAACCATAAATACATAGATGCTTTCTCAAGTTTTTTACTTTTACTGCATATTTTTAAAAATCATACCACTTGGCAAGGCACAGTGACTCACACTTGTAATCCCAGCAGTTTGGGAGGCTGAGGAAGGCGGATCACCTGAGACTGGGAGTTCAAGACCAGCCTGACCAACATGGAGAAACCCCATCTCTACTAAAAATACAAAATTAGCCAGGCATGGTGGCGCATGCCTTTAATCCCAGCCACTTGGGAGGCTGAGGCAGAAGAATCGCTTGAACCTGGGAGGTACAGGTTGCAGTGAGTCAAGATCATGCCACTGTACTCCAGCCTGGGCAAGGAGGGTACCAAAAAAAAAAAAAATATATATATATATATATATATATATATAGTACTAACTTTCTTAATTCTAGATACTTTTCTATTGTAACAGATTAGGTTAGTATTAATTTTAAAAATTCTATATTACATTCGTTTAATATCTAAGAATCTTTTAGTTACTTATGAAATTACAATCCTGAATTATTTTCTTGAAAGGCTGCTTTATTAGCAAACACTTTGCCTTTAAATCCTACACTTACCTTTAATGAATAAGTTTTTCAAAAAGAAAATTATATAAAAGCTTTCAACAGTTAAATATTTGTCTACTTCAATCAGTTCTCTCTGTTAGACTAAACATACCTAGCTTAGATTCTCTTACATGCAGGAGACAATGTGGAGAAAATTAAAAACTCCTGAAGCACGTACTCAAAGAACCATGATTCTACAAAAGCAGCTGTGCTATAAACAGTCAATGATCCGGAAATTAATGACTAGCTGCAGGCATAACGACAGGTTAAAACACAACATCCTCCAATGATTACATCACTGATGTGCACTTGAGTAATAGTGCACTAAATATTTAATATAAAAAATTATGATTCATATAGTGTCAAGTCTAACCACTGTTCTTTTAAAATTTTTAAATCATGAAACTATCACAAACCAAACAATGTAATTCTTGTCAGTACTAGTGTCTATAAGTATAAAATTTCAAAAAGAATAAAACATAAAGGTTTTCACATTTTCTTAATGCTTATAATACCAAAGATGATGATACTAAACACACACACATTTAAATGGAGGCATGAAGAAGGAAAATGCAAATATAAGACCAACACTGCCAAATTTATATAATATGTTTTCCATAGTGTTTTATCATTAATCAATGGCAGCACTAAACCAAAATGTTCAATGAAAAATTTCAACAATTTCAACATTTCAAACAAAAAATTTCAGCAATTTTTGAATTTGAACAATTCAAAAATTTCAACAATCACTTCAAAATAAAATCAGATTTTTAGAGGGAAAAATTCATTTCACTTCAATATACTTTATCATGGATAGAAACATTAAATACAAACAAAGGGATTTCTCAAAAGGGGATTATAATACAAACAACTATTTTACAGTTTTATACAGGAACCCTCCCAACTTTAAGTGAAAAAAAGAAAGAGTTTAAGATTTATTTATTTAGAGACAGAGTCTTGCTCTGTCGCGCAGGATGGAGTGCAGTAGTGGCATGATTTCGGCTCAATGCAACCTCTGCCTCCCGGGTTCAAGTGATTCTCGTGCCTCAGCTTCCCAAGTAGCTGGGACCACAGTCGCATATCACCAGGCCCGGCTAACTTTTGTATCTTTAGTAGAGACAGAGTTTCATCATGTTGATCCGACTGGTCTCAAACTCCTGGCCTCAAGTGTCCCGCCTACCTTGGCCTTCCAAAGTGTGGGATTACAGGTATGAGCCACCGCACCCAGACTAAGATTTTTTTAATTCACAAAATTATACAAATATGTTTTTGAGTACCTTATAAATTAGTTAAATTATGTAATTTTTCAAGATATTCTGAAAATTACAGATGTGAACCACCACACCTGTAATCCTGGTGCTTTGGGAGGCCAAGGCAGGAGAATCCCTTGAGATCAGCAGTTGGAGACCAGCCTGGCCAACGCAGTGAGACCTTGTCTTCACCAAAAAAAATTTAAAAATTAGCTGAGTGGGGTGATATGTGCCCGTAATCCTAACTGCTCCAGTGACTGAGGTAGGAGGATTATTTAAGCCCAGGAGTTCAAGGCTGCAGGGAGCTATGATTGCCACTGCAGTCCAGCCTGGGCAACAGAGTGAGACTCTGTTTCTATACAAAATTAATTTTTTTTATAAAACCAACATTATGAACTTATTAATCAAGATATCCTATCAATGAATAAACTATGGTACAAATAGTAGGAAGAGGAAATATTTCTATTGCTCAAAAATAAAAACAAAAACATCCCCTTGAGTTGGTGCTATAAATTGTTCAACATTAAAGGGGAGGCCAGGAGCAGTGGCTCATGCCTGTAATCTCAATGCTTTGGGAGGCTAAGGTGGTAGGATTGCTTGAGCCCAGGAATTCAGGGCTGCAGTGAACTATGAATAACAGTACAACTGTACAAAAGTCTGGGAAAGACCTTGTCTCTAAAAAAAACAGAGCAAGACCCTGTCTCTAAAACAAACAAACAAAAAACAAGAAATAAAGCATTAGAGGATAAACTATTACCAGATTTTTTAAAAATGGAGTCACACTATATCCATGATCTCTTTCAAAATTGATTAATAAAGTTTAACAGAAGGGAAATTGATACCTATATTATGTAAGAAGCAGTTAGGACTACAGGCACATACCACCACAGTATCACCGACTCTAATGATAACTTCAGATCACTAATGATCCTAACTCTTATTTGATCCAAACCAGCAATGTGGTATCCTCTTTTGTTTCATTTTTAATTATCTGACATAATTTCTGGTATCTCATGAAACCAAAAAAGGTCATGGAGGTCATAAACACTTGGAACAATTTTCTGATTATACTCACATAATACTTTGCTAGGAACTGGAAATCAAGAAAAATTCCAGAAAAGAGCAATTAAGCTCAATAGGTAGTAGGTACTCACTGAAAGAAAAATATGGGATGTTCATGACCCAAGAGGTTATACATTTCATTTTGCCATATTTTTAAACCAACTGGTAATTCAGGTCATTATACTCTGATCATTCTTTATGTGATCCACTTCCTTCAATATCTAAATGTTCTTTACAGCAGTGCTATGTTGAGTTTTCTGAATGGAACAGTGCCTTTCAAAATCTTTTCATGAATTTCCTTCATGCACATAAGCGCAAAAATCTTTTAATATTTTGAATTTGTCTCCCAAATAAAACTGTTTCTCCCTATTTTTATAAGTGTGAACTACTTGCATCAGAATCACTGACATGCTTATTAAAGCATTCTTGTTTTGCCATCCCCAGGCCTACTAATTGGAGCGGCTTAAGGTCGTGAAATCCTCATTTTTCTAAGCAAGCACCAAGTGATTCTTATGTACACGAATGCTTGATACCTCAATTATACGCAATTAAGATGCTAAGCTCTTTGAGAACAAGAATTATACAATTTCTTCTGTAATTATCCAACACAGAAAATCACCATAGAAAATGCTTAGTAGTGACTAGTTTTTAGAAACACTAAAATGCTACTCATGTAGAGGACAGGGGTTGCTATTCATAATTGAATAATTACTCTGGGATGAAGAAACCAGAATGAGAAAATCTCAAAAGTATTCTTTCTGTAGAGCATACACATTTTATCAATAAAGCTTTACTGGTAATATGAGTATAACCTTTCTAGTGAGTGCAATATTATTATCTGAATATGCATCATATATTTTCTGTTGATTCTACACACACCTGTAATTTTTATCAGGTCTTTAACAAAGCAAAGTTGTATTTACTTATTCTCTAAAAGTTAACATTAAGCTTAGTTTTTATTTGTTTTTTTTGCGATAGAGTATCACTCTTGTTGCCCAGGCTAGAGTACAATGGCTCGATCTAGGCTCACTGCAACCTCAGCCTCCCAGGTTCAAGTGATTCTCCTGCCTCGGCCTCTTGAGTAGCTGGGATTACAGGCACCCACCACCAGCTACTTTTTGCATTTATAGTAGAGATGAGGTTTTGCCACGTTGGCCAGGCTGGTCTCAAACTCTTGACCTCAAGTGATCCACCCATCTCTGCCTCCTAAAGTGCTGCGATTACAGGTGCAAGCCACCATGCCCAGCTGCTTAGTTTTTACACATTTAACAAATATCAAAAGCCATAGCTAAGCTTCCTAAAAATACGTAGTTCAGAATAATAGCACCATTGTGAACCAACACCAAATTCTAGGAAGTCCACAAAGAATCAAAAGCTTAGAAAAAAGCAGTTACACACAGCAAATTGGTAGTACTAACAGAAGGCACAGGGTTAGAAACAGAAATTTTTAAGCAAAGCACAGTTCTTCACAACACTGAGCATCAACTGGATATGAATTATTTTTACCC
The DNA here is from genome assembly GCF_001604975.1 of Cebus imitator. Taxonomy (NCBI): domain Eukaryota; kingdom Metazoa; phylum Chordata; class Mammalia; order Primates; family Cebidae; genus Cebus; species Cebus imitator. The sequence goes on from NW_016107385.1 coordinate 5,609,204, forward strand.
AAAGCAACAAATCAAGTAAACTAAAAGTAAACCTAAATGATCGTTTCTTTTATATCTACAAGAAAATCACAAAATAACTACACCACTTAAACCAAGAAATAAGTATAAAAACCAACAATGCTATAGATTGGATGTTATCCACAGGATTTTGTAGTTTAAAAGTACTGAGAGAGAGAGATTTGGAAATGTTACCTAATGCTATTCTCATCAACATAATGACAGTAACTACTGAAGTACTACTTTTAGGTTTTAACTCACGTGTACTATGACACTTGTTGCTTCTTACTTTTAATACAGTAAAGCTATCTAAAGCCACTATAAGCATATGCATGGAATGTTAAGAACACATTCATATTAGGAGCATCTGTTTCTTTCTTGAAAGCTGTTTTTTGTTTTGTTTTGCTTTTGAGACTGAGTCTCACTCTGTCGCCTAGGCTGGAATGCAGTGGCTCGATCTTGGCTCACTGCAACATCCGCCCCCCAGGTTCAAGCGATTCTCCTGCCTCAGCCTCCCAAGTAGCTGGGATTACAGGCACGTATCACCATGCCTGGCTAATTTTTGTATTTTTAGCAGAGATGGCATTTCACCATGTTGGCCAGGCTGGTCTGAAACTTCTGACCTCAATTGATCCACCCACCTTGGCCTCCCAAAGTGCTGGGATTACAGGCATGAGCTACCATGCTTGGCCTTGAAAGCTGTTAATATGATCACCCACACTGCGTCAAAAATCAAAAAGTAAGTTACAATCACCTAGTCTTGAAGCTACTATGGTCAGAATTTTTTAAATCTATAAATTGTCTGGCAACATCTACATTACCCTCATATAAAATATGTAGCAATACAATAAAGACTGCAACTGTGCAATTTTAATTGCAATTATAAAAAAAGTGATCACAATAATGTGATCTAACTTTCTTGAAGAGAAACATCAAAATAACCTAAAACAAAAGTACATTCTTGGATGAAACAGACACAAGTGGCCAAGTTACTGTAAGAGATAATTATTTTTGTTACCTATGGGGGCATTCTTAGAATTTTAGCCAGCTATATCCAGTAAACTGACGGGAAATAATACATATTTCTCTGCCAACACAATGTTTCAGTGTATCCACAAACCACAGATATACGCAACCTTCAAATCAAATCTATGTGTTAAATTACTTAATTACTTACCCACAGTATACCAACTAGCATCTGTCAACTTGCTGATAATAGCTTCCTGAAAAGATCCATCAGATGTCCTTGTTTCAACAATAGCTCCCACCTAAAACATGAGTCCAAATTTCCTTACCAAATTTAAACAAATAAACCAAATCACTCCCACCAACCATATAATCTAGGTAAGAAAAATAAATACCACACTTATAATAATTCTATCTTACATGGTCTTAAATCTTTATCATTTATAGTACTTGTCTATTTATTATGCAATTTGAGTCCCAAAACACTTTGACAAAAGTTAGGTAGCTATTATGACCCCTACTTTACATAATGAAAACTGCAGTTCAGAAAGAGAAAAAAATTTGCAAAGTCCAGGATGAGAGCCCAGTCTCTTAAATCTTACTTCAGAGCTTTTCCACTGTATCACAGTGCCTTCAAGAAAATTAAATAGAATAACTGTAAAATTATAGGACAACCAAAATAGCCTCAATTTCCTTTCAAAGAAACATTGAATACCAGATTCAACATTTATATTTAAGGGACCTTTTAGATAAAGGTTCACCTGGAGAGAGAGAGATGGACCAGTCGACCTCCTTTCAGTTTCCAGACCTTTGCATATCAGATATTAACCAAAGTGGTACTCTGATATAACAGATTTATTATATAAACAAATGGTCAGAAATGGATGGAAAACATAATCTAGGTATTCATTAAATTGAATTAGAAAGTGAACATGGTTTACTTGGTAAATTAGAACAAGCAAAGTTTCAGGTTTATGATACTCAACTTAGAAGGCTAAACATCACCTCAGATACAGCAACAATGCGAAAAACGAAGTCAGGTATTCAGTTCAAGGATTCAAAACAAAAAGGTAGGTGAAAAACTCAACATGTTTATATATATTAAACTACCCTTCTAGAATATGTTTAGTATTCTAAAACTTTGAATATAGCTATTGCAATATTTAAACCCTTCATTTGGACTGTTTTCTGATTAACATTCTCATAAAATGTTAAATCTATGTAGAAATGTAAATTCAATAAATATGGTATAAATCTATGATTATTTTAGATTTTAAACTGTACAACATACATACTCTTAAAGGACCCTTTACTTGGTCATCTTGTACCAATTGTGTGGTATTATCCTGTTTCAGGAGTACCTGAAAAACATTTTGCAAAATAATTTGCATATTACTTTTAAAACATACACTTATAGTAACATTGTAACAATAAAGTCTCTAATTTATGCTTTCTTAGCACCCTGTGGCGACCTCTGCTATAAAACTTATTACATTCTCTTAACTGTGAGCTGCTTGAGGGCTGAGTCCTCCCTTCACTGCTATATTCCCAACAGTTAGCAAGTGTGAATGCATATTACCAGTACTTAGTAACTATTTACTGAATGAACTATATAATAATCTGTAGTGATTATTGAAAAAAAAAAAAAACCTGCCTTTATTGCTTTTTATTAACAAGTCACAAAAGGTTCTGACTGTCACCAAGTACACAAAGAACAAAAAAAGAGGATCAAACTGTATTGCCTATATGCAAGGTAAACAAATTAAAACCAGAACTCTCATCCTTTATAAAGTAAAGCTTAACAATAATCATAATACGCAATGATATAAACAAGTGCTCCCTTCCACTACACATCTAAATACAGAGTTGGTTACTATGGTCCAAGTAACACATGGTCCAAATAAATTCAAAATCTAGGTAATGTACATATAAGACCTCCTAAAACAATCATTATATTAATTTTAAATAAATACGAGCCACAATACTAATAACAAATTTAAATTGTTAAAGAATCCCAAATAAATACAGAGTAATCAAATCCTACATAGCTGACATGGTAAAAAGACTATATGAAACAAAAAGAAATGAATGTCAATTGGCAACTTATCATAATAAATACTTGAAGTTTCATCAAGAAAATTGAAATATAAAGTTTATAATAATCATAGATCCATCTAATTATCTACCCTACAAATCACACTCCTTTACTCAATGTTTCTCAAACTTTTTTTTTTTTTAGACAGAGTCTCAACCTCCAATTCCCCAGCTTAAGCAATTCCCATGCCTCACCACTATGCCTGGCTAATTTTTTTTCTGTTTTTAGTAAGGACAGGGTTTCAGCATTTTGGCCAGGCTGGTCTCAAACTTCTGGCCTCAAGTGATCTGCCCACACTGGCCTCCCAAAGTGCTGGGATTATAGGGCGTGACCCACCATGCCCAGCCTGATTCTCAAACTTTTAACATGCATCAGAAATATTTACAGGCCTTATTAAAACACAATTACTGGATCTTACTCCCAGAGTTTCTGATGAAGTAAATCTAGGGTGGGGAAAATTTGCATTTGGAACAAGTTCCCAGGTTAAGGCTGATGCTGCTGGTCTAGGGCCACACTTTAGGCATCACTGCTCTAGATCATTCATTCATTCAACAAATTTTGAGTGTCCACTATATACCACTATTCTATGTGTTGGGCATAGAACAAGTCAGACGTTTCCTCCTTTTATGGTGCTTAATTCTGATAGGAAAACATCGGATATATAAGTGAATAAACCAAACTGCAAACTGCAATATAGCATAATCTAATACCAATGACAATAACTGTATGACAAGCACAGTAAAACAATCTGGAAGACTGCATCAAATCTCTTTGGAGTCGTATCAAGGAGGACTTTCACAGTATTCTATACCACTGCAGGATGAATACAGTTAACAATGCTATACTACATGGTTTCAAATGGTGGCGACCAGGATACTGAATATTCCCAACACAAACAAATGAAAAATGTTTGAGATGATGGATAAGCTAATTATCCTGACTTAATCACCATACATTATATGTAGCAAAACATAACTATGTAGTCCACAAATATGTAAAATTATTATTTGTCAACTGAAATAAATAAAATTTTTTAAGGAGGAGGACTTAATAAACTATATTTATACCTCTATAATGTAAAAAATGTTTATAATAAGAATTGATTACTTTTTAAATTTAAGTATAAAGTAACAGAGACTATTAAAAATATATTCATATAAGAAAACTACTAGAAGGAATCACCAAAAAAAAAAAAAAGTTATTCCCGAATAAAAGCATCTTAAAAAAATAATTTTTCTTTTTTTCTGAGACAGGGTCTGGCCCTGTCATCCAGGCTGGAGTGCAGTCACACCACCACAGCTCACTGCAGCCCTGACCTCCCAAGCTCAAGCAATCCTCCCATCTCAGCCTCCAGAGCAGCTGGGACCACAGATGCCTACACCACCTAATTTTATTATTTTTATTTTTGAACAGGCAAGATCTCACTACGTTGCCCATGCTGGTCTTGAATTCCTTGGCTCAAGCAATCCTCCCTCCTCAGATTTCCCAACTGCTGGGATTACAGGTGTGAGCCACCTCACACAGCCAAATATATATACTGTATATATTTTTAAGTCAGTTTCCCTCTGCCATCCAGGCTGGAGTGCAGTGGTGGAACTTCAGCTCACTGCAACCTCCATCCCCCAGGTTCAAGTGATTCTCTTGCCTCAGGCTCCTGAATAGCTGGGAATACAGGTGTGCACCACCATACTCGGTTAATTTTTTGAGACAGAGTCTTGCTCTGTTGCCCAGGCTGAAGTGCTATGGTACCATCTCAGCTCACTGCAACCTCCACCTCCTGGATTCAAGTGATTCTCTTGCCTCAGCCTCCTGAGTAGCTGGGATTACAGGCACCTGCCACCACAGTCAGCTAATTCTTGTGTTTTTGTAGAGACAGGGTTTCATCATGTTGGTCAGGCTGGTCTTGAACTCCTGATCTCATGTGATCCACCCGTCTTGGCCTCTCAAAGTCCTAGGATTACAAGCATGAGCCACCACGCCCAGTCTAATTTTTGCATTTTTAGTAGAGAGAGGTTTTCGCCATGTTGGCCAAGGCTGCTCACTTGGCCCTCCTTCAGTGCTGGGATTATGCCCAGCCCAAAGTTAACTTCTTAAATGCTTTTTTACACTATCTTGAAAACATAATTCCCATTGTATTTGTATTGTCTTAAACACTGAAATTGTTTCTACCTGAACATTATAAGAGGGGAGAAAATAGATTACAGTCCAAGTATGCTCCCACAAATAGTTAAGATCCAAATGACAGAAAATATCATTAGCATGGTATTTTGGTGGTAGCATTTTGTTGGTGGTAGCATTTTGGAATAATTTCCCTTTCTGAGGGTGTTTTTTTTTTTTTTTTTTTTTTTTTTTTTTGGTGGTTTTTTTTTTTTTTTTTTTTTTTTTTTTTTGAGATGGAGTTTTACTCTCTCACCCAGGCTGGAGTGCAATGGCACGCTCTTGGCTCACCGCAACCTACGCCTCCCAGGTTCAAGGGACTCTCCTGCCTCAGCCCCTCCAGTAGCTGGGATTACAGACATGGGCCACCACATTGGCTAATTTTGTATTTTTAGTAGAGACACACTTTCTCCATGTTGGTCTGGCTGGTCTTGAACTCTCAACCTCAGGTGATCCGCCTGCCTCCTGGGATTACAGGCATGAGCCACCACACCTAGCTTATTTTTTTTTTTTTTTTTTTTTTTTTTTGAGATGGGAGATTCGCTCTGTTGCCAGGCTGCAGTGCAGCTGTGTGATCTCGGCTCGCCGCAACCTCCTCCTCCCAGGTTCCAACGATTCTCCTGCCTCAGTCTCAAGTAGCTGAGACTACAGGCACAGGCCACCACGCCTAGCTAATTTTTTTGTATTTTTAGTAGAGACAGGGTTTCACCATGTTGGCCAGGATGGTCTTGATCTCTTGACCTTGTGATCTGTCGGCTTCAACCTCCCTAAGTGCTGGGATTACAGGCGTGAGCCACCAGCCAAGTTCTCTATTTCTCAATTTTTAATGTGCTTTTCCTGTAAGTTTAGTATATACAGTATCTTCATGTAATGACTCAATAAAATGCTGATTTGCAGTCTCTCCCCAACTTTCTTAAATCTAGAGTTAATAAAACTATTGCATAAAAACAAATATTACCTTAACTTTCACCAGCCTTTTCACAGTCTTAATCTTTGCCTCACAGAAGGCACCTCGGTACTTGGCACTGACATCAGTTCCCACTGTCAGGTAGGCAGGCTCATCCGCCGCCTGGTGAAAAGAACATAAACTGTGAATGTCATTACTACCTCTCCCTACTCCAACCTCGAGTCTCATTAAAAGATTGTGTTTGAAGCATTAAGAATATTTAAATAACTTATTAGTATCACTGAAAATTTGAAAATACCCTAAAGCAAACACTTGATTAGCAACCCTTTATTTTATATACTGATGTCCCGATATGATAAAATGTTTTAAAATTGTAATTCAAAATTATCAGTGACAAAATACAATGTTTTTTCTCCAGATACAAAATTTTTCAAAAATTCTACTATTTATATAAGCAGAAAAATAAGAAAAGACAAGAAAATATTTCATATTACACATATCATAAAATTAAGTTATTCATTTATAGCCTCCTGAAAATAAGTTTTTAAAATAATTATATATTAAAAAATTTAATAAATTTATTTAATTTCAAATTAAAATAAATACTGCTACTTAAACTAACACTAAAAATAGATTAATTGTTCATTGACATAGCTATATAAAGGTAACATCTTTTCATAAGGAGAGTATAATTGGGAAAATTCATTGGCTAAAAGCTGCATTTGAAAGGTTTTAAGTTTGAATTCAGCCAATGAATGCAGATATGAACCCATGGCTCAAGACTTGTAGACATACCTAGTTTACCACACTAATCTTCTTAGTATAAAAATATAAGCACTACTAATAAACATCTACTTTTAGCAAACGGACATGATCAGAATGATACATCGAAAGATGTGAGAAATTTCACTCTACCACTCATTTTAATCTTAACGGTAACAGGATGATTGTTATCTCAATCTGTCATTTCACCCTTTTTTTTTTTTTTTCCCAGAAGTTAAAGTGTATCCACACAAGTTCAACTTAACATTGTTAAATGCAAAGGTAACAGTGTATACTTTGGAGATACGTTTTTAAATAGAAAATCTTTTTTTGTTTTCCAATAAGTTTTCCCAAGTAATATTAAAGAAAGTTAAACAGTCATTTACTTCGAGAAAATAGAAAGCCATGAGAAAGTTTGGGAAAATGCTGTGTTTCAGAGCTTAATATACTGAAATAGTAAATAAGACAGGAATTAGGTACGTTTTAAAGTAAGAGCATTTACAAGAAATACAAATTGAATAGGAATGCTTTTGGCAAATAAAAATCTGACCTGAAACATTCAACGGCCACAGCATTCAAGAATGTTATATGAGATCCTTTCCCTTTAACCATCCACATACTGTTATCTGCAGTCATTCTCAGTAGAATATGTATTTTTTTAGGGTCAGTATATGTTTTTAAATATTTACTGTACAGATTTAACTAAAACTATAATATAGTTCAACTTCAAATATTTTATCCACATGAGTTCACTAAACACACAGAAGAAATGATACCTTCACTACTTAATCCACGTATTCTTTCTCTTAGAAAATCACATTGGCACTGGGGAAGAAAAAAATTTTCAAAAAATCCCCCAAAGAACCAAAGCAGGACAAAAGCTTTACTTCTGCAAAGGTTGCTGCCAATACAGGAAGTGTTTAAAAATACTATCCTAATGGACAACAACTGAAAGGCTGCACCAGCCTTTCCAAAGTGCTGCTACAGAGAGGGCCCAAACTCCGCATTTAGACACACAGATCATTTCTCACCCATTCAACACATCCTCCCTTTGCCGAAACTGCTGCTCAGTAGGGACATCAATTTTGAGTAGCGAACAAATGACATTCCAAGGCACTAGTCTCACGACTGGCAGTGTCCAGGGCACGAGGATCGGGGCAGCGTTGACTCCACTTACCTTCATTTTTGTTGGTGATCTGTGGGGTTCCAGCTCAGCGAGCTATCTTTGCAGTCGCTAGAACTACGGGGAGGGGGAAAGACCGGCACAGAATCAGTCAACTGCGGGGAGCGACCAAAGGAAAGAAAGTAAACAAACGTCAGCGGGCGGGGCAGAATTGTCACCGGTCAAGGGACAAGACCCCTCTCCGAGGGCAGACGCAGGATCTGAAGGGGCAGCTAGAACCCTAGACGCGCCAAAGAGCAGCCCGTTCCGCCCCGGAGCTCGCCAGCGGCCCACCGCGCCCCCGCCTCGATGGCCACTTGGACCCGGAATGCTCAACTCGGAGCCCCAGGACAGATAGCTCGGGAAAAGGGCAAGGCGCCGTTCGGGTTTCCCCAGGTCCCCCGCGGAGGCGACCGCCAAGCCTCCGCTCCGCTGTCCCCCGGATACCCCGACTTCGGCCCGCGCCCCGCCTCCGCCGCTCGGCCCCCTTGGCCAGCCCCGGGCCCGCGGTGGCGGCAGCGGAGTGTCACGGCGCCATTGCTCTCGTTCCTTCGCTCTGCACCATGTCAGGAAGGAGAAGCGCTCCTTCACCCGAAGGGGCAGGGGCCGCGGCCTTCAGCCGGGAGCCGCCAAAGCCTCGGGAGAACCGCGCGGGGGAGGGGGCGGGGGGCGGAGGGAGGAGGAGGGGAGGTGGCCCGGACTGGGTGTGGGAGGGGAGGGGAACCGCACCGCAGCAGCCGCCGCCTCCTCCCCGCGCCCGCCTCAACTTTTTGTACAGCCCAGAGAGATATCAGCCCCCGGCCCCTCCAGTCCTGCCACGGACTCCTCAGGGGTGGAAGGGCCGCAGAGTTGGGGGACGGCTCCTCCAAGCAGCCCGCTTCTACCGCGCGGAAGCAAACTTAGCGGCGCAGCCAGCCCCACAGCCATTTTCCCGGGAACCCGGGGAAGCGGACGAGGAGGCGGCTGCAGCGGCGGCGGCGGTTCCCGCAGTTCCTGCCGCTTCTCCACGGCTGGCCCCTTCCCTTGCGCTAGCCGCACCACTTGCCTAGCATCCCTCTCCCCACCTCCAAAGCTTCCAACTGCACCGGGACCCCGGGCAGCAGCAGCAGCTGCTACTGCCGCTTCGTCCATTCAGTATCCCCCGATTCCCCTCTCCCCACCTACCAACTGCGGGTGAAGTGCGCGCTGTCAGCTCCAGAGTCCTCCGCCCCTCTGACCTCCGTGGGCCCCCGTCCGGGCAGCACCACTCCCGGCCGCGGCGACAGTTCCTGCGCCCGGTTCCCCACTCGCCCCGATATACTGCCACAATCCACCAAATAACAAGCTGTTGAGCCGACTCGCTTCTACACGAACTCCTATTGGCTGTTCATGACGCCGAAGAGCTTCGGATAGGACCTCGCTACCTGCCGTCCTCATTGGATGTAGCTCTGAAACTTCATGGATTGGTGCGAAAAACAGCAGGTAGGACATCTTCCACTTATGATTGGTTTTTTTTGAAGACCAACGTTATTGGAGAGTTGGTTATTGAGTAAGCAAGTCCTGAGAATTGATTGGTAGACACGACTCCGGATGTGCTTGACTGGACACTGATTGGTGAATTGAGGGGTCAAGGAAGAGCAGTTCGGCACGAGGATTGGCGGCGGAGTGTCCCATGGAAACGGAACCCAGAATTGCAGCCAGGGGCTTGCACGGGGGCGGGGCAGTGTCTTTCCTAGGCGCCTGCGCCAAACCAGCTTCCCGGCGCCATTTTGTCTCGGCAGCTGTGGCCGCAGCTCCATCGCGTTTTAGGTTTCTGGCGAGAGGGAAACGGAGTTTTCATTTGGTAGATTCGTTTTTCTGCGGCAGCCGTCCACCGTTTCCTCCAGGACAGCACCTAGTCTTGGACGGAGGAGTCTCAGAGCTGTCAAAAGGTCAGTTGGAGGCTGTGGTTGTCCGATTGACTGGGGGGGATGGCGCAGCTCTAGCGACACCGGCACCGGAAGTAAGGGGGCCGCGGGCAGCCATGGTTTCAAGTCAGTTCTTGGCGGCGGGGTGGGGAGAAGGGGTGGGATGAAAGGGGGCGAGGCTTCCTCTCCCGCCGAGAGAAAGAGAGGTGGAGGAGAGAGAAACCTCTTTCTTGGAGGTGATCATTTGGGCTCTCGAGAATGTGAGAGATTTTCTGGATCCTGTCCCTCTCTGAGCAGTCGTTCCTGTCTTTGGAAATGCATTTCGGGGACTTGCCATATTTTCCACCTGTTTGGCACCAGCTGTGGGAGCCTCTTAAGACAGCGAAGAAGTGGTTCTTAAAAACATCCTGCTGGGAGAGAGCTTTCCGCGTGCGCCTCGCGCGATAAAGCTGTGAGGAAACTGGAGAAAGCGCTGGCTTTCTGGATGCTGAGGAGTTTACTTGCCAGCGCAGACGCTGCTTCTGTGACCTTAGTAGAAAAGCGTGTGTGTCACTCCGCACGAGGCTTATGCTACTTTTTGAAAGGAAACTGATTTTGTAGGACTGAAAACAGACACAAGGACGTCCCAGATAAGATAGACGTTGATCTTGTTTTGTTAACATCTTGTGTTTTGTTCAGTGAAACAGACACATATTTTTAAATAGGGAAATTGGAGTATAAATTAACTAGTTTTATAGAATGGAATGATTTTTTAAATGTGACATTATCGTCAGTAATATTCACATGGACTAAATTTTCTCAGTAAGAAAACGTTTTAGCAGAATCAGTTTTTTATTTATAACAGGGATTTTACTCAAAAGTATTCATTAAGAAAGTGAACTGTATGTTGGTATTTCTAGTGCGTGACCTAATCATACTGGATAGATCCTAATAATTACCCTGAGTACCTGTTTTAAACCGTACTGCTATATCGGTGGCGCTCAAGACTAGAAAATGGTTGTGTGACTTAATAATTACTGGGGTTTTTGGCAGTTGTGCTGAAGAAAACAGAACATGTCAGTGGTAAATATCTCAAAACATTACTGAGGTGAGTCATAATGTCTGTAAAAATCTTTAGAATTACGGGGGACCACCTGGAAAAACTTTCTGTGGATTAGCAGAGGAATACTAGAATGGACGAAAAGTAGTTCAAAGATGTTTTGTTTGTTCAGATTCAAATGAGTCTATATAATTAGCTTCCTGGTGTAATGTTTTAGAATGAAATCCCAAAATCAGGACATCCTTGCGGATTTGTTTACCCATTTATGTGGTTCTCATTTCTGGATTTCGAAGTACCTAATGTTTTTATCATTAAACATGCACATTTCAGTGGCTCACGCCTGTAATACCAGCACTTGGGGAGGCCGAGGCGGGTGGATCACCTGAGGTCAGGAGTTCGACACTAGCCTGACCAACATAGTGAAACCTCTTCTCTACCAAAAATACAAAAAATTAGCTGGGCAGGATGGTGGGCACCTGTAATCCCAGCTACTCGGGAGGCTGAGGCAGGAGAATCACTTGAACCCTTGAAGCCGAGGTTGCGGTGAGCTGAGATCGCGCCATTGCGTTCCAGCCTGGGCAACAAGAGCGAGACAACGTCTCAAAAAAAAAAAAAAAAAAAAATGCATATTTTTGTGATACCCATCCCACGTATTTAAAAATTTCTCATGTAAAGATCTTGTAAATAGGAGTGTTGAGGGGTGAAACAGTTTTTTAGAAGACCTTCTAAAACAGTGTATTACTGAACTTTCCAGGGAGTAAGCATCCGTAATTCCACTATCGAAGTTTAAACTTTTATTATCTAATCCAAATAATGCATGGACATTTGGATATTACTAAAAAGCCCAAAACTGTCTTGCAAAAGATAGTTACAGTTTAAACTGTAGTTATATGTTACACAAAAGACTTTGTCTTTCGTGGTTTTGTTTTAGAAAATATTCTAGTTTTGCTCATTTTCTTACCATCTATTTTTGTTTGTAGACATTGGGAACATTGAAAATATTTTGTCATAAAGCATCTTTTATGCTTTCATAGTGTTTTGTGGGATAAATACACCGTAATTTATGTAACCCGCTTATTTTTATGTAACGGCAGTAATATGTCAGTGAATATACTTGCACATGTTTTGCAAAATATTGTGTCTAAGAAGGTTGTTGCAGAAATAATTGTGGTTTTTGCATTACTGGCATTTGCCATTTGATATGTTATACATCATTTTAATGGGCATTTCTTTTTTTTTTTTTAATAATGACTTACTACTTGCTGTTTATTTCATGTTCATTTTATTTATTTATATATTTATTTTGAGGTGGAGTCTCGCTCTGTCACCCACGCTGGAGTGCAGTGGCACTATCTGGGTTCACTGGAACCTCCGTCTCCCGGTTCAAGTGATTCTCGTTGTCTCAGCCTCCCGAGTAGCTGGGACTACTGGCGTGTGCTACCATGCCCAGCTAATTTTTTGTATATTTAGTAGAGACAGGGTTTCACTGTGTTAGCCAGGATGGTCTCGATCTCCTGACCTCATGATCTGCCCACCTCAGCCTTCCAAAGTGGGGGGATTACACGCATGAGCCCCCTCGCCTGGCCTGCTTGTTTATTTTAGACCGTGAAAATGATGCTAGACAAAAAGCACATTTGAGCAGTTTTCTTATTTGAGTTCAAAATGGGTCAAAGCAGCAGAGACACCTCCCAACATGAGCAGTGCATTTTGGCTCAGGAACTGTTAATGAACGTACAGTGCAGGGGTGATTCAAGAAGTTTTGCAAAGAGGAGGAGAGCCATGAAGATGAGAAGCTTAGTGGCTAGCTGTCAGAAGTTGGTAACTGCCAGTTGAGAGCAATCAGCAAAGCTGATCCTCTTACAACTATTTGAGATGTTGCCAAAGAACTCAATGTGGACCATCTATAGTCATTCAGCATTTGAAGTAAATTGAAAGGTGAAAAAGCTTGATAAGTGAGTGCCTGTTATTTGCCCTTATTCTATACAACCACAAATCATTTCTTGATCAGATCGTGAAGTACAAGAAAAAGTGGATTTTATATGACAACCGGGGATGGCCAGCTCAGTGGTTGGGCTGAGAATATGCTCCAAAGCACTTCCCAAAGCCAAACTTGCACCAAAAAAAGGTCATAGTCACTGTTTGGTGGTCTGCTGCTGGTCTGATCCACGGAGGAAACCATTACATCTGAGAAGTATGCTCAGCAAATTGATGAGATGCACCCAAAACTTGGCAACACTTGCAGTCAGCATTGGCCAACAAAAAGAGGCCGGCCCAATTCTTCATGGCAATGCCTGTCCACATGTTGCACAACCAATGCTTCAAAAGTTGAACAAGTCAGGTTATGATGTTTTGTCTCATCTGCCATATTTACCTGACCTCTCTAACCGACTACCACTTCTTCAAGCATCACAACACCTTTTTGCAGGAAAAAACTTCCATAACTAGCAGGATGCAAAAAATGCTTTCCCCAGAATTCATCAAATCCTGAAGCACAGATTTCTACACTACAGGAATAAACAAACTTAAAAATGTGTTGATTGTGATGGTTCCTATTTTGATTAATAAAAATGTATTTGAGCTTAGTTACAATGATTTAAAATTCATGGTCTGAAAGTGCAGTTACTTTTGGACCAGTGTAGATGCTGAATTTTAGATGCTGAAATTTCTAGGCATCTAAATCTTTTACATCCCTGATTATTTTTGGAATAATCTCCCAGAAGTGGAAATACAAGGCTGAAGGCCTGATGTGGTGGCTGAATCCTGTAATCCCAGCACTTTGGGAGGCCGAGGCAAGTGGATGGCTTGAGTCCAGGATTTCAGGACCAACCTGGGCAACGTAGTGAAACCTCCTCTCTGCAAACAATGCAAGAATCAGCCAGCGTGGTGACGTGCACCTGTGATTGCCAGCTGAGAGGCTGAGGTGGGGCAATCACCTGAGTCCCGGGAGGTCAAGGCTGCAGTGTGCTGTGATCGTGCTACTAAACTCCAGCCTGGGCAACAGTTGAGACTTTGTCTCTCTCGTGCGTGTGTTGTGTGTGTGTGTGTGTGTGTGTGTGTGTGTGTGTGTGTATTATATATTTAAGGCTAGGGATGCTTATACAGTAGTGTATCAAAAAGCTTTTTTTACTGCATTTAACATTTGTTGTCCTTTTCATTACTGTCTCTCCACCCTATTTTCTGGTTTTTCTTTAGCTTTATTTTTGAACATTCTCTCTTGGACCTCTGTTTCTTCAAGTAGAAATATCACAGACTTTAAGTTACACGTACCATAAAATATATGAGAATTTTTCTTGGACCCTAGGATTTATTTTTAAACTTTATATATTTTTTTCACTTTAGGTGAGCATTTGTACAGTGAAACATTTTGCTACACAGAAGTGATGTTTAGGAATACTAACAACAAATTATTTTTATGGTCTAGTTAGTTGAATTTAACTGCTTCATTTTTCCTTGTAGCCTTCTCTAAAGTTTCCCATTCTTGTGTGCATTCGTTCCTCAGTGCCTTGGTAGCCTGATAATAAAGACGTGTGTCTCACCACACTTTCTTTGCATTTGTTTGACTCTTCCCAAATTTGAAACTTTGTTCCCAGAAAGCAGCAACTGTTTTATTTAATCACTGTTGCGTTCCCTCACTTCTGTAGATGCCGCTTCTGAATCTGTATGCATATTTGTATATAAAATCTGAAATAAGCCAACTTACATCTTTTGGTTTCTTGGGTTTTTTTCCCTTTTTTCTTTCTTTTTTTCACTTTGTTGTGTTGTTTTGTTTTTGAGACAGGATCTCTGTCACCCAGGCTGGAGTGCAATGGCATGATCCTAGCTCATTGTAGCCTCAAACTTATGGGCTCAAGGGATCCTCCTACTTTGGCCTCACAAGTAGCTGGGACTGCAGGTGTGCACCATCAGGCCCAGCTAATTTTTTTTTTTTTTAGTTGCCCAGGCTTGTTTTTCATTGTAATGTCTTTTAACAATAATTCTTTCCTGAAAATTAATGTTTCACAGATGCTGTTTTAACCTTAAATTTTTAAAATATTCCAAATACTTAGTTTAATATTGAATTGATTTGTAATTGATAATGAGATGTAGATTTAGATGACCAAGAAGACTGTATCATGTTCGCTTTGGCAGCTCACCTACTAAAATTGGAACGATACAGAGATTAGCATGGCCTCTGTGCAAGGATGACATAGGAAGCATTTCTTTTAAAAATAAAAAATTAAAGCCAGGTTCGGTGACTCACTCCTGTAATCCCAGCACTTTGAGAGGCTGAGGCGGGCATTCGAGACCAGCCTGACCAACATGGAGAAACCCTGTCTCTACTAAAAAGTACAAAATTAACTGGGTGTGGTGACGTATGCCTGTAATCCCAGCTACTTGGGAGTCTGAGGGAGGAGAATCACTTGAATCCAGGAAGCGGAGGTTGCAATCAGCCGAGATCGCACCATTGCACTCCAGACTGGGGAACAAGAGTGAAACTTTGTCTCTAAATAAATAAATTAAAAGCATGGAATGTATCAAGAGTATTAGTTTTTTTGGGCTTCTTTTTATTCCCCAATCCTTTTTTAAGTATTTTATAATATCTCGATGTTAACTATAGATGAATATTAGTAGTTACCAGATAATGTCTTGGATATAAAACAATAAAATTATGATATAGTTGTATTTTTGTAACCTGTTAGTTCAATGAGCCCAAACTAATATGAGTCATAATTACCAACTTTTTAATGTTTCTGTGACATAAAGCTATATTGAAGAATGTTTTATTTCTTTGATCAAGAGTTTGAGAATACGTAATTGGCTTCCCAATGTGGTATTTTAGACTGAAATCTCAAAATTAGCACATCCTTATAGATTTGTCTGCCCATTCATGTGGCTCCCAGTTTTGAGTACTTGATATTTTTATCCCAGAACACCGTGAACATGTTTGTAATTTTTTTTTAATTATTCTTATCAACGAGAGTGTTTAGGAGGGAAGTAAATTTGTGTGTGTGTGTGTGTGTGTGTGTGTGTGTGTGTGTGTGTGTTTAAATAAACAGTCTGTATTCTGAATGAGCTATAACATAGTCAAATTTTTAAAAAAGTCTTTTGTCTTTTAGGGTAAGACTGATTTTGTGGGAAAATTAAGCAAGGTATTCCAGTTTTAAAAAACCTAGATGTGCAATCTGTTTGTGGTAAGTAATTTTACTTAGCTACTCTTACGTAATCAAGACTGGTAATGTTGCTCGTGTGTGTGTGTGTGTGTGTGTGTGTGTGTGTGTGTGTATATCTTTTGAAAAATGATAGAATTTATTTCTGTACACCTGAGTATATATTGAGAAGTGGAAATGATTGCTACCAAATGTTGCAGTTTTCGTCAGGATTTAATTTATGGAAAGTTGCATAATTTACTTACTTGTAACCAAAGCAGACTTTGTAATTTCTATGTTGTCTTTTGCCCTATTAGATTTTTTTTTTTTCTTGAGACAGAGTCTTGCTCTGTCACCCAGGCTGCAGTACAGTGGTGCAATCTCGGCTCACTGCAACCTCTATCTCCTGGGTTCAAGCAACTCTCCTGCCTCAGCCTCCCGAGTAGCTGGGAATACAGGTGTGCGCCACCACGCCCAGTAATTTTTGCATTTTTAATAGAGGCGGGGGTTTCACCATATTGGCCAGGCTGGTCTCGAACTCCTGTGACCTCGTGATCTGCCCACCTCAGCCTCTCGAAAGTGCTGGGGCTACAGGTATGAGCCACCGCACCCAGCGATGTGTTAGATTTAACTGCTGATTTTATGGCCACGTGGAGTCATAGATAATGGTTTCGTTTCACCAATAATTCAAACTAGAATGACAACATATTTTGGGATTCAGATTCAAGCAGATACGAGTTGCCTAATGGCTTTCCTACAAGGATCTATGCTCCAGGAGCTTATGGTCAATAAAAAAGACAATGTAATTACACATGTGGAAAGTTAAGTAGTTAATTCAAAAGATTTAAGCAATTTATGTAACCTTATAGATTTAAATGGAACCTGATAATAGATTTATCAAAGTTCTGTATACAGTAACATCTAGTGGTTCTTTTAAAGGACAAATTCCTTTAGAAAGCAGAGCAGAAAGAAATATATAATGGTTGTTAAAGGCTTTTCACGGATAGTGAGATATAATGTGTAAAATTAGAAGGAGAGAAGGCATTCTGATTGGATGAAAGGTTGTGAGCAAGAATATAAGAAAATCTGCATTTGAAACAGAGGGTAAACCAGCTCAGAAAGGATGATTGGCTGAAGATTATGTAGGGAAAACTGCATGTGGCCAGCCTGCTAATGTTTCAGCTGCACGTCCGAATCCAGTGGAGTATTATGGCCCAGGGTTTTAGAGGGTCTTAGAAGATTGGGTGTAAGCAGAGATTGACCATTATTTTTGTTTTGTCTTATTTCCAATTTTACAAATTCTCATGGAACTAAAAAATAAAATCGGTCAGGCTTCGTGGTCACACCTGAGTCCCAGCAGTTTGGGAGGCCAAGGTGGACAGATCGTTTGAGGCCAGGAGTTCGAGACCAGCCTGGCCAACATGGTGAAACCCCATCTCTACTAAAAGTACAAAATTTAGCTGGGCATGGTGGCATGCGACTGTAATCCTAGCTACCCTGGAGGCTGAGGCAGTAGAACCTGGGAGGTAGAATTGCAGTGAGCCGACATCACACCACTGCACTCCAGCCTGGGCAACACGGCGAAACTGTCTCAAAAGAAAAAATAAATCACTTTTAATGCCACTCGAAGAGATTTTTTAAATTGCCTTCTTCCTCGTCTATGTGTATTTTCTTTCCTCTTAGAGTAGTTTTTGGTTTTCTGTGTTCCTTTAACATTATAACAAGTGTTCAGTGTAACTGCTTGGACAGTCTCCACAATGATTTTAATGCCTGAAAATATTCCATCAAGCTTCTTCATCTTTTTCATTTTTCTGTTGCATGATTATGTAGGTTTCATGGTCCTTCAATTATCTTCTTTGTGCATACAGTATTTTCTATCTTTTGGACTGTTCTTATAGGGGTAAATTTAAAGAGTCATTGTATGAACATTTTATGACTCTTGAAACATTGCTGTGTTGTTTTTCAAGCTGGTTATAATAATTTACACTGTCACCCTACCTGTGAGTTTAGCTAGTGGCATTGAGTGGTCTATAATTATCATTTTTGCTAATTTAATAGGTACAAAATATATTGAGCCCTTTTTTTCTTTGTAAGGTTTTTATTGTGAATTGGTGAAATGGGACCTTGTTCTGTGATTTCACTTACTGATTCTTTTACAGGTTGTCTATTCAGATTTCTAATTATGTATTAGAGTCTTGATATTTTATTTAATTGGTTGAGTTTATTATGTAATAGTAGTAACTTCCTGTACATATTTTTCCAAACAGATTTCCCTTTTAATTTTGGTTACTTTTGCCGAAGGTTTTTGAACAGATACAGTAAGGCATGGCATAAATAAAATACAGTGTTGGAAAATTATTTAGAAATAACGCCCAATATAACTGAAGAAATGACACAGGAATTGGAGGTAGGGAGACAAGATACTGTGGAAGGGGTTTCAGCATGAGATGAAACTAGTGTAGGATCTGGAGAGAGAAAGGAATAGGTGAGCAAGAAATTGTTTTGGGGGGAGGAAAACTTGACAGCGTTTGATCTCTGACTATAGAGGTAGAGAAGAAGGAAAACAAAATACACTCAAGATTTAAGAAAAGGGGGAACTACCATGCACTAATTTGGCAAGTCAAGAAAAGCCACTGGTTGGTAAAGAAGATGAAAACTGTTTTAAACATGCAAGTTAGAGCTTGGAATGTCCACTAAGCATTTGTTATTTGTTTTGTCAAAATCTTTATGGGTCTCTTAATTGTGACAAGGCATGGAGCTGGACCTTACGTTGTTTCTACATTGTAACTTTTAATTCTATTCTATTAGACTTACATGTAAGATGTAAATGATACTTTAGTTCAGCTTGAATTAAAAAAATATATAAGTTTAGGAAACCCAGGTGATTCTCAAATTAAGGAGTGATTAGTTTTTCATTATTGAAAAAATGTAGTTTTATGAGCGCATCTTATAAATTTTTTTGCCTCAAAATGAATTCATAATAACTTGTTATAGCATGTCTGAACAGGATCTAGTTTGAGGCACTAAGAAGGATAGGACATAGGTTGCAAAGAGCCCCTATCAAGGCAAAATCAGTTCTGCTAAAATTGAAGCAAGGACAGACATCAAATTGATGGTGAAGGTTGTGATGTGGAAGAATGGTAAAATCATCGATACTTTACAAAAAAATTAATGGAGACAAGCCCCAAAGAAATCAGTAACAGCTTACAAATGCAGAACTAGTTTAAGACAAAACAGAGCTTTAGATGAAGCCCACAGCAGCAGACCAGTCACATCAATTTGACATGGAAAAGTTAATCTTGTTTATGCCCTGATTGAAGAGAACCAACAATTAACAGCAGAAACAATAGCCAACATCATAGACATCTCAATTGGTTCAGCTTATACAATTTTGACTGAAGAAATGAATTGAGCAAACTTCCGACTCAATGGATGCCAAAACTGTTTACACCCAGATCACCTGCAGACAAGAGCAAAGCTTTCAGTGGAAATTTAAACAAGTTTGATCAAGATCCTAAAGGATTTCTTTGAAGAATTGTAATAAGAGATAGAACATGGCTTACCAGTACACTTCTGAAGACAAAGCACAGGCAAAGCAATGGCTACCAAGAGGTGGAAGTGGTCCAGTCAGAGCAAAAGCAGACTGGTCAAGAGCAAAGGTCATGGCAAAGCAGGTTTTTGGAATGCTTAAATCATTTTGCTTGTTGACTTTCTGAAGGGCCAAAGAACAGTAACATCTGTTTATGAGAGTATTTTGAAAAAATTAGGCAAAGCTTTAGCAGAAAAATGCCTGCAAGAGCTTCACCAAAAGGTACTCTACCCCAACAGTGCAGCTCAGGCCTCTCATCAAACTAGGGCAGTTCTGCAATAATTTTGAGGGGAAATCATGAGGCATCTGCCTTGCAGTCCTGCTTTAGCTCCTTCTGACTTCTTTGATTCCTAATCTTGAATTTTTTTTTAAGGGTACCCGTTTTTCTTCAGTTAATGTAAAAAAGATTGCATTGACATGGCTAAATTCCCAGGACCCTTAGTTCTTCAGGAATGGACTGAATGGCTGGTATTATTGCTTACAAAAGTGTCTTGATTTGCTAGAGCTTATATTGAGAAGTTTATGTTTTTTATCTTTTAATTCTATTTTTCCACAAATTTTTTGAAGTCCCTTTGTATGTTTTAAAAGGGCTCAAATACATGGAGTGAAATATCTTTCCTTCCTTCTCTTCCTGAGTGGACTAATTTTTGTGTATTCTGTTTTAGTTTATTTTTAAAATAATGTCTAGAGGGAACAGATATGTTTATGGAACATGAATGTTTAGCCAAGATGCTTTATCTGAAATCCAGGTAAAGGTGTTAAGTGTCTTGTTTTTAGAAATCGCTTTTATTTCAATAAATAAAATGTTCAGTATAAGAAATTACTTTTAATAATTAGAAATATCAAAACATGCAATAGGCAATCTTTTGAGTTAACTCAGGAGAAAGCTGAATTTCATCAGTTAATCTCCTGTGGTTCTGCCGCCATCATCACCCTCCCACCCCACCTCCACTGCCTTTTTCCCAAGACTTTTTTTTTTTTTTTTTTTTCCAAAAAAGTCAGCAAAGGGAATTTTCCCAAGACTTTTTAAAAAATGTTTTATTTGCTCCTCTCTTTTCTGATTTCGTTTTAGAAAAAAAGCCAGTCTTTTACTTTATCAATTACATAGCAATCACAGTATTAAATATATATATTCTTCTTTTTGATTCCATTTTTAGTCTGTTTTTATATAAAACCTAACCTTTTTGGAACCTTCCTTTTGGGATAGTATGTGAGCTTATGAAATTTGAGCTACTTTGTTATATTTATCAAGACAGTCTTTGATTTAAATAGGTACTTAAAATTTTTTCCACTGTACTACTAGCTTTGAGTTACAAAGATACCTGTTTATAGATTCAGGAAAAAATTAGTATATTCAGAAACCTAACATTTGAGTATCAGTTTACAACATTCTGAGTTTTTAAATGAATGTTTGGTTATGAGTGTGTTTCTCTACACTTTTAATAATATCTTGCCTTGGACACCCTTTTTTTTTTTTCCCCTAATAAAAAATTTAGGCCAATTGTGGTGGTTCACGCCTGTAATCCTAGCACTCTGGAAGGCCAAGGTGGGTGGATCACAAGGTCAGGAGATCGAGACCATCCTGG
>NW_016107385.1:5631530-5639749 GCF_001604975.1 Cebus imitator
AACACCCACCTATGAGTGAGAACATGCGGTGTTTGATTTTCTGTTTTTGTGTCAGTTTGCTGAGAATGATGGTTTCCAGGTTCATCCATGTCCCTACAAAGGACACAAACTCGTCATTTTTTATGGCTGCATAGTATTCCATGGTGTATATGTGCCATATTTTCCCTGTCTAGTCTATCATTGATGGGCATTTGGGTTGGTTCCAGGTCTTTGCTATTGTAAACAGTTGCAGCAGTGTTATTCTACATCTCTCCCAGTTTCTTTGAAACATCACCAATGAACAGGCCGGGATGTTCTCCTTTGATTTTTGGGCGATACTCAGAACAGAACAGGAAAAAGGCTGAAGGAGGCCTCTTAGATGCTTTGGGATCCTTGAAGAACTTTTTTGTCTCCTCTTTAGGAGGGATATAGGTTTTCACTTCTCTTTCATGACGGGCCTTGTCCACCTTTGCCTTATATTCGAATTTTCCTTTCTCTTTAGCTGGCATGATCTTCCACCTCTCTGAGCACTTCTTAGAAAACGGAAGGGCCAGATATGGTGGCTCACACCTGTAATCCAAGCACTTTGGAGGCCAAGGCTGGCGGATCACCTGAGGTTGGGAGTTCAAGACCAGCCTGACCAACATGGTGAAACCCCGTCCTTTAAAAAAAAAAGAGAAAGAAAGAAAACTCTGAGAAGTTGTCTGATCCTCCTGACAAATTTGCACAAAAAATGCATATGATGACATTTTGCCTCTTGGCTTCTTAGGATCTCCTTTATCCATGTTTAGTTATTTAGGTTACTTTGTAGGATCTAGGTTTTTCCTATGCCCCCATAAGAATAATAGCTTTAAAATTTATGCCAGGATAGCAAAGAAGATACTTAGCTTTAGATTGTGTAGGTGCGGCCAGGATTTTTGCGAGGAGAGGTGATTTAGAGCAGATTTCTTACTCTCCTTGCATCATCTGTAACATGGGGATAATAATAGAACGGGCCTGACAAGGTTGGAATTAGTATTACATGATTAAGACATGTAAAGTGTTTAGAATGGTGCCAAGTATTTAGGAAGTACTTGGGTATGAGGTGGCGGTGGTAGTGATGTCATACTCTTACATGCATATCATTCCAAGAGAGTTTTAAATGTATACATTATTGTGTTGATATACAGAAATTAAGCTTCTAGACACTCTTTTCTTGATTCTGAAACCCTACCGAAGGTCATATCACTCTCTTTCCAACATTATTTTTTACTACTACAAGTATCATACGCTGCAGTCACATTTAACTATCATGGTTCTCTTGTACAAGCCATATGTTTTCTCACTTTTGTTCATACTGTTTCACCATTTTGAATATTGTCCTATCTCTCTGTGTTCAAATGCTACCTTTTAAGTGAAGTTTTCTGATAGTTCTATAGGTATAACTATATAGGTAATCATCATGTGAATTTCATATATTTCCTCTTACTTGATTCTTTACCATTTTCTGTATTGCATTTTACCCTTTTATTTACATATGTCTCTCTTACTGTGTCACATAATCTTTACAGGCAGAAAACTGTACCTTTTTCAGCATTGTAGGTTTAAAACCTATCACAGGCCTTGGCACTTAGTAGACATTCATTTGTGTAATGAAGTTTATAAAAGGTATAGCAAGCTAAAAGGTCATGTTTAACGGACAAATGTATGCCAGTAAAAATGTGTTTTGTTGGTGTTTGTACATTCAAGAATGTCCTGGCCAGTCGCTTAAAATGAAACCACTTTTTTAAAAAAGGTAGTATCTCTAACCACCAGATAATTGTTTTTCCACTTTATGGTACCCCATTTTTCATAGATCTTCCTCATACTTGTCAGTGGTACAAACCTGGGAAGAGTCCATCCAGGGATAAGAGTTCGTTAGTTGAGTTGCCAATAGTGGGATAGATAAGCCATGTGGCTCAATAAATTATTGAAGCCATCATCTCATTCTCCAAGTACTTTTTTAAAAAATTGGAGTACCATAATGCCTTTAGGTGTAAAACTGGGCATACCTGAGAATAGGAACTGGGTGAGATTTTTGTGAGAACACTTGATCTTTGCTTGCTGTGATATTGCTGGGGGCTTGGCATCAAGATTTGGAAGAAATGAGAATGGCAGGAATTGGAGAGAGAAGTTAAAATATCAGGCTCATAGTAGGCATTCATAGAGTTAAAGCAACAGTTGTGTATGCCTAGCTCCAAAATTCTGAGAATTTTTAATTTAACAGGACATTGGATTGAATAAGCACTCTAATATAGAAACACTGGATTTGAAAAACAGATGTTAATGTGTCTACTCATAACCCTGTTACTCATTCGCTATGACCTGGGATACATCACTAGTTTTGCTTTTATAGAATGAGGGACATTGGGCTAGGTATTTACAGCTCTTAATACTTTAGGCTTGCAATCTAGCACCATATTTTAAAAACAAGAATTCTAAGCTTCTAATAACCATCTGTCCCTGCGAGGTCAACTGTTTTTTAACAACCCCTGAGGATCAGAAGTCTTAGACATTTACTTGACAATTTTAGCATTTGAGGAATTGGCAGCCTGGCGTTCCCAGAATCAAATTCTTTTTTTTTTTTTTTTTTTTTAAAGATGGGGTTTCACCATCATGGCCAGGCTGGTCTTGAACTCCTGGCCTCAGGTGATCCACCCACCTCGGCCTCCCAAAGTGCTAGGATTATAGGCGTGAGCCACCACGCCTGGCCTTCCCAGAATCAAATTCTGACAGAAGTTTTAATGCTCCCCTCTATCTCACTGTTTTATTTAATAAAAGAGTTCTGATTGCTTTAATTGCTTGGTACAACAGATATTTCAAGTAATAGCCACATGAGACCACTGATTAATTTCATTACGGTGTCATTTCAGTTTTATTTATGTGTGTGTATTCCCCACACACAAAAGTACTACAGTATAATTCAGTATTTTCTTCTGTAGTTCGTTTGTTTAAAAAATCTAATGTGATCCACAGAAGTGGTTTCATGACTTTACTGCTCTGGATGGGGTGGGGAATCAACTAATAACGCTTTAAATTTGTTTGGTACTTTAACATTTGCTAGGCACTTAGATACACGACTATGTGGCCGGGCGCGGTGGCTCAAGCCTGTAATCCCAGCACTTTGGGAGGCCGAGGCGGGTGAATCACGAGGTCAAGAGATCGAGACCATCCTGGTCAACATGGTGAAACCCCGTCTCTACTAAAAATACAAAATATCAGCTGGGCATGGTGGCGTGTGCCTGTAATCTCAGCTACTCAGGAGGCTGAGGCAGGAGAATTGCCTGAACCCAGGAGGCGGAGGCTGCGGTGAGCCGAGATCGCGCCATTGCACTCCAGCCTGGGTAACAAGAGCGAAACTCCGTCCCAAAAAACAACAACAAAAAAAAAAGATACACGACTATGTTTATGTATGATAGCTTACAAGTTAGATACAAATTAATCATTACCTGAAAAGTCTCTAATTATTTCAACAGCAGTAGTTTGAGGGGGGAAAAAGGCATGGAGGATGGATTCATTTTCTTGTTTTTTCCTTTTGTTGGTTTGTGATAGGTTTAATGATGTGTTATTGAGTCTGCCAGCTCTAACAGCCCACATAGGGATCTTAGGGATTTGTATTTATTTACATTTAGGGTTACCTCAAATCCTATGGCAAGGAAAAAAATTTAAAAATTCCCAATTATTTCCCTCAAATCAAACCAGACTTCTTACTGTTTCTCAAAAAATCTTTGTTTCTTAGTCTGTATATGCAATCATACAACTCCTTCCAGTGTTTGTATAATTTTCGTGGCTTAGATCTTGGTCAGATGGGGCAGGGAGGGGGATTTTTGTATGAATGAACATAACCAAAAAGAATAGTACCACCTTTTTGTTTTTTATTCCTCTGTGTATCGCGTGATACTGTTTTTAAGGCCTCAGAAATGCTGAAGCCTTGGTAACCCAAGGCAAACTTGCTGTTTTCCTCTCGTATTTGAAGTTCTGCACTTTATTAGTCATGAAGAACTAGTCTGTTACCAGTACAGGTATTGATCGACTTACGACCTATGCAACTTACGACCATTCGACTTTACGACCACAATCGCTAGCCACGACTGCTCCACGTCTGGCAGCGCAAACGTTGCCCAGCTGGGTGTATGACAGTGCGGGACAATAAACATATATACTAAATCATATCATTATTAGTCATTTTCTTGCCTTTCTTACTAAAATGTGAGTGGTTTATATCCCTATATCTTTAACAATATTAGAACATACTAAGTTTAAATTATATTTGAACAAGATATCCAGATGACATCTTTTATGACAATGCTACATATTTGTATCCCATGGAAAGTCACATAAAATTGTGATGATTTACTTTTCTATTTACAATGATAATAAATAAATACCTGGCAACTAGTCCTTTTTAACCCTAAGACTTAACATAGTTCACACTCTCCTGCTTTTCAAAACTCATTATGTGCCATGGTTTTTCACGTCAAACCATAGACCACCATGGTTCAGTGATCTGTGAATATTCCACAGTTTTACACAAGGCTGCGCCTTTACCACAAGTTAAGGTGGCTTTTTAAAAATGAGATTTGACAAGAACGCTTTCATAATAAGCATTCAGGTCAACCTTTACTACTGGTAATGCAGTGTTTTACTTAAACCTGACGAATGTAAAAATAAACAAAATGGTGTAGAGATGATACAAATGGCATAAAATGAACAAAGAAAATGATGATATATAACAATAATGAAAAAATTATGATAAAATATGACTTAAAGATTTTTATAACATCATTTCACAGTACTGTACGTATAGGCAACT
The DNA here is from genome assembly GCF_001604975.1 of Cebus imitator. Lineage (NCBI taxonomy): Eukaryota > Metazoa > Chordata > Mammalia > Primates > Cebidae > Cebus > Cebus imitator. Next base: position 5,636,341 of record NW_016107385.1, read on the forward strand.
CAACTTACAAACAAATCGTGTTACGACCGGTCTGTCGGAACCAATCGTGGTCATAAGTCGAGCACTAGCTGTAAATACTTAAGCCACAAAACTTGTTTCTCTGTACTGCTGTGTACTTCCTGTTTTGTCAGATTTCCATTTAGGGAAAAGAATGGACTTTATACTAGGCTAGCTTCTGCTGAAATTCAGTTTGGAAGTTGTCCAGATTATATAGGACGGGTGGTGGGGGAGAATGGCATGGCATGTCTACATATGATGTCATTTGTCAGAAAGATTCATTTGGCTGCTTATCATGAAAGAGAGGGCTGCCAGGAAGGAAGAGAAACTTTCTGCTGTCAGAACTATTTAGTGTATGACCTGTCTACTTTGTGGCTTGCCTTTAGCCTTTTCATGTCAAGTATGTTTGAGGTTGTAAATGAATTATTATATCGCCTATAAAAGGAAGGATCTATGTTCATTTCTAGTAGACTTCTGTTCGAGAAATATGTAAGAACTGCATTTAGCCACATTTGCTCCACTTACAGAAGAGACAGGCCAAAGATTAGATGGTAGTTAGAATAGAACTGGACTACATTGTAAATGTTGAATACCTTTGGGGGAAAGTTGCAGTAACACCAATTTAAGAATCTTTTGCAAATGAAGTAGTAAATAGAACATCTAGTTATAAATGATGAATTTTCTGTCAGTTTTTATCCTATGAAATGAAATTCCAATTAGATATTTATAGAATGTGGGAGTAGAATATGGTTTCAGTGTAATCCTGAATTCTAATATTTCTGGTAGGGAATATTGTGTTACCGTTCTTTTGCAATGGTGGAACCAAAGCTCTTCTATAAAATTCTCTTTGACCAAATTGACCTGGTCTGCATTAAGTCAGAGCTGATTTTCTCTTTTTTGACCTGGCAGTAAAATATGAAAGATGCCTTAATCCCTGACCATTAGTGAATAGTTACAGGATTTCTTCATAATTGGCACCCTGGCTCTTTGTCCACTCACATGTTGGAAGTGTTCTACGAACATCTGTATGTTGTCTTCCTTGGGAGCTGATGTTGAATTGTAAAATATTTGAAACCATCCCTGTAAATTTTCTGCCAGATTCTTCCCACCCCCATCCCAAACCTCCCCCCTACACCGCTTTTCTTTTCATTTTAGTTGTATGCTGCTATTTCTGAGACGCGCATTTCTTAAACATGAAAAAAATTTTTTCTCAGTACCCATCATCCCCTACTGCTTCATCCCCCATTTAGCTAAGTGTCATCTCTCTCTTTTTTTTTTTTTGAGATGGAGTCTTGCTTTGTTGTCCAGGCTGGAGTACAGTGGCAGAGTCTCAGCTCACCGCAACCTACGCCTCCCAGGTTCAAGTGATTGTCCTGTGACAGCCTCCCGAGTAGCTGGGATTATAGGTGCCCACCACCACAACTGGATAATTTTTGTATTTTTAATAGAGACAGGGTTTCACCGTGTTGGCTAGGCTGGTCTCGAACTCCTGACCTCAGGTGATCCACCCACCTCAGTCTCCCAAAGTGCCGGGATTATAGGCATGAGCCACTGCGCCCGGCCCTAAGTGTCGTCTCTTTAAACCTTTTAAGTAACTTTTTCTGTTACCCGGTTCTCCTTTTAGTAACCTGCTTCCAAATCAGTGATTCTCAAATTTTAGAGTGTTCATAAGAATTACATCAGGTGCTTATTCAAAATACAGATTCCTGGATCCTTCAGACCTAGTGAATTCAAATCTGTAGAATTCTGACTTAGATGATCTTTGAGCCACACTTTGAGAAAGTTGTCTGTTGCATACATTTCCATTATCAATGTCAATTCTATCCTACATATTTTTACATAGTCTACTTTGTTTTAATTATTAGTATCTCGCCGGGCGCGGTGGCTCACGCCTGTAATCCCAGCACTTTGGGAGGCTGAGGTGGGTGGATCACAAAGTCAAGAGATCGAGACCACCCCGGTCAACATGGTGAAACCCCGTCTCTACTAAAAATACAAAAATTAGCCGGGCATGGTGGCGCACGCCTGTAGTCCCAGCTACTTGGGAGGCTGAGGCAGGAATAGAATTGCTTGAACCCAGGAGGCAGAGGTTCCGGTGAGCTGAGATCGCGCCACTGCACTCTAGCCTGGGTAATGAGCGAAACTCCATCTCAAAAAAAAAAAAAAAATTATTAGCCTCTCAGAAGGTTTTTGCTCCTAATTATTGATATACTTTTCTTCTGAATTCACTCATTGGAGGGCTGTTCCACTAAAAGTGTCCAGAAAATGTTCCCAAATTCCCTTCCATATTTGTCAGAATTTATGTCATCCTTCCCAAAGCACACATATTTGTAATTCAGTATAGACAGGCAAGTATATATATGTACATTTTTTTATTTTATTTTTTTTCCAAGACAGGGTCTCACTCTGTCATCCAGGCTGGAGTGCAGTGGTATCATCTTGGCTCACTGCAACCTCTGCCTCCCGAGTTCAAGCAATTCTGCTGTCTCAGCCTCCCGAGTAGCTGAGACGACAGGCACGCGCCACCATGCTTAGTTGATTTTTGTTATTTTTAGCAGAGATGGCGTTTCAACATGTTGGCAGCCTGGTCTCCAACTCTCGACCTCAAGTGATACACCCACCTTGGCCTTCCAAAGTGCTGGGACTACACGTGTGAACCACTGTGCCCAGCTTGTATACACGGCTTTAATAGACCTGGCCAGTAATTTTTAGTGTCTGCTTTTCTTAATAGGGAAAGAACTATATTCTACTTAACTTTTTAAATTTTAATCTTCCTTGGTGATGTGATACATTGTAGGCATCCAAGCGTTTGCCTTGAATTTTTACCGCTGTCACTTGATTGCTGCTGACACTCAAACCAGTCAGACCTACTGAAAATCATATATTACCATATTTTTACGTCTGATTTTCCTATGCTATTTCCTTTTCTCCAAATTATCAGTATTTCCTTAGTGCTATTTTAAGAATAATTCTCCTATATTACATTAGTCTTGAATCCCATTGGCTTTTCCTAAAAAAAAAAAAAAAAAAAAAAAAAATTCCATTTCCATATGGATCTTCAGTTCAACTCTTTATTTACCTGAATTTTTCTCAAAACTTTGTGATTCCTTGTAGTAGAAATCAAATATAAGTCCAAATCATACACTTGAAAGACAAATCCAAGATATATGAGTAAGGAATCCTACTCATCAACTGTCTTTGTGTGTTAACCACATTATACTAGTATTGGTTTTAAAGAGATGTATGGACTGGAAGGATACACTTTAATAATTACCTCTTGATGTAGTTGAGTTGTCAAAGAAGGACTATTTTATTTGTAATGTTTTAATTTAAATATAGGAGGGACAGTAAATATACAGGTACATACGAACATATCACATAACTTAAGTGCATACTTTTTTTTTTTTTTTTT
>NW_016107385.1:5639904-5641884 GCF_001604975.1 Cebus imitator
TGCCTCAGCCTCCTGAGTAGCTGGGATTACAGGCATGCGCCACCATGCCCAGCTGATTTTTTGTATTTTTAGTAGAGACGGGGTTTCACCATGTTGACCAGGTCTCAATCTCTTGACCTCGTGATCCACCCGCCTCGGCCTCCCAAAGTGCTGGGATTACAGGCTTGAGCCACCGCGCCCGGCAAGTGCATACTTTGTAAAAGCAATGGGGACTGGGCAGTGGCTCACACGTGTAGTTGCAACACTTTGGGAGGACAGGGTGGGAGGATCACTTTTAAGGAGTTTGAGACCGTCCTGGATAATATAGGGAGAGCCAGTTTCTTTAAAAAAAAATTAAAAACTTAGCCAGGCATGATGGTACATGCCTGTGATTCTAGCTACGCAGGAGGCTGAGGAGGGAGGATAATTTAAGCACAAGAGGTAGAGGCTGCAGTGAACTTTCATCCTGCCATTGTACTCCACCCAGTCAACAGAGTGAGACCCTGTCTCCCCCCCAAAAAAAAAGAAAAAGAAAAAACCATGGAAGCAAGCAAAAACTAAAAATAAAAAATCCTAACATAGTTACTGCGGGTTGTGGGAATATGGATGGCTTTCTTCTTTTCCCTCTGTTATCTCTGTTTTTGAGACAGTCTCACTCCATCACCCAGGCTGGAGTGTAGTGGCACGATCTCAGCTCACTGCAACCTCCCCCTCCTTTGTCAAGCAATTCTTCTATCTCAGCCTCCCAAGTAGCTGGGACTACAGGCGCCTGACACCATTCGCTACTAATTGTTATATTTTTAGTAGAGACGGGGTTTCACCATGTTGGCCAGGGTGGTCATGAACTCCTGACCTCAGGTAATCCACCCACCTTGGCCTCCCAAAGTGCTGAAATTACAGGCGTGAGCCACCACACCTGGCCATTTTTTTTTTTACTTTTTAGAGGCAAGGTCTCACTATGATGTCCAGGCTAGAGTACAGTGGCTATTCAAAGGCACTATCATAGCACACTGCAGCACTGCTCGAGCAATCCTCCCACTTCAGCCTCATGAGTAGCTGGGACCACAGGTGAACACCACCACACTCGGCTTTTTTTTTTTTTTCTTGCTTGTTTTTTTAGTTTAACCAGCCACATACAAAAAGGTATCTTTTTTAAATACACCCTAATTAAAAGGAGGGTAAGAGGTATAATTTAGTGGTTTTATAAGTAAACAGAATATTTTGTTATTTGATTATTAAACAGAATATTTTGTAAAAGGCAAAAATTGTGCTATTTCTTGTGTCCTTTAAGAGTTAATAAGCAATTAATGTTTATTAAGACTGAGGTATGTCAGACACGGTGGCTGATGCCTGTAATCCCAGCACTTTGGGAGGCCGAGGCAGGTGGGTCACCTGGGTTCAAGCGATCCTCCTGCCTCAGTGTCCCAAAGTGTTGAGATTATGGGTATGAGCCACCACATCCAACCTCCATACATTTCTCAATTATTGTTTTTAAAATAGATTACCTTATCCTGCAGTTAATTAGTATGATTGCAGTATGTATACCTTTAGCATCTCAGTAGTTACTGTGTGCTTACCAGTTGAAATAGAAGTACAGGATTTTTTTTAAACAACTCTGGGGGGGTATTTACTTAGATTTTATTATAGTTACGCCATACATATGGTCAGTTGGAACAAAAAAAAAGAGCTGTACTTTGTTGGGGTAACAATAGCTGCATTTCATGTTTTGAAGTTCCTTTGATATAAGTAGATATTTTTACAAAATAATAGTATTTGTCATCTTAATTTCCTGCGCCTCCTATGAAAAGAAGAATATTCTATTGAAATCAGTTAAATGTTGATAACCCACAAGTTGATTTTCTTATTTTTTAGGTCTCTATGAATCATAGAAATAAAAGCAAATGGAATCTTATCAGATAAGTGCTTTTACAAGTCTATAAATATATTTTATTCTTTGGAATCTCTAAAGCAAAACTTTTCTTTAAAACTTTTTTTTTTTTT
>NW_016107385.1:5642824-5648239 GCF_001604975.1 Cebus imitator
TATGAGGTTTCACCATGATGGCCAGGCTGGTCTTGAACTCCTGACCTCAGGTGATCCACCCACCTCAGCCTTACAGGCGTGAGCCACTGCGCCCAGCCGAACCAGTGTCTTTTGAAGAGGGTTTTAACTATGCTGATATGAATGTAAGAATAGATACATTCAAAGAATTATTGAAGATTTATGTGCCATTCATACTTTGGAACTTTGGGAAAGTATAGGAATGACCATAGATTGGCTTAGGGAGAGTCAGTTTATCTTTCTGTAAATGGATTCAATTTAGTATTGTTCCCTGTATTTTTCCAAGACCAACACTTGTATCATTCACAATTAAATATATGAATTGTGGCCAGGTATGGTGGCTCATGCCTGTAATCTCAGCATTTTGGGAGGCTGAGGTGGGCAGATTGCTCAACTCCAGGAGTTCAAGACCACCCTGGGCAATATAATAAGATGCTGTCTATACAAAAAATTGTCAAAAATTAGCCAAGCGTGGTACGTGCCTGTGGTCCCGGCTAGTCAGGAGGCTAAGGTGGGAGGATTGCTTGAGCCATATGCATTAATATTTTAAAATATATTTTGAGTTGTAAAATATAGCAGATGTTACATAAAAGAAGCCATGGTAATGACATTACTGGTTTTGAGTTATTTGTGTAGTAGTTAGCTATTAATATGCAGGTGTAATGATTTGCTATTTAAACTACACAAATGCTCAAAGTCCAAATACCCTGCACCTAAATTCAGTGGCTAGATTACCTTCTTAGGGAAGCATAGCATTGAATGAGTGACACTGGCATGAGTCCACTAGAGGGTGTGTATACATGGCCTGAGTTCAGATTGTTCCTGCTTTTCAGCTGAGTACTGCTTTTCAGCTTAATTAACAAAGTTATTCTTTTAGGCTACAGTACTGTTTATTCCACTTAGTAACAATTCTATTTGCAGAGCACTTTCACATAAATTCTTATTTTTAACATGAAAGCTGTCTGATGTTGGTATTTTTATTTGAATCTTTAGAGATGAAGAAAAATTTGTAGTTACAGAATAGGGACTTTATTGATCCTTAATTCCACTCCTCACCATAATAAAGGAAAAAAGCAAAAACATTCTTGATTCATGTATTAAACGATCTTTTTTGAGCTGTACCATGCTGAGAAGAATCAGTTTTTGAAAAACTATTCAAAACTGAAACATCTGTCATCTGTATTACACCTAAAGATTAACAGTGATTGATGACCGCCATTTATTTCAATAAATGTGAAAGTGGGAAGCCGTATCAATTATTTGTCCACTGAGTTGGTCGGTGCTTTTGGTACAAAAGCCCAGAAGAATATGATCTGTAAATTCTAGTTGAGAATGGGACTTTGAATTAATTAATCTGTAGTCTTTGAATTAATTCTACAGTATTTTAACCAAGGAATTTTTTAGTAGTCATAAATCTATATTTTAATATTAAGTAAATGTCCTCAGTTACCCCCACCAATTTTGTAAAGCAGATATTAATCAAACCTCAATCGTTATAAGACAAAAATTTAATGAAAATTGGACAGTATTTATAATCCACAGGGCTAAATAGTTACAGTGGAGTAGAAATTTAAAATACAATAGATGCTGGAGTCAGTGTTACATATTATCATCATCTGATTCATCTTCTTCCTTCAGAGATTCCTGTTAAGAGAAAATAGGTGTTTAAAATTGATTTTAATATTGTTACATCCCACACCTGTGAGCAAGCTACAACAACCTGAATTAAGTGGTTGAATTCCTTTACTTGTAACTGAATGAACACTTTTAGAATAAGATAACCAAGCAAAGATAATTAAGCAAATGTTGCTGTAACATGCAACGACTGTATCTTTGATAGACTATATACATAAGAGGCCGCGCGCAGTCCCAGTACTTTAGGAGGCCGAAGGAGATGGATCACCTGAGGTCAGGAGTTTGAGACCAGCTTGGTGAAACCCAGTCTATTTTGTGAAACCAAAGTACAAAAGTTAGCCAGGTGTGATGGCTTGCTCCTATAATCCCAGCTACTCAGGAGGCTGAGGCAGGAAAATCACTTGAACCCAGGAGGCAGAGGCTGCAGTGAGCCAAGATGGCACCATTGCACTCTAGCCTGAGTGACAGAACAAAAAGAAAGATATACACACACACACACACACACACACACACACACACACACACACACATACATACATACATATATATACTTAAAATACTAAAAGTCCTAGTGAAACCCGGTCTTTACTAAAATACAAAAAATTAGACAGGTGTGTTGGCAGGTGCCTCTAATCCCAGCTACTTAGGAGTCTAAGGCAGGGGAATTGCTTGAACCCAGAGGCAAGAGGATGCAGTGAGCCGAGATCACGCACTGCACTCCAGCCTGGCGACAGAGCAAGACTCCCTCTCAAAAACAAAGAAAAAAAAAAAGTCCTGAAAAACTCTGCAATCTTAACCCCATTTTTTTTTTTTTTTTTTGAGATGGAGTTTTGCTCTTGTTACCCAGGCTGGAGTGCAATGGCGCGATCTTGGCTCACCGCAACCTCCGCCTCCTGGGTTCAGGCAATTCTCCTGCCTCAGCCTCCTGAGTAGCCGGGATTACAGGCACGCGCCACCATGCCCAACTAATGTTTTGTATTTTTAGTAGAGACGGGGTTTGTTTCACCATGTTGACCAGGATGGTCTCGATCTCTTGACCTCGTGATCCACCCGCCTCGGCCTCCCAAAGTGCTGGGATTACAGGCTTGAGCCACCGCGCCTGGCCCAAGAATTTTTTATTTTTAGTTTTTTAATTAGAGATGGGGTCCCGCTATGCTCCTCAGGCTGGTCTTGCTCCTGGACTAAGTGATTCCCCCTAGAGTACCTGATCAAGACAAGTTTTTGTGCTGTGGCTTACCTTAGCATATTTCTCTGCTTCTTCCCTTATATCTTTTGGAACAATTTCATGTCTTCCATTAGTTACTGTAAATTAAGCCACAAACTTGAATCAATTTTAAATTGAGGACTGTATTGTGACTTGCAGTATACTAGAGGATCTACCCAGTAAACAGCTGACTCAACTACTGTTGCAGAGTTGTACTATGAGTTATACTCATTTTTGTGTGCTGCTTCCACATGAGATTGTATGTGCCCATATATTCTTACAGAAATGAATGTAAATTATGCTATGATTTATAAATCCTGAGCATTAATTTACAGCATAGTATCTTTTAAAACCATGAAATGGATGTTTCAAAAAATAATCCGTTCACAACTTAAGTCAGTTATTAAGCAGAACTTTCCCTTCCTTTGATGACCTAGTAAATTTGTTTTAGCTTTCATTATATTAGAAAAGACACTCTGTTGTAAATTTGCTATGATAAAGATAATTCCTAGAGCAAATAAATGTACAAAAATAACTTACATTCACCAACCCAGCTGAGTTCTAGTTCAAAAGCTTTATCCTTAACTTCATCATGTACTATGTAAATTCTAGAACAGAAAAGGGAAACGTAACATTTTGGTAACCTTCAAACACTGTAGTAAGTTCACAGACCTGTAGTATAAATTAGAATGTCCATCCCTAATGAAAGTATTTATAAAATTATGCAGACACATTTACATAGTATTTAACATAAGAGAAGACAAAATACACAGAGACTGAGATAAAATGAAACATTTGCTCTCCCAACAAATATTGAATATACCTAAACGACTCAAGTTCAGTACTTTTGCACATTGCTTTAAAGATGTAACTTAGCTAGGTGTCGTGGCTCACACCTGTAATCCCACCCCTTTGGGGAGGCCAAGGCGGGTGGATCCCTTGAGGTCAAGAGTCCAAGACTAGGCTGGCCAACAGGGTAAAACTGTTTCTACTAAAAATGCAAAAATTGGCTGGGTGTGGTAGTGGGCACCTGTAATCCCATCTATTCGGGAAGCGAAGGCAAGAGAATTACTTGAACTCCAGAGGCGGAGGTTGCAATGAGCTAAGATCACGCCACTACTACCCTCCAGCCTGGGAAACAGAGCGAGACTCCGTCTCAAAAAAATAAAGATATAACCATAAAAGATACCTCATGGCTGGGCGCGGTGGCTCAAGCCTGTAATCCCAGCACTTTGGGAGGCCGAGGCGGGTGGATCACAAGGTCAACAGATCAAGACTATCCTGGTCAACATGGTGAAACCCCGTCTCTACTAAAACTACAAAAAATTAGCTGGGCATGGTGGCGCATGCCTGTAGTCCCAGCTACTCAGGAGGCTGAGGCAGGAGAATTGCCTAAACCCAGGAGGCGGAGGTTGCAGTGAGCCGAGATCGCGCCATTGCACTCCAGCCTGGGTAACAAGAGTGAAACTCCGTCTCAAAAAAAAAAAGATACCTCATAAAGAAGATGGATTCAGTAGAAAAGTCATCATTGTGCCCTTTTAGGATATTTATTTTTTTGTCCATTAATTTAAATATTTTTAAAAACCAATTTATGTCCTTGCAATTATTAGTGGTCTCTTCAACCTGTAGCTTCTTGGCAGTAGCTTCTTAAGCTCCTCGTCCATTTTTTAATGGCTGATATGCTACATAATCTGGCCTTAACATTGCAGTACATTACAAATTAGAGCAAAGAAGGAGGCACAGTCATGTAGCATATTAAAGTAACATAAAAAGTATCAAGAAGCTGGGCGTGGTGGCTCATCCCTGTAATCCCAGCACTCTGGGAGGCCGAGGCAGGTGGATCACGAGGTCAAGACCAGCCTGGCCAAGATTGTGAAACCCCATCCCTACTAAAAATACAACAAAATTAGCCCAGCGTGGTGGCAGGCACCTGTAATCTCAGCTAACTCAGGAGGCTGAGGCAGAGAATTGCTTGCACCCGGGAGGTGGAGGTTGCAGTGAGCCGAGATCGCACCACTGCACTCCAGCCAGGGCGACAGACTAAAACTCCGTCTCAAAAAGAAAAAAAAAGGTGTCAAGAAATTAAGTACAGTAGCAGAGTATAGCTTTATTTAATACTCTGCACTGAATTACATACCTTACTTTTTGGAGGGTCTTCTAAAACCTTGCTATAATATGAGAGGATCTCAATTTTCTGGATCTCAATTTTCTAGAACTAAGTAAAAGATAACATGCCGCTCCATTTTCTTAAATGATGAAGGAATGGCTTTCCTAACTTGGAACTAAGAGATGACTACCATTGTATGTTAATATGAAAGACAGTAAGAACTGATTTCCAGGAGCACTTCAAAGGTTCAATGAAGGAAACAGAGTATATCATGATAAACTGTTACAAAATTCAAGGAAGATACCTGACTTCCTTCTTAGCAGCTCTAATGTATGTTGGTTCCTAATGTTGCTGTTATTAAACCATCATGGCTTCTGCTTGCTTCACAACTGAAACTGGGAGAAAGTAGGGGAGTTGGCAGGAGGTGTAAAGGCAGTAGCAGGAATGATGG
>NW_016107385.1:5650479-5659766 GCF_001604975.1 Cebus imitator
GAGAGACTGTGAGTGCCATGTAAATAGTATGTTTATTATTATACAATAGAGCCCATTGGAATTTTTTCTTCCATGTACTGTTAGACATAAAAACCTGAGACACTATTGTACAGAGAGCTGACTGACAAGACCTTGTTTGTGTAGTTCTAACCTAGAATAGTTAGAAATGTTACGAATTCTCTGAATATAACTGGAATCTAAAAAGCTGGCCTACAAAATGTATTTTATTGGAATCTTTCTTGTAATACCAAATGTCTGCACTCCTTGATCTAGAAGAATCACAGATTTTGAAACATCACCCAGGTTAATTGACTTTTTAACTGCATACTGTTCAAACAGCTGTTACATATTAATAGTATTCTACTGTATGTACCTGTAATAAACTATTCAGGCTTTCTTAAGCTGGTTTTCAAAATGTCTTACAATACTGCTCTTACCTTGTTAAAAGAACTTTTATAATAAAACTAAAAAAGTTAAAGATATCTTTCCCAAATAAACAGCAGATTATATAAATGAGCCAGCTTCATGAATCATGTATGGAAATAATTAGTTGTAAACCTATAAAGTTTATAAGCATTCTTCGAGGCAATCTAACATTACTATTATTAGGAGATAAGATATTTGAGAAGTTGACAGCTAACAAATGAAGCCCCTAAAAGTACATTATATGTCCTTAACCTGTAACAGGAGTTTATTTTGTCAAAAGCTATTTTTCCCATCCTATTCATTACTAAACAATTTTGCTTCAAAACCTTTTCCTCCTTCGTGAGGCTTCTTAGAATGTTAAATTTACCTTCTAAAAATTATACACTATTGTTATTTTCCAGGAAAACAGCCTCTTAGGATTGATGCACAAAGGTCAAGTGAAATATTTTTGTGGATGGTAAGAAAAATTTCAACTTACATTTTTGCAACTTCTTTAACAATATCACGGCAGGTCATTTCTTTCATCTATAGAAAATATTATGTATATTGTCAGAAGAACATTTTCCACTTGTGTAACTATTTTCACTTTTATGCTCAGATATAAAACCAAGGAAAATAAAGTCCAAAAAAGATTAGAACCCAAGTTTCCTGATTCATATTTTAATGTTTGAAGTTTATACGCTAGCCCAGGCATGGTGGTTCACGCCTATAATCCCAGCATTTTGGGAGGCCAAAGCGGGCGGATCACCTGAGGTCAGGAGTTCAAGACCAGGCTAGCCAACATGGTGAAACCTCCTCTCTACTGAAAATACAAAAATCAGCCGGGAGTGATGGCAGGCTCCTGTAATCCCAACTACTTGGAGGCTGAGGCAGGAGTCTCGCTTGAACCTGGGAGGCGGGGGATGCAGTGAGCTGAGATTGCACCATTGCACTCCAGCCTGGGCAACAAGAGTGAGACTTCGTCTCAAAAAAAAAAAAAAAAAAAAAAAAAAAAAAAAAAAAAAAAAAAAAAAAAAAAAAAATTAGCCAGGCATGGTGGCAGGCACCAGAATTGCTTGAACCCAAGAGGTGGAGATTGCAGTGAGCCTGAGTGACACCACTGCACTCCAGCCTGGGCGACAGAGCGAGACTCCCATCTCAAAAAAAGAAAAATGCATATGCCAACAAGATATTCTGGGATAAACTGTAGTTACAACTTTGTGATAAAATTATAAAAATCCACAGCCATCTATGATCTATAGGCAGACCTGAAGTTTGAACGACTGGAAAAGACATCTGATATTCTTTATAGCCAATTTAGGATAATAAAATGCAAAACAATATCTACTGTATGCAAGATACAGAAAGATGAAGGAAGGAGTAAGAAATTACCCTTTGTGAAACTATTCAAAGCAAAAATGCAAAATACCAGGGAAAGCTTTGAAGAACCAAGATTTGAGCAGGGTCTTATAAAACAGATTGGATTGGATTGGATTTCAAGAAAGACAAATGTGTAAAGCACAAGTGGGAAGCCAAAAGTTTTTTCCAAATTAGAATTCAGCGTTCTTTCAATGAACACTTGGAAATCAAGGTAGAAAAATACCCCTATGTGCCTAGTTGAGGAGTCTGTATAGTGTTAGGTTTTGGTAGTAACCAGTACAAGACTTTATTATTAGACATAATGGATTTCTGAATGGACAGGCATTCCTATATTCTGGATATGTTGGGGAATGATGGAATATAGTGAAAGGTGCTCATACAGCAGTCTAGACTTAAGCTATTCAACTGCTATATATATAAACTATATATATATTTTTAAATTTTGACTCTGGATGCTCAATATGCGTGCACAACCATATCAGGAAGAATGAACAATGACAAAAAATTACACTGAATTTAAATTTAAGAATACTGTCCAGGCACAGTGGCTCACGCCTGTAATCCCAGCACATTGGAAGGCCGAGTTAGGCGGATCATGAGGTCAGGAGTTTAAGACCAGCCTGACCAACGTGGTGAAACCTCGCCTCTAGTGAAAATACAGAAAAATTAGCCAGGCGTGGTGGCGCATGCCTGTAATCCCAGCTACACAGGAGGCTGAGGCAGAAGTGCTTGAACCCGGAAGGGGAGGTTGCAGTAAGCCAAGATTGTGCATCACACCACTGCACTCCAGCCTGGGTGACAGAGCGAGACTCCATATCAATAAATAAATACATTTGAGAATACTAATTTTAGGAAATAAACCATTATTTGGGTACAACTAAAGGCAACTGGCTGGCATAGACGCTTAAAGAAATAGTGTCTTTCTTCTGTGGGGAAGAAAAAGACTAAGAGAAGGAAGAAAACGTGAACCTCAACAGTTTGAAACAGTTAAAAAAGTGTGTTGAAATTGTTCAGGCAGCTTGATTATGAACTATTAACATGACACTTGGGTCCGATAATGGTATAAAGAGAATAACTCTAAAGTATTTAGGGATGCAGTATTATGCTTGCAGCTTTTTTCAAATAGTTCATTGGGGAGGAGGATGTATAAGTGGATAACTGAAGTCTTAACTAGATTGGTTTAAGTTTATGATGTTTACAGTTCTTCATGTTAAATTGAAGGTGATGAGAAGGGAAAGAATACTGATCTTCACATTTTTTCCCTTATTGGTTAAGTTCTGTATTTTGTGAATTAATTGAATCTTAACTTGAAAAAGCACATTTTAAATGGCAAATTATTTTTACATATGTTTGTGCGTTTCTATTTTTTGATAAACACACCAAAAGAAAACAGGATAGAACAATGATACAAAGCGGGGGGGGGGGGCAGTAAATGGATTCTGTAAAGCACCAACTTGTAAATATTTTAGAGTTTATTAGCTGCATGGCTCTGGTTTCTGTTCCCTGTTCCAAATGTTACAGTCTACTATATTTTAAAAGCAGCCATGGACTGAACGTAGCTGTGTTCCAATAAAACTTAACAAAAGCAGGCAGTGGGCCATAATTTGCAACACCTGATTCACAGCATAATTTTGTCACAAACTTTAGGTGTTCCCCAAAGTGATTTTTTTTTCTTGATTTTTCTGCTGGGATTTATTGTTTTTCTCCTTCCTTACTAGGATTTAACTACAGAAAGACAAAAAGTAACTGCTCTAAATACTCTAATTTTCTTTACTTTTTTGAGATAAGGTGTCACTCTGTCACCCAGGCTGGAGTACAGTGGTGTGATCATAGCTCACTGTAGCCTCCAATTCCTGGGGCTCAAACAGTCCCCCGTCTCAGCCTCCCAAGTAGCTGGGACTACAAGCACGTATGACCTTCCCTGGCTAACGTTTCGCTAGTTTTAGGAGATTGGGTCTCACTCTTTCTCCCAGTCTGATCTAGAACTCCTGGGTTCAAGCATTCCGCCCAACTTGCCCTACCAAAGTGGTAGGATTACAGGGGTAACCCCCTCACCTGGTATAAATACTTTAATTTTCAAACTTCCTTATAATAGTATGGAGAGATGAAATCAAAAGGAAAACAGTAGAAGACAGGAACCTAGCACTATGCCAGAAAGTTTGCAATGGAAAAGAACATAGGTCTAAGACTCATAAGGTCTGGGTACTATTCAGAATCAGCTGACTGTGATCCTATGCAGTGTGTTTAATCTGCAGTTGAGCTTGGGCTAAATGATCTCCAAGATCATTTTGTCAACTTTACTAAAATGCAAAACAAATTAAACTTTAATAGGGGGTTCTAAAACTTGGCATTGTATAAATGCCAAGCACCAACAACTATTTTCTAGAAGCTGGTCTTAAATAAGTTGAATGAGTAAATTACTTGAGCAAGTTTCTAGTACAGCATTAACATTAAATGAATGTGAAATTTTATCTCACTGTAATTTACAAAAACACTGATAAATTGTATGCCTGCTTTTTAAGCAAGTTTCTGATAATACTACTGAAACAGTATACATGAAGTCTGAGTTGATCAATGTATGGCTAAAAGGAAAACCAGGCTTTTAAGAAAACTTTTTCAAACTAATAGCTGAATTTCTTGTGAAAGAAAAAGTGGATAGGTGTAAGAAAAAAGTGGGTAGGTATGGAAATTTGAAAATTAGAATATTTATACCAGGTTAGGGGGATTACCCCTGTAATCCTACCACTTTGGTAAGGCAAGTTGGGAAGACTCCTTGAGCCCAGGAGTTCGAGACCAGACTGGGAGAAAGAGTGAGACCCTATCTCCTAAAACTAGCAAAACGTTAGCCAGGCGAGGTGGTGCGTGCTTATAGTCCCAGCTACTTGGTAGGCTGAGGCAGGAGGACTGTTTGAGCCCCAGGAGTTGGAGGCTTTATGCCTTATCTGGCTAGGAGCAAAGTTAAAAGAAGCAGTGGAGCACAGCCAGACATCAAAGCTGTGTTCCAAATAAATAAATAATAAAGGAAAAAAATGAGTATCACTTCTTAATGCAGTTGATTCTATGACATTAACTCAAACTTTTAAACACCAAAATCTTCAAACTAAGGCTCACAGATATTCATGAATAAGTTTCATAAATTTTGTGAAATCATATAAAAATCTGTGTTTTTCTAGATTGGGGCTTTATAGCAGTTATTCAAAATCGTAAAGGGATGTATAACAACTCTACAGATAATATGTTATCAGCTTTCCCATTAAGTGACTTAGCAGCTTTGTAAAGCTCCACTCTAAACATCAAACCACGTTATATCCTTAGACCAACCTTCTCCAGCCCACTGGCCACATGGGGCTCAACTCAAATTTGGAAACTGTCATAAAACATTATGAGATTTCTTTTTTAAGCTCATCAGTTGTCATTAGTGTTGGTGTATTTTATGTGTGGCCCAGGGAAGCCAAATGATTGGTCACCCTTGCCTTAGACAGAAATGTCTGTGGTGATAAAATTTCACTGCATTAGGATGACCATGTAGCAAAAATTCAAGCATTAATTATTACCTGAAGCTTCTCTATTTCCGTCTTTGCAGCTTGCCTGGCTTTGCCAATGGCACAACCCCAATAACCCTATTTAGAAAACAAAGGAACATATATATAATCACTGAATTAGTATACTATCATATATAACTAATAACTACTAATGTTTATTTATAACCTAGTGAAAAGATGTTAAATGACTTTTAAAAGCAAGAATGGAAAAATATAGTCAAACACATTCTGATGAATGCCAAAGGGCTCAAAAATACTAAAATACCAAACTTAATTCTAAAAGAATCTGTACTCCTAATAGAGGTATATCCAAAAATATGTAAATTATGTAATCATTTACCCTTCGAATTTGAGACATTTTGGGGAAGAGGAATCAAAAAGATTTTAGCACTATGACAATGAAAAATGAAATTATATATTCCTGAGAGATAGTTTAAATAAAACTAATTCCTGGCTGGGTACAGTAGCTCACGCCTGTAATCCCAGCATTTTGGGAGGCCGAGGCAGGCAGATTACGAGGCCAAGAGATCGAGACCGTCCTGGCCAACACAGTGAAACCCCATCTCTACTAAAAATACAAAAAAAATTTAGCTGGGTGTGGTGATGCGTGCCTGTAGTCCTAGCTACTTGGTAAGCTGAGGCAGGAGAATTGCTTGAAACTGGAAAACAAGTTTCGGTGAGCCAGGATCAAGCCACTGCACTCTGGTCTGGTGATAGAGCGAGACTACATCTCAAAAAAAAAAAAAAAAAATTCCTATGAATTCGTAACTCTAAACCCCAATTTTTATTTTTGTAAAAAAAATTTTTTTTTTTTTTTTGAGACGGAGTTTTGCTCTTGTTACCCAGACTGGAGTGCAATGGCACCATCTCTGCTCACTGCAACCTCCACTTCTTGGGTTCAAGCAATTCTCCTGCCTCAGCCTACCGAGTAGCTGGGACTACAGGCGTGTACCACCATGCCCAGCCAATTTTTCTATTTTTAGTAGAGACGGGGTTTCACCATGTTGGCCAGGATGGTCTTGATCTCTTAACCTGGTGATCCACCCGCCTCGGCCTCCCAAAGTGCTGGGATTATAGGCGTGAGCCACCGCGCCTGGCCTGTTAATTTTTTTTTAAAGATAAGGATGCACAGCTAGGCATGGTGGCTCACTCCTGTAATCCCAGCATTTTGGGAGGCCGAGGCAGGCAGATCACTAGGTCAGGAGTTCTAAACCAGCCTGGCCAACATGGTGAAACCCCATTTCTACTAAAAATACAAAAAATTAGCCAGGCATGGTGGCAGGTGCCTGTAATCCCAGCTACTCAGGAAGCTGAGGCAGGAGAGTTGCTTGAACCTGGGAGGCTGCAGTGAGCTGAGACAGTGCTACTGCACTCCAGCCTGGGCAATAAGGCGAGACTCCATCTCAAAAAAATAAAAACCAGAAAAGATAAGGATGCACACATATATACTTCTGTTAGAGGAAAATATATTTAAGAATCTTTATTTTCTTCAGTTAGTAAAAACCACAAAAATGTCAGGATAAGAATACAGTTAAGAAATGTAGGCCGGGGCCGGGCGCGGTGGCTCACGCCTGTAATCCCAGCACTTTGGGAGGCCGAGGCGGGTGGATCACAAGGTCAAGAGATCGAGACCATCCTGGTCAACATAGTGAAACCCCGTCTCTACTAAAAATATAAAAAATTAGCTGGGCATGGTGGCACGTGCCTGTAATCGCAGCTACTCAGGAGGCTGAGGCAGGAGAATTGCCTGAAACCAGGAGGCGGAGGTTGCGGTGAGCCGAGATCGCGCCATTGCACTCCAGCCTGGGTAACAAGAGCGAAACTCCGTCTCAAAAAAAAAAAAAAGAAATGTAGGCCGGGCGCGGTGGCTCAAGCCTGTAATCCCAGCACTTTGGGAGGCCGAGGCAGGTGGATCACGAGGTCAAGAGATCGAGACCATCCTGGTCAACATGGTGAAACCCCGTCTCTATGAAAAATACGAAAAATTAGCTGGGCATGGTGGTGCGTGCCTGTAATCCCAGCTACTCAGGAGGCTGAGGCAGGAGAATTGCCTGAACCCAGGAGGCAGAGGTTGCGGTGAGTCGAGATCGCGCCATTGCACTCCAGCCTGGGTAACAAGAGCGAAACTCCGTCTCAAAAAAAAATAAATAAATAAAAAGAAATGTAATAACAGGCTAGGTGTGGTGGCTTACACTTATAATCCCAGAACTTTGGGAAGCTGAGGAGCATGGTTCACTTGAGGCCAGGAGTTCCAGACCAGCCCGGGCAGCATGGTAAAACCCTATCTCTACCAAAAATATAAAAATTAGCCAGGTGTTATGGTGTAGGCCTGTAATGCCAGCCACTTGGGAGGTTGAGGCATGAGAAATCGGGAAGCAGAGGTTCCACTGAGCCAAGATTGCACCAGTGCACTCCAGCCTGGGCAACAGAGCAAGACTGTCTCAAAAAAAAAGAAAAAAAAATGAAGAAAGAAATGGTAATAATTTAGGGAAAGCTCCAATAAATCACACTTAAACTTTCTCTTTAAAAGGGAAGGCTGGGCACAGTTGCTCATGACTATAATTCCAGCACTTTGGGAGGCCAAGGCGGACAGATCACTTCAGGTCAGGAGTTTGAGACCAGCCTGGCCAACATGATGAAATCTCGGCTCTACTGAAAATACAAAAATTAGCCAGGTGTGGTGGTGCATGCTTCTAATCCAGCTAATCCAGAGGCTGAAGCAGAATTGCTTGAACTGGGGAGGTGGAGCTTTGGTACCACTGCAGTCTGCGCGACAGAGCGAGACATCCCAAAAAAAAAATCATGCCAGGTGCAGTGGCCCACATCTGTAATCCTAGCACTTTGGGAGGCTAAGGTGGGCAGATCACCTGAGGTCAGGAGTTGGAGACCAGCTAGCCAACATGAAGAAACCCCATCTCTGCTAAATATACAAATCAGCCACGAATGGTGGTGCATGCCTGCAATCCCAGCTATTTGGGAGGCTGGGGCAGGAGAACTGCTTGAACCTAGGAGGTGAAAGAGGTTGCAGTGAGCTGAGATCGAGCCACTGCACTCCAGCCTGGAAGACAGAGTGAGACTCCATCTAAAAATAAAATTAAAAAGTAAAAGGGATGACGTGGCTGGACACGAATGCTCATGCCCATAATCCCACCGCTTTGGGAGTCCAAGGCAGGAAGACCCAGGAGTTTTAGACCAGCCCTGGAAACATGGTAAGACATTGTCTCTACAAATACCAAAAAAAAAAAAAAAAAAAAAATACAAAAACTAGCCAGGCATGGTAGCGTTAGCTTGCAGTCCCAGCTACTTGAGAGGCTTAGCCAGGAGGATCCCTTGAGCCCAAGACTTAAGAGACTGTAGTGCACTATGTGTCACTGCACTCCAGCCTGGGCAAGAGAAAAAAAAAAGACAAACACAGTCTTAAGACAGTATAGTAATAAAGGAAAATCACATATTCAAAATACTAAATGCACTACGTAGTTTCTATAACATTGAAAACAGATCTTTCCTCTGCCTCATACCAGTTATTAATGATAAACAAGAAAACATGGCAGGGCACAGTGGCTTGTAATCCTTACGCTTTGGAGATCTGAGTGGGTGGATCACTTGAGGCCAGGAGTTCAAGACCAGTCTGGCCAACATGGCTAAGGCCTGTCTCTAATAAAAATACAAAAAAAAAAAATTAGCCAGGTGGTGCATGCCTGTAATCCAAGCCACCCTCGAGGCTAAGGCATAAGAACTGTTTGAACCCGAGAGGCAGAGGTTACAGTAAGCTGTTATCACACCACTGTGCTCCAGCCTGGGCCACAGAGTGAGACCCTGTCTCAAAAAAAGAAGAAAAAAAAAAAAAAAGGCCGGGCGCGGTGGCTCAAGCCTGTAATCCCAGCACTTTGGGAGGCCGAGGCGGGTGGATCACGAGGTCAAGAGATCGAGACCATCCTGGTCAACATGGTGAAACCCTGT
>NW_016107385.1:5660781-5663015 GCF_001604975.1 Cebus imitator
GAGGTTGCGGTGAGCCGAGATCGCGCCATTGCACTCCAGCCTGGGTAACAAGAGCGAAACTCCGTCTCAAAAAAAAAAAATAAATAAAAAATAAAGGCATAAACACAAAAAGGCCAAGGGAACAAAATTCCTGATGGAGAGTATACTGAATCCATGTGAAATTCTTTCCACCCTTCATTCTGTTTCCCAGTATTCTGCCAGTCATTTCTCTGCAATAATCAGAATTGGTTCAATCCATTTTTCTATGCTCAACAAATTAAAATTAGGCTATTAGTTAATTGTATGAAATATTGATTTTTCTGAAATTGTGACATACAGTGTCTGTGGATTCAACAAACCACAGATAGAAAACTTTCAAAAATCATTGTTTCTGTACTGAACTACTGTGATTTTGTCATTATTCCCTAAACAATACAGTATAACAATTATTTACAGCGTATTAGGTTTTGTAAGTAATCTAGAGATGACTTAACATAGACAGGAGGATATGCACAGGTTATATGCAAATACTTAACCATTTTATATCAGAGATTTCAGCAACCTTGGATTTTGGTATTCATGGGAGGTACTAAAATAAATCCTCCACAAGTATCAAGGGATGACTCTAGTTGCTTTAGAGTAGAAAAGAAACCAGCATCATCTTACACATCATTTCATATGCAGAATATTTTATCCAATTCCCATCCCTACCGTCATTTCTTTCCATCTTCTATGCTGAGACTTATCCTTCAGGATAAATAGCTCACTGTCATTAATTTAAAGCCCTTCAACATTTCCTTTGCTGAAACAGCATGGAGCAGATTTTCAAATGACTGGAACCCTTTCTACATCTTCAGTATCATCTCTCAAACTCATACTTGACACACTAAGCATACTTAACTATCTCTGGCTCACGTATTTTCATACCAGTCCCTGTGCTTGCAAATACCATTTCCAAGTCTCCCACATCTCATACTCTTTTTCTTGCCACCTGTCCAGAAAGAATCTGTTCCCTAATTGTTGTCCCTTTATATCACCTCTTAAGATTTTTATTGTGACATCTCATACCTGTGTCTCCATATCTATGACTAACTCAGTGCCCAACAGATGTTTACTGAAAAAGTTCTCTCCACTATTCTTACTCCCTTGAAAAGAGCAGAGAAGTTAACTGATGAACTTAGAGCTCAGTTGAAAGGTATTCTGCATAGTCTGAAAGCAAAGTGTTTCATAATATAATTTAAGTGAGAACCTTAAGAATAACAATGTCAGGCTGGACAGCATGGTTAAGACCCTGTCTCTACAAAAAAAATTTTTTTTAATTGGCCAGGCATGTGGCCCATGCCTGTGGTCCCAGCTACTTGAGAGGCTGAGGGAGGAGCTTCACTTGAGCCAGGATGTCAAGGCTGCAGTGAGCCATGATGGCACCACTGCACTCCAGCTTGGTGACAGAGCAAGACTGTCTCAAAAAGCAAAACAAAACATAAAAGGCTAACATTGCCAATAGAATAAAACTCAGGTTTTTGTTAATATATCTTAGTAATTAAGTATGACTCATGATAAACAACTCAAAGGTAGGACTACAGCTAAGCACTCAGACGTTAGTATATGTATTATTTTGACCAAACGTATGTGACTCTTTAAGTCATAAGCCAAACATGTTTTTTCATTTTACAAAAACCTAGTCACAGGTCTTCTCTGTGAAGCCAAATTTGAATATTTATACCTATTCCAGGTCTTTATGCAGCTGAATCCCCACTTTCCCCCAAAATAAAGTATCAGCATTTCACCTTACAGAAAGAGAAACTGTGCCTAATGGAAACTGTGAGATGTAATTTTGTATGGACTAATTACTAACTGCCAAAAATAATCTCCATTTAAAAACATATTACCTATGTGCTTAAAGTGTATCAGGTGGAAATTAATGAGAAAACAACTATAACTGGCTACTTAATGTCAATGAGGCATATATTTAAAATTACCTAAGAATATCAGGGACTAATGCTAGAGAGTTTATTATAATCAGATTAAAGTCATTGTTTTTTTGTTTTTTTTTTTTGAGACGGAGTTTCGCTTATTACCCAGGCTGGAGTGCAATGGCGCAATCTCGGCTCACCGCAACCTCCGCCTCCTGGGTTCAGGCAATTCTCCTGCCTCAGCCTCCTTAGTAGCTGGGATTACAGGCATGCGCCACCATGCCCAGCTAATGTTTTGTATTTTTAGTAGAGACGGGGTTTCACCATGTTGACCAGGATGGT
>NW_016107385.1:5664225-5673936 GCF_001604975.1 Cebus imitator
AGTTTCACTCTGTCACCCAGGCTGGAGTGCAGTGTCACCATCTGGGCTCACCGCAACCTCCGCCTCCCAGGTTCAAGTAATTCTCCTGCATCAGCCTCCCCAGTAGGTGGGATTGGCTAATTTTTGTATTTTTAGTAGAGACTGGGTTTGGTTTCAGCATGTTGGCCAGGCTGGTCTCGAACTCCTGACCTTAGGTGATCTGCCCACCTCGGCTTCCCAAAATGCTGGGATTACAGGCATGAGCCAACATGCCCAACCCAAATTTGATCTTTTCTCTCAAGTTATTAAAGGTTGAGGACATCTAATCTGAAAATCTGAAAAATGCTCCAGAATTTGAAACTTTTTGAGCGTCAACATGATACTCAAAGGAGATGCTCAGTCGAGCTTTTTGGATTTTTAATTTTCAGATTTAGGATGCTCAAATAAGGAATATATAATGCAGATATTACAAAGTACAAAAATATCTGATATACTGCTGGTCCCAAGCATTTTAGATAAGGGATACTCAACCTGTAAATGTTTTGTTCTAAAAGATACAGTCACGAATCTTTTTCAGCCTATTGGCTAAATAAACTACAATGATAAGCCATTAATCTTTCAAGATTTGTGGCTTAGAACTGCAGTTACTATGGATGTGCAGAGAGGCCCTCAGGTAGTGCAGTGAAATCACGTTAGTATGGCATATTTTAAGTTTGGAGAAAACTGTCCAAGTAGTTCAGTTTCAACATTAGATCATTTTACTACATTCCTTTCAATGCCATCACATCTTTGAGAAGTTAGGCTGTAAGTGGTGACTGTGAAAAAGAACTGTGCAAAAATCAGTGTGGAACAGGAATGACAGCAGCCACATCCAAAGTTGGGAGGTTGTACGTATTAGAAATTTTGGTTGCTTAAAATGAAATATTTTTAAATATTTTTTACTATGTGTTTTTTTTTTTTTAAAAAAAAAGCTACTAAGTTTTCAGGATGTAAATACTAAGTTCTTTGGACTTAAATACGTAATAAATAAAACCATTAGATATTTTTGGCCTAGGGAAGCCATGAAAAAAAATACTAATGCTTAAGGTACCATAAACCTCTAGCTTAGGACAGCTGCAGAATTTAAAAGTGGTATCAAAATCTTAATAGCCTTTTTTTCTATGCGACCAAGTAACAGTAATAATAATTACTAAGAGATACTGAACACTCATTATGTTAAGCATTTTACATAATAATTTTTAACCTCACAACAACCGTATGTGGACTATTATCTCCCTTCTTTTGCAGACAAAAAAATGGGTGTTTAGCTTATTATTATTATTTGTCTTTGTTTTTTTCCTTTTTGTTGAGAATGAGGTCTTGCTATATCACCCAGGCAGGTCTCGAATTCCAGGGCTCAAGCTATCCTCCCACCTCTGCCTCCCTAAGAGCTGGGATTACAGGCGTGAGCCACAGCACCGGGCAGAAATGGGTG
The DNA here is from genome assembly GCF_001604975.1 of Cebus imitator. Lineage (NCBI taxonomy): Eukaryota > Metazoa > Chordata > Mammalia > Primates > Cebidae > Cebus > Cebus imitator. The sequence goes on from NW_016107385.1 coordinate 5,665,679, forward strand.
TTTAGAATAACTTCCCCAAGGTAACCCATGCCAGTAAGTTACACCATTTAAAGAATCTTCTATTGCTTTAGAGAAAGCTTACTGTAAACTGACATAATTCTCAAATCACTTGAAGATGACAACTGTGGAGGGAGGGACGATATTAAGCCTTAATTTTCTCCAACCTTCTTCAATGTCTGATGTTGGCCAGGGACATTGGCTCATACCTGTAATCTCAGCAACTCAGGAGGCTGAGGTGAGAGGACTGTTTGAGCCCAGGAGTTCAAGACCAGCCTGAGAAACACCGCAAGATATTATCTCTTTAAAAAAAAAAAAAAAAAAAAGCCAGGTGTGGTGGCACACTTTTGTAATCACAGCTACTTGGGAGGCTGAGAGGCAGGAGAATCACTTTCGGCCAGGACTGCAAGGCTTTAATGAGCTATCATCATGCCACTGCACTCATGCCTGAGCAACAGAGCAAGACCTATGTGTGTATGTATATATATGCATAATTTCTTTCAAAATATACTTAAACTTTTTCTATTAAATAAAAGAATACAAGATCACCTCCTACTAGGTAGGTTACAATCTAGCAAGTCTCATCAAAACATATCGGTTTCACTGGCAATAATCTGTTCAGCATTACCCTTAGCAAACTAACAAAAAAACAGAAAACCAAAAACTACATGTTCTTTCTTGTAAGTGGAAGCTAAATGATGAGAATTCATGGATACAAAGATAGGAACAACAGACACTGGGGCCTACTTGAGGGTGGAGGGTGGGAGGAGGAAGAAGATCAGAAAAAATAACTGCTGGGTCCTAGGCTTAGTACCTGGGTGACGAAAAAATTCTGTACAAGAAAAAAGAAAATGTATATATACACAATGGAATACTATTCATCCTTTAAAAAGAATAAAATCCTAGGCTGGGCACGGTGGCTCACACCTGTAATCCCAACAGTTTGGGAGGCCAAGGTGGGTGGATCACTTAAGAGTTTGAGACCAGCCTGACTAACATGGTGAAACCCCATCTCTACTAAAAATACAACAATTAGCTGGGTGTGGTGGCATATGCCTGTAATCCCAGCTACTTGAGAAGCTAAGGCAGGAGAATTGCTTGAACCCGGGAGGCAGAGGTTGCAGTGAGCTGAGATAGCACCATTGCACTCCTTCCTGGATGACCGAGCGAGACTCTGTCTCAAAAAAATAAAATCCTGTCATTTGCAGCAAAATAAATAAATCTATTAAGGAGAAAAATACTGTTGAGATAAAGTAATCTTTGAAAGAAAAAAGCATAGCTTCATGGTTTGCTGGTTATACTCTACTGGTACCTTTTGTGTTTGTAACGTTACATCTCATTTAGACATACGAAAGCTATCAGCTGAACGATGTGGGTCATATAAGGTGTCTTTTCACTTAGAAAGCACTCTGGAATAACATGCAGACCAAAGTTTGAATCCCAGCTTTTCTTTACTAGCTGTGCATCTATTTTTTCACCTGTGAAAATGGCATCAGGCTGGGTATGGTGGTTCACATCTGTAATCCCAGCACTCTGGAAGGCTGAGGTGGACGGAATTACTTGAGGTCAAGAGTTCAAGACCAGCCTGGCCAACATGGTGAAACCCCATCTCTACTAAAATTATAAAACTTAGCTGGGCATGGTGGCAGTCACCTGCAGTCCCAGCAACTTGGGAGGCTGAAACAAGAGAATTACTTGATTGCTGGGACAACAGTTGTTCCCAAGTTGCTGGGACAACAGAAGGCAAGGTTGCAGTGAGCTGAGATAGCACCACTGCACTTCACCCTGGGCAACAGTGTGAGGCTCTGTTTCAAACAAAAAAACAGGAAAAAAAAAAGAAAATGATATTAATAAAACCTTCACTGGGTTGTCAAGATTAAACAAGGTAATTTATGTAAACAGCTCCCAGCATAGAACCTAACATAATCTCTTTTCTTCCTTTCTTTTCACATGGCAGAGTTAGAATCATTTCATTCCTTTTTTTCTGTGGTTCCTTTTTTTCAGTGGTTCTTATTAAGCCAAGTCTGCCATCTATGTAGGGTAACTTTGGTATATACCAGTAGTGTATTTATGGCCTGGCTTGCAATTTAGTCACTCACAACTTAGATACCAACTGCATGAATAATGTAATTTCAGTGATGCCTTATGAAACTATTATGGATGTGTACACTTTTCATTAAACATCCTCTCCTGATGTTTCACCTTATATAAAGGTATATCTGATGCCATCTTTACTGTGACAGTGATCCCCACAAGATACACAAAAAGCTAAAGATTCTTTGCCTCTCAAGTATATACCTTCATTAGTGATCTGTGCTGTCAAGATCTCATTTCTACACATACTCCCCTCCACCCTTCTCCCTCTCCTGCTCTTCTTTCAGAAACTTGGTTTTTCCCCTATCACCAATAAGGGTGTGAGAATGCTGCCTTTCTACTGGACAGTGAACTAGACAAATGCAGTAACTCACTCTGATTACTTTTAAGACTGCAGAGTGATCTATTCCAGTCAGTTACTTCAAAAGAAATTGGACAAGACAAAAAGGAACATTTTAAAACACAACCTTACCATTCCAACATGCCGATCAACATTAAAAAGTCGTTTGTTGGAACCTTCTTCATAAAGTTTAGAAAGGACTAATTTTTCTACCCCAAAGACAACACCATCTTTACATCTGATTCCAATAGCTGTACTGAAACAAGGAGAAGAAAATCAGTTTTTTACGTGAAAAGAAACTTCATCAACTTAAATTTAACAAAAAAACAAAACAGGTAACATTTAAGGCATGCCAAATACCTTAAAACATTTGAAAACCAGAAAGAGAAAACACACTAAAGTGTAATAAATACATTAAATCCATATAAATATCATGTGACCCTCCCTCCAGAATCTAGCACATCATTTGACTAAAAATATACTAATATATAAGTATACTTTGGGAGGCTGAGGCAGGTGGATCATCTGAGGTTGTAAGTTCGAGACCAGCCTGACCAACATGGAGAAACCCCGTCTCTACTAAAAATACAAAATTAGCCAGGCATGGTGGTACATGCCTATAATTCCAGCTACTCAGAAGTCTAAGGCAGGAGATTCGCTTGAACCCGGGAGGCAGAGTCTGCAGTGAGCTGAGATCGCACCATTGCACTGCAGCCTGGGCAACAAAAAAGAAACTCTGTCTAAAAAAAAAAAAAAAAAACCCACATTCATTTTTAAGGCTTCAATTTTTTTAAACTATTTCCTCATCTTTGCATAAATGTGACTTTAAAAATCATATTTAGGCTAGCCACAGTGGCTCACACTTGTAATCCCAGCTTTTTGGGAGGCCAAGGCAACCGGATCACTTGAGGCCAGGAGTTTGAGACCAGCCTGGCCAACATGGTGAAACCCTGTCTCTACTAAAAATGCAAAAATTAGCTGGGTATGATGGTGCATGCCCGTAATCCCAGCTACTGGGGAGGCTGGGGCAAGAGAATTACTTGAACCCAGGAGGCAGAGGTTGCAGTGAGCCAAGATCATGCCACTGCACTCTAGCCTAGATGACAGACTGAGACTCAAGTCTCAAAAAAAGAGAGACACAGAGATAGAAAAAAATCTTTGCTCAATCGAACATGTGACTAATTGCATTGGGCATTTAAAACACAAGGTAAATGAGAAAAAATAATAAGGTCACAAACCTAATGACCAAGGAAACCTATGATACAAATCAAGAATTTGAAAATGGAAAACAAAAAGATGATAATCAATGTGATTTTTATAGACTCTGAGACATGGATAATCTAAGTAGATAATCCTGGAATCAACAGGAAATATAGGACTGGGGCTCATAGAAAACATCTGGCCTAGAAAGAGATCTGGAAATGAATAAATTGAGATTTGGGGACCTATACTAATTTGTACCCAAGTAACATAACAAAGTCTCATTACCAAAAATATATAAAAGGAGACATGTAATACCTGGTTAAAACAATGTTTCTTACCTACTATTTTCCACAGCCTTCATAGCATATTCAACTTGAAAAACTCTTCCGTCAGGAGAGAATGTAGAGGCTGACAGGTCATACTAAGGAGAAAAGGGCAAGAGTAAGCTTCTATCTTTGGTAGTAATGACCACACAATTTCTTCCCCTCAAAATGGCCTAAACATCAGGAACATGTGGTATCTCAACAAAGACCTTGCTTTCAAGAGAGGAAGGGAAACCTGTCAGAGCAGCAACAGTAGCTAAGATAAAGCTATATATACCTTAGATTTCAGCTATTAAAGTGTAATGGATACAAGTCCCAGGGGAAGTCAGAACAGTTTTCACACAGCCCACAAAACTCATTTTTGAGGCTGGGCGTGGTGGTTCACGCCTGTAATCCCAGCACCTTGGGAGGCCGAGGCAGGTGGATCACCTGAGGTCAGGATTTCAAGACCAGTCTGACCAACATGGAGAAACCCCACCTCTACTAAAAATACAAAATTAGCTGGGCATGGTGGTACATGCCTGTAATCCCAGCTACTCTGGAGGCTGAGGCAGGAGAATCGCCTGAACCCAGAAGGCAGAGGTTGTGGTGAGCTGAGATCACGTCATTGCACTCCAGCCTGGGCGACAAGAGCAAAACTCCATCTCAAGAAACACACACACACACAAAACCAAAACACATTTTTGAAAAAGATTAATATTTAGAACCAGCACTGGAGTTAGAACATTTAAATTTGTAATCATAACTCTGCCATTAACAAACTAAAAGACTTCAAATCGTTCAACATTCATCAAACACTTAGTGAGCATCTATTATGTTGGTCACCATATGGAATACAAAGATGAACACTCATTCACCAAGTCCTTCAATTTCAAATCAGACATGAATCCAGGTGCTAGAGATACAGCAGCAAATCAGAAAAGGCACTAAGATGAAAATAAAAGAGTAAAGCGATAGAAGAAACTACTACTGACTACATCATCAGGGAAGGCCTTCTGGGGCAGTTATATTTAGGATGAGTCAAACCTAAATGACAAGGACCTAGCCATTTAAGATATGATGGAAAAGCCTTCTTGGCATTTGGCACAAAGATCTTAGGGTTGAAATAAGGCTAGCACAGTCAAGGAACAGAAGTAAGCTCAATGTGTCCCGAGCACTCTAAGCAGCAGAAAAAAAGAGCAGACTGTGTTAGTGAGGTAGTTGAGGGCCAAATTATGATGGGTCTTCTAGGATGGAATAAGGACTTTGTATTTTATTCTAAATGCAATGAGGAATTTAAGCAGTGGGGTGGTATGATCTACATTTTTCAAAACCTTATTCTGGTTTTACGTGGAAAATGAACTGTAGACAGAACAACAGAAGTAAAGATAAGGTGTTCCAAAGACAGTGGTAGTAGCTTACATAAGAGAAGAAGTGGAAAGGAATACCTTTTGAGGGTATAGTAAAAAAATTAAATAAACAAAAATGAACTTGCTAAGTCAGGCGCGGTGGTTCACACCTGTAATCCCAGCACTTTGCGAGGCCAAGGCAGGTGGCTCACAAGGTCAAGAGATCGAGACCATCCTTGCGTACATGGTGAAACCCTGTCTCTGCTAAAAATACAAAAATTAGCCAGGCATGGTGGCGCGCGCCTGTAATCCCAGCTATTCGGGAGGCTGAGGCAGGAGAATTGTTTGAACCAGGGTGTGGAGGTTGCAGTAGGTCAAGATCGTGCCACTACACTCTAGCCTGGCGACAGAGCGAGACTCTGTTTCAAATAATAATAATAATAATAAATAAAATAAACTTGCTAAAGGGTTGGCTCCAGGAGTACAGTTAAAAAAAAGGAATTAAAGATGAATCACAGATTTTTTTCATATGACCATTCACTGAGCTCAAGACTGTAGTAGATTCAAAATGGCAAGGTGAGGAGAAAACCCAGAGCTCTTTGACATTCAGTATGAAATGACTATTAAACAATCAAGTGGACAGATATATCAAGCAGATAAACAAATATTCATATCTGGAGTTCTTGGAAGAAGTGAAGACAGAAGATAAGCCTTCAACAGTGGCACTTTCTGAGTCTGTTTCCTGATCTCTGAAACCCAGATCGTTAACTCTACCATTGTTAATAAATTATCCCACATGGTTACATTATCAAGTATTTTTTAAAAGGTTTGTAGAAGTGCTGGGCACGGTGGTTCACGCCTGCAATCCCAGCACTTTAGGAAGCTGAGACGGGCAGATCACAAGGACAAGAAATCAAGACCATCCTGGCCAACATGGTGAAACCCAGTCTCTACTAAAAATACAAAAATTAGCTCGGCATGGTAGCGCACGCCTGTAGTCCCAGCTACCTGGGAAGCTGAGGCAGGAGAAGCACTTGAACCAGGGAGGTGGAGGTTGCAGTGAGCCGAGATTGCACCACTGCACTCCAGCCTGGCAACAGAGTGAGACTGTCTCAAAAAAAAAAAAAAAAGTTTGTAGAATGAAATACTACTAATTGAAAGTATTATTAATATAGTTGCAAAGTCAATTAGCTACAAGATTACTGGGCACTTATCCAAGAAAAGTATAGCAGAACTTAGCATTCATAACCGAATGGATTTAACCACTCCAGACATTAAGTTGCCTATTATCAAATTTAGACACCAGTACTTGAATTTAAGGCTGAGCATGAGAATCTTGTTAAGAAGTAGAAATTGATGAACTGAGAAACTCATTATTCAATAACTCTAGTGCAAATGACCAATAAATCTTTTAGAAACTGTATTTTTTTATGTAGAGAAATACATAAAAGGAGTAAACTGACTGCACATAGGCTATACGTTTAACAAAGGAAAGCCAAACAAGTTAACAGGTCTCACTGCAAAATCCTCAACAGTCTATCAAAAGTCTGAAGCGGTTAAGTTTCTATGTGACCATTTAAACATTTACGGAATAAATGCCTAAAAGCGCTATTAGGTAATTTTTGTAGGAAAAACAAGGACAAAGGAAATACTGAAGGATTCATGAGATTTTAGCTTTCCAGATCATTTTAATTCTGTTCCGACAGGGTTTCCAGTGACTCTTAGGCTGAGCGGTCGATGATCAGTACACTTAAAAGAAAGAGAGGGCCCGTGAATCAGCAGCACCCTGGGAACTGCAAACGCAGTCCACAGAAAGCACGGTCTCCAGACCGTGGAATCCCAAGCCGCACTGCCTCGGTGGCTCGCTCAAGAGAATGCACTATTTCAAGCCTCACGAGTTTCCACTTTCGGTTTCCCTAAGCGGCTGAAGAAAGTGACTCAGCAATCCAAAGCTGCTCCAAACCTCACTGCGGGCACGTCAAGCTGGCTACACCTGAGCTAAAAAGCTTCAGGAGTCACAGTCACCTGAGACGCGGGCCTAGCACAGAGGGGATAAAGATGACCGGTCTCCAAACAGCTGCAAGTGGCCCATCCAGCCGAAGGCGGCCCCAGAGCACCCCGAGTCCGGGCACCCCATGTGGTCTGATGGAGTTCCCTTCAAACCCAAACCTTAGGTTAGACTATCACACAGAGAGACAGCAAACTCACCCCAGTGCCGATGGAGCTCATCGTGCTAAACCCGAACGGACGCGCAGGGCTTCCAGGCCTAAAGCGCTTCCCCTACACCACAGGACCCCGCAGGCTAGTAACAGGCCAGCTCATTGGCTGCACCACCAACCAATAGGCTTTTTCTCTATGGCTCTTTCCGCGGCTGCGTCCCCCAGGACGAGGAGTATTGTGGGAAAGAGGCGGGACGCGAGAGGTGGGAGGGCGCAAGTGCAGAAGCAATAGTGGAGGAGTTAACGGAAGGCGAAGGTTCCTGCTTCAGTCCACGTACTTTGAGCTGCCTGGCGTCGTGGTATTTCAGAAGCTACAGTGTTCCTTTCCTAGGAATTATTATTTATCTTTTATGTTATTCTTTCCTCGTCACTTTATTCTTTCTTTAAGCAAAAGGGAAAGATATTCGTATACTCTCACAAAGAGTAGAAAAGCAGTAGGGGCCAAGTCACCTGACCTCCTCGGCTTCCCGGCCCAGACCGAGTGTCTTGATGTCATCCACTTCACCTGTTTATGCTCAGGCTCTTGGGAAGTTTCACTTCAAGCGTATCATGTTTGAATTCAGCTCGGAATTTTACGGAAGTATTAGTGCTGTTGCTATGAGTATAACGCCTTTTAGTAGAATTAAAGATAAGTCTGGGCCGGGCGCGGTGGCTCACGCCTGTAATCCCAGCACTTTGGGAGGCCGAGGCGGGTGGATCACGAGGTCAAGAGATCGAGACCATCCTGGTCAACATGGTGAAACCCCGTCTCTAC
>NW_016107385.1:5674566-5679017 GCF_001604975.1 Cebus imitator
GAGTCTCTCTCTGTTGCCAGGCAGGAATACAGTTTCGCTATCTTGGCTCACTGCAACCTCCGCCTCCCAGGTTCAAGCGATTCTCCTGCCTCAGCCTCCCGAGTAGCTGGGACTACAAGAGCCCACCACCACACCTGGCTAATTTTTTGTATTGTTAGTAGCGACGAGGGTTTCACCGTGTAAGTCACGATGGTCTTGAACTCCTAACCTCGTTATCTGCCCTCCTGGGCTTCCTAAACTGCTGGGGATTACAGGTGTGAACCACCGCACCTAGCTGTGGTTTGGATTTTAATACATTTGTAAATAGGCCATCAGCATTTTTTTTACTCCTAAATATTGATTCATCAGTGTGTATATAATTACATAGCCACAGTATTATTGTGAAAATCAGAAAATTAGCAATACTATGATCTATCCACTTATGCATTTTTTTGACAACTGACTCAATAATGTCCTTCATAGCAAAGGAAAATCCAAGATCACACCTTGCATTCAGTTGTCAGGTTTCCGGTCTGCTTTAGTCTTGAAGATAGTTGCTTAGTATTTCTTCAGTTTTCATGCAATGAACATTTTTTAAGATTACAAACCATTTATTTTGTAGAATATTCCTTAATTTAGGTTTGTCTGATTTTTTGTTGTTATTAGTTTCAAGTGACGCATTTATGGAAGGAATCCTACAGAAGTGACTTTGTATTCATTCGTGTCAGAGCATTATATTAGGAGGGACATGATATCAGTTTGTTTTGGTTGTTGCTGTTTTTTGTTTTTGAGACGGAGTCTTGCTCTGTCGCCAGGCCGTAGTGCAGTGGCACGATCTTGGCTCACTGCAACCTCCATCTCCCGGGTTCAAGCGATTCTCCTGCCTGTACTTCTGGAGTAGCCGGGACTACCGGCTCGGGCCACCATGCCCAGCTAATTTTTGTATTTTTGGTAGAGACGGGGGTTTCTCCATGTTGGCCAGCATGGTCTCCATCTTCTGACCTCGTGATCTGCCAGCTTTGGCCTCCCAAAGTGCTGGGATTACATGAGTGAGCCACCGGCCGATCAGTTTGTTTTACTGCTGATAATGTTAACTTTGATCACTTGCTGAAGATTTCTCCATCATAATGTTTCCATTTTCCCCTTTGTAATTAGTATCTTGTGAGGAAATACTTTGAGAATATGTAAACATTCTGTTTACTCCTCAAACTTACACTCCCTAATTCTAATATCTGACGATACTTACTTGAATTTATTATTATTACAGCAGTTGCCAAATGATGATTTTCCAATTACATCATTCCTTTCACATTTATTGTTGGTTTTCTACTGTGAGTTTTCAGGAGAATTACATGATTTCATTTAAATCATTAAATGAGCTATTGTTTCTGTGTGAAGAATGATAGCTAAGGGAAGGACAAGAAGGGACGCTAGTTGGAAAGTTATTGCACTTTCGTGTGCTAGCAGTACTGGAGAGTGATTTGGACCAAAGTGGTGGCAGTGGAGGTTGAAATGTTTGATGTATTTCAGATGTGTAGAGTGCTCTGGTTGGAGTGTCCCTTTCAAAACACGTGTTGAAATTTCATTGCCAATATAATGATATTGTGATGTGAGGCCTTTAAGAGGTGATTAGGCCATGAGGGCTCTATGGATGAATGACATCAGAGTCGGTTAGTTATTTTAGGAGTGGGTTCCTAATACAATGATGTACGTCACTGGATTTCAGCTCTATCGCACATATTCACTTGCTCTTCTGATCCTGTCATGGAATAACACACCACAAGGCCCTTGCCAGATGTCAGTGCCATGCTCTTGAACTTTCCAGCCTCTCAGACCATGAGCCAAATAAACGTTTCTTGTTTATGAATTACCTAGTTTATGGTATTCTGTCATAACAGCAAAAAATGGGCCAAGATAAAGGGCTTGCAGAATTGGATATAGAAATTAAGGGGGAAAAAGGAATTTCAATTGCTTCTTCCTGCTAATGAAGCATTATAATTGATGTTTAGTTTTTATTTTGTAGATAGATAAAAGGACTTGAATTTACCTGGAAGATTAGCCACTTAATTTGCCTAACTCTTGTTAAAATATTCCAGTTGCAATTCTTTTTTTTTTTTTTTGAGACTGAGTTTTGCTCTGTCAGCCAGGCTGGAGTGCAGTGGCATGATCTCTGCTCACTGCAACCTCCGACCCCTCGGGATTCAAGCGATTCTTCTGCCTCAGCCGCAGGTGTAGCTGGAATTACAGGCACGCGCCACCACGCACGGCTAATTTTGTGCTTTTAGTAGAGAGCCGGTTTCACCATGTTGGCCAGGCTTGTCTCTCACTCCCGAACTCTGGTGATCCGCCTCCTTGGCCTTCCTTGGCTAGGATTACACGCGTGAGGCATCGCATCTGGCCTTTAGTTGGAATTCTTTTATGGGGACTTCGGATTTAGACCACGATCCTCCAAGAAAATGTTGAAGAAAGCGAACGGTTATAGTTGCAGTTGGCCTTGGAGGTAAATTATAAGTACTCCAAACTTGTTTAGGTACCCAGTTAAACTTTTATTTAACATCACTACTTGTGTGTGTAAACACTATTTCAGTGCCCAGTGCACTCAATATTTATTAATAAGAATTTGGGGGCTCTTTCTGAACTCATTGTGTGATGAGCTGCCTAATTTGGGGCTAGAATGTTGATTTATCCTGTGTTTTAGAAGAATGTCTTAAATCGGCCGGTCGCTGTGGCTCACGCCTGTAATCCCAACACTTTGGGAAACCGAGGCGGGTGGATCACCTGTGGTGAGGAGTTTGAGACCAGACTAGACCAACATGGTGTTAAACTCCGTCTCTACTAAAAATACAAAATTAACCGGGCGAGGTAACTCATGCCTGTAATCTCAGCTACTCAGGAGCCTGAAGCAGGAGAATCGCTAGAACCCGGGAGGCGGAGGTTGCTGTGCGCGGAAATCATGTAATTGTTACTCTAGCTTGGGCATCAAAAGCAAAACTTCGTCTCAAAAAAAAAAAAAAAAACCAGAAGAATGCAATGCATTGTGGTCTCAGGTTCCTAATTATTTGTCTGATTCACAATAAGACTTAAATGGTATTGGTATGAAATTGTTTGAACAAGTTACTCCAGCTTACTTTGGAAGTCATATGTATGAAATCAGTACGTAATTTACACATATTTTTATAGGGCGAGAAGCTTTATGAAAACATCAGCCTGTTTTATCTTTTCATTAGAATACCTAATACAGTGCTTTACATGTGGTATTTAATGAATATATGGAATGTGAAAAAACAATACAATCAAATTCATCTTCCCAGGTACAGTCGGCAAAGTTATAAAGTAATCACAAATCAGTTTGCAGTTGTGAGAAAAAAAAATAATTGTAATATTTTAAGCTTTAAAATTTTAAATAACACGTATGCGCTTTGAGGACTCTAAATGTATACTATTTTATGACATATCGTATTATTTTTAAATTTAATACCTCAGGAAATGTGATGCCCAATGTATCTAGCTTCCAAATACTGTGCTTTGGGGTTAGTATCCTAAGAATTGTTTATTTTCGGGATTACAAACCGGTCTTTTACTTGCACTTTGAACAGTAGTATAAATACCACACACCCCTCTCCACTCTCAGAAAAATTTGCAGAATTTCTTATCTGGAAAGATTCACCATCATTTCAGAATATATGTATTTCCATATGACATTATTCCAGTAACTCCTGTCTCAATTTGATTAAAATCAGGTTTCTGACCCTGTGCTTCTTAGAATTCACATTCTTTGCCATTAGATTCAGAGACTATAATTCTTTCTTCCCAGCTTCTGTCATTTGAGAATAATAACACCCTTCAAGGGGCATACCTCTCGTTGTCAGTTCTTGAAAGAGACCTTATTTTAATTGACTCTAAACCACCTTTTCTGAATTTAGCTCTCCTTCATCATACCATACTAAAGAAAATAGCTAAGCCCCGCGGTTGTTCAGGGAAACTAACATCTGAGATTGGACTTTGTGTTTTTAAATGCGGAGTCCAAACATGTAGAAATCCGGTATGCCGTTTGATGGAAGTTGGATGGCCTTAATATGTGTTTGTGTAAATAAAACATTGGTTGGTAAATATTTTTAAGCACTTCGTTAAAAAGATTCAATGACTCTGTAATGATGACTCGCATAAGCTTTCAATGATCTTTGGATACATACACAAACATTCTTAAATATAAGTACAATTAAATACTTAGAACGCTCTTAAAAATAATTCTGCAGTGCCGATTTAACAGTAAGTTATAAAGTTTTTTTGCAGACGTAACTACGCAAAATGAAGGCGTGTAGTTAAATACTCCTTAAGAGATAGACTTGCAAGCATTTGCAGCAAGCGCCCGGCTAGCTCAGTCGGTAGAGCATGGGACTCTTAATCCCAGGGTCGTGGGTTCGAGCCCCACGTTGGGCGTGGTGTGTGGTTATTTTTTTTTTTTTTTTTTT
>NW_016107385.1:5679033-5681227 GCF_001604975.1 Cebus imitator
TTTTTTTTTTTTTTTTTCCTTCTTTTTTCTTCTGACACTTTCACGGCTTTTCTAAAACCTTAAACTACAGAGAGTTCTTAAGCCGAATTAATTTAAACACTTTCATAATTAACCAGATTCCCCAGTAAAAAGTATTCCTTTAGTAAATAAAACTTGCAAATTGTGCTCGTGCAATTGAAATCAAACGTCCCTTCCCTGTGTTCTCCTTAAAACACAGAGGAAACAAAATGCCCACTGCTGAAGACTAGTTTTTTCTGTTATTATGTTGCTGGTAGAGGGTAGTTTTAATTGTTATGTTAATAAACTTATAAGCCCCACTTTTGGCTGCTTTTCTAAAATTTAAGAAACCGGATGTAAAAACATTTGGAGGCATCCGAGGACTCCGAAGAGAAAGAAACAATTTTTCCAGTTTCTTCCCCGCTCGCGCGCGCGCGCTCTCTCTCTCTCTCTCTCTCCTCTCTCTTCTTTTTCTTCCTCTCAATATGGGGTCTATCCCTGAAGAAACATATAGTGAAAAATAGTTCTTTCTGTAGTGAGATTTATACCACCAGTGCATACATCAAGTTTTTTTCCATTCTTGGGGATTGATACTAGTAAAGTAAGATTCCAGTAAAGGCTTGGAAGACGCACAAAACAGACGCACAAAAAGAACTGAGATGTGGAAATTACGATGGGCAATTGGGTATGTGAAGGAGGAAAGGTTTCCGCCTTCTCCCCTTTGCACTGAGAACTGTGAAGTAATCAGGAGAACATCCTTGCCCACTGGGACCACCACAGCCAGACACATTCCAGGGTTTCACCCACCAAACCACCGAGGCGAACGGTCCATAGTCCTTCCTACCTGAAGCCAACCCTTCCTAAAGCCCTGGATCCTGTACCCTCCACGTGTCATCCCCCAGCTCTCAACTAAAAATCAGTTTTTCTCTCTTCTTGATTTTTTTTGTTCAACACACAAACATGCGTTATTTATCTTAAAACAAAAACTTCGACCTAGTTTCCTCACAAGCTGCCATTCTATTTCTGTTCCCCTTTGGAGCAAAAGCCCATCCCCTTTTGGACTAAGCTCAAGTTTTCCCTCCTCCCTAACCCTGATGATGCCCTTCAGCCATAGACCAAAAACAAAAACAAAAACAAACCAGAAACCCCCCACACCTGTTGTCAAATACAATTAGTTTATTACTCATGGCAACAAGGGAGAAGCCTGGGGTGATCCAGTAAGATGGTGAGTATAGGATCTTGGCTTTTGTTGCGTAATTTGGTGGAGGGTCTAAGCAAGCAGCAGGGGCTTGTTCTGAATTGGGTGCTCTCAGAAAATCAGGGCAATTCTAGGATCTGAAATTTTATCTATAAGGATGGCAGACTAAAGGAGGAATAAAGGTGAAATTGATAAAGTAACAGTCACTCATTCAGCAAGAGGGATATTTGCTGTTTCGAGTTGGACAGTGACCAACTTGTCTGAAGTGTATGTTATGTGAAAAACAGAAGAAAAGCAGTTTGCTGAAAGCGTCATATCAATCTGTAATAGCATTGAGGCTTACCTGTTGTAGGTTAGTTCCCAGATGTCAGGCACTTCTTGCTCTTCTCAACTCACCCTAGTCAGGACTTCCTGCCCCTCCTGGCACACCTCACTAGTCTACTGAACTGTACATGAAAAGGTCATAATTAATCTCCACATTACTAAATCTAATTAACAGCAAAGCCTAATTAACTTGAACTATCAGAAATTTATTACAAATTTGATCACTCCATGTTGGACACAAATGCTTTCATTTTCTTCCCCATCTCACCAGCTACTTCCTTTCTCTCCTGTCTCTTCATTTGGGAGTACTCAAGGGATGGGTGAGTCCTTGGTCCTCTTCTCTGTCCACACTCATGGACTTGGTGATCTCTCGGTTTTAAATACCAGATACTTGCTGGTGATTCACAACTTTTAAGTGAGCCCAGATCTCTCTCTCTTAAATGTCAAATGTCTATATTGATTTGGATGTGTAGTAGATATCTCATACTTTTTTTTTTTGAGACAGACTCTCACTCTGTCACCCAGGCTGGAGTGCAGTGCTGCGATCTCGGCTCACTGCAGCCTCTGCCTCCCGGGTTCAAGCAATTCTCCTGCCTCAGCCTCCTAAGTAGCTGGGACTACAAGCATGAGCCACCAAGCCTGGCTAATTTTTGTTTTTTTAGTAGAGACAGGGTT
>NW_016107385.1:5682842-5694140 GCF_001604975.1 Cebus imitator
CCTTTCCCATCTCAGCAGCCTCCTTTTCAAATTTTTCAATGGTTCTTTTGTCGATGCCACCGCATTTGTAGATTAGATGGCCAGTAGTGGTGGACTTGCCCGAATCTACATGTCCAATGACGACAATGTTGATATGAGTCTTTTCCTTTCCCATTTTGGCTTTTAGGGGTAGTTTTCACGACACCTATGTTCTGGCGGCAAACCCGTTGCGAAAAAAGCGCCAGGATAGTCTTGATCTCCTGACCTTGTACTCTATCTGCCTTGACGTCCCAAAGTGCTGGGATTACAGGCATGAGCCACCACACCTGGCATCTCATACTTAACATGTACAAAAACTACTGATTTTTGCCTGAAAATTTGTTTCTCCTATAGTTTTCCTTTTTTTTTTCCTATTAACAGTAACACCATCCTTCTAGTGGCATGGATAAAAAATATTGGAAACATTATTGATTCCTATCTCTCCAACCCCATTGTGAAAGTGTCCTTCAATATTCCCCTCCCATATTCACTGTGAGCTTGGTCATGTGACTAGCTTTGGCTAACAGGACAACAGAAAGCATGCTGCAGTGTGTTGAGAACTCACACAGTGGGGCTTGGCAAGCTGCCAAGTAAAAAGTCAGTACCCTGAGACTGCCATGCTGAGGAAGCCTAAGCCAGCCACATGGAGAGAGGCATGTGGAAGACAGAGAAGCCATGTGAAGAGCACTGACACTGAGACTTGTAAACAAGGCTGTCCTAGACCTTCCATCCCAGCACACCAATTACATACAGCCAGGTGACTATCTCCAGCTCATTTGCCATGGAACAGAACTGGTCACCTGAGTCTTGCCTGAATTCCTGACCCACAAAACCATAAGCAAATAGAATTCCTATTGTTTTAAGCCATTAACTTTTAGAAGTTTTTTACAAAGCAATAGGTAATTGAAACATCCACGCCATATCTATCAGAAAATCCTGTAGGTCTGCCCTCCATATATCCAATCAGGCTTCTGATCTTTACTGATAGCACCCTGGTTTAAACCATCATCCCACTGGGATTACAGCAATGGTTTCTTAACTGACTTTCCTGCTTCAGTTTGTCTGTCTAAACTCTATTCCTAACACAACATCCAGAATAATCTAATTTAAACAAGCCAGATCTTGTCATTATTCCATTCAGAACCATCTAAGGGCACCGTTTCATTCAGTAAGATGTATCCTTATAAGATACGCCCACCACTCCCCCATCTACTATTGCTTTTCTTCTCCTTGCGCATTCTACATGAGCCAAATTGACCTCCTTGTCAAACCTGGAATATGTTAGTCATGCCTTTCCTTAGGGTTTTTTTTTTTTGAGACAGGGTCTTGCTTTGTCACCCAGGCTGGAGTGAAGTGGCATGATCTCGGCTCACTGCAGCCTCCACCTCCCCGGTTCAAGCAATTCTCCTGCCTCAGCCTCCCAAGTAGGATTACAGGCATGCACAATCATACCTGGCTAATTTTTGTATTTTCAGTAGACAGGAGGCTTCACCATGTTGGTCAGGCTGTTCTCAAACTCCTGACCTCAAGTGATCCACTCGCCTTGGCCTCCCAAAGTGCTGGGATGACAGGCATGAGCCACCACAACGGGCTTCCTCTTCTTACAAAGACACCAGTCATACTGGATCTGGGCCCCACACTAATGATCACATCTTAATTTGACTATATCTGCAACTCTATTTCCAAATAAGGTCATGTTCACAAGATACAGGGGTTAGGACTTCAATATATCTTTTGGAGGGACACAATTCAACCCATAACAGAGGGTTACATTCTTTAACCTCAGCCACTAGTTGTCTGCTACTTTAGAGCTAGTTTTAAATCTCTAGTTTAGTCACAGATCCTGTTTTTGATATTATTCAATGATGAAAACTTCTCATAAATAATCTAAACTTAACAAAAGGTGAGGTCAATATAAATGCAAAGTAGAGAATTTTAAAATTATGTTTACTGAAAAAAGAGATAATGTTAATAAAATAGTAACTCCATCCAACTGGCAATTAATAGCATACCTATTCCTGGCACTCCTACTGGGAGGTTTCAAAGTTAAGAAATAGAAAATCTTTGTTTTAATGGAGCTTATATTCCAGAAAGGAAGATAAAACCCCTCTTGAAGCAATTACAAGGTAAAAGTTAGAAGTGCCCCAGTTATGGATGCTGTGCTTAGGGAAAGAGTGCTGTGGAAGAGTGGTAGGACTAGAGGACACAAGTATCCACAAAGAATGAAATCATCAAAATTTGAATATGAGGTAGTTCATTAAAAACAAATGAATAAATAAAAGTTAAATGACTGAGTACATATTTCAAAGAATCTTTGCCCTGAGAAGATATAAAGCACAAAAGCAAAGATTAATGGCATTATGAATGCATTTTTACAAAGCAATTATAAAATGCTTTATATAAAAATGAAGTATCTTTTCTCTTAGAAATGTAGAATTGCTCATAAAAGGAACTGTAAAGTTAAAAAGTGAACATTTCCACACTTTGCTTAACAAATGCCTGACTGTATTACCATTCTCCGTCCAAAGATCAAGTATATTTCTGGAAAAACATCATTATAACATGGACACCCATGTACCAAAATAAAGAACTTTTTAAGGGCTGGGCACAGTGGCTCATGCATGTATTCCCAGCACTTTGGGAGGCTGAGGAGGGCGGATCACCTGAGGTCGGGAGTTTGAGACCAGCCTGACCAACATGGAGAAACCCCGTCTCTACTACAAATACAAAAAGTTAGCCATGCGTGGTGGCGCATGCCTGTAATCCCAGCAACTCGGGAGGCTGAGGCAGGGGAATCGCTTGAACACGGGAGGTGGAGGTTGCGATGGGCCAAGATCGTGCCATTGCACTCCAGTCTGGGCCACAGGAGCGAAACTCAATCTCAAAAAAAAAATGATTTTTTAATGGACCCATGTTAGTATTTGAAATAGCAGGTAATGGTTAACATGATTTATGCTTTTTTTTTTTTTTTTGAGACGGAGTTTCACTCATGTTACCCAGGCTGGAGTGCAATGGCGCGATCTCGGCTCACCGCAACCTCCACCTCCTGGGTTCAGGCAATTCTCCTGCCTCAACCTCCCGAGTAGCTGGGATTACACGCACGCGCCACCATGCCCGGCTAATGTTTTGTATTTTTAGTAGAGACGGGGTTTCACCATGTTGGCCAGGATGGTCTCGATATCTTGACCTCGTGATCCACCCGCCTCGGCCTCCCAAAGTGCTGGGATTACAGGCTTGAGCCATCGCGCCCGGCGATTTATGCTTTAAATGAAGTAACTGCTAGAAATAAAATCAATTGATACCGAAACAGGTTATGTGAACTGTGGAGAAATAATATTCTTTTTGAAAAACAAGCTACATAACAAACTTCCAAAATCTGCTTTACTGTACTTTATTGATATAAATACAACAAATCTCAATAAGCACCAGCTACCATTTTACCACTACACAAGGAAACAAAGTCAAAAGAATTAAATACGAATGCAAACAGTAAACACAGCAATGCTTTCACTTCCACTATAGTCCTCTATAACAAAACATCCTACATACTTTGTACAATTTGCTTATAATTGATTAAGCATTTGAAATAAAGCAAGGTTGATTTTTAATCAAACTTTTATTTCTCAGTGGAAAACGCTCTCTTCATCAAAGGTGGCTGAGTTTTCCCGACATCAAACATCATTTCCAAAGGTGGGTTATTGAGAGAACACCAATCAGGTATACGGCCCGTCTGATTATAATATTCCTTTGAAACAGAACGGCTCCCAAGTATATCTTGTAATGCTCCAAAAATAGCCCCTGTGTGACAAAAATATTTTTTATAGCTAAGATGAAAACTTTTATCAGAAAACTTTATGTACATATACATCTACTTCACTATATGACAAGAGTGGACTGGTAAAATTCGGCAATTCAGAGCCACAATCTTCAAAGTAATTCCAAAGAAGCCATTCTTTATTTTATATTTTGAATAATAGGGTAAGCCATAACTTCTGTGTTAAAGTAATTTACATGGCCTTTCACAGATAATAGTGAATACAATCAGTAAGATTCTCAGTTTTCTCTGTCACAACTAAGGTTACATATCAATAAATAAAATGGTACTGCAAAACCCACTAAACATTATTATAATGTGCTAACATTCTATATTCAATATAGACTTTATTAAGCCCCACAAGGCAGTCTTTTAAAAATAATTCAGTTACTAAATCAGTTTGTCCTAGATCAAAACTATGTCTTGACCAATTTTACAAGAAATAATGTAACATTCATTTTAAAATGTCACACCACTTTGTCTCTCTGAATGTACAATCCTGATACCTGCTAGCTCTAACTGCATCATAAAACACACATCAGAACATATATAAATGTACACATTCATGATTGTTTTTCCCTTCATAGTTACAGCTGACCCTTGAACAATGCAGGGATTAGGGATGTGGACCCCCAAGCAGTTGAAAATCCATGCATAACTTTTGACTCCCCCAAAACTTAACTACCAATAGTCTAATGTTGACTGAGAAGTCTTACCAATAACAGTCAATTACCACATACACAGACCAGTATCTACACATATAATTTTTATACATTCATGACTTATCTTTTTCTTTTTTTGATATTTCTAGGTTACGTGGTTTGTCTGTGAGTTTTTTCAAATTGCTGCAAATCTCCAAAAATTTTTCCAACATATTTTCTAAAACTGCATATGAGTAGACCCACATAATTCAAACCCATGTTGTTCAAGGGTCAACTGTACTTATTAGCTTATTTTCTTATTTCAGTAAAACCATCATTACTTAAAACATTTAATGAACTCAGTCACAAAGTATAGTTATAAAACAAAGAGATCAATTTTCATACGTGACTCACTAGCTTTGGAAGACATTAAAATAAATGCTTTAAGAAATGGTAGCGGCCGGGCGCGGTGGCTCAAGCCTGTAATCCCAGCACTTTGGGAGGCAAAGGCGGGTGGATCACGAGGTCAAGAGATCGAGACCATCCTGGTCAACATGGTGAAACCCCGTCTCTACTAAAAATACAAAAAATTAGCTGGGCATGGTGGTGCGTGCCTGTAATCCCAGCTATTCAGGAGGCTGAGGCAGGAGAATTGCCTGAACTCAGGAGGCAGAGGTTGCAGTGAGCCGAGATGGCGCCCATTGCACTCCAGCCTGGGTAACATGAGTGAAACTCCGTCTCAAAAAAAAAAAAAAAAGAAATGGTAGCATCACTAGAATAAATTCAAAGCTTTCACTATTCTGAGGGATGACTTTAAATGAGGAAGCTTACTTAATATCACAGTGCAAATGCCGAGAAATATAAAATTCTGAAAATTAATATAGTTTAAGAAAAAGTCAATGTTATTTCTATTTATAAAATGGACAATTCTGAACCTGGAATGATTATAATATATCCATTAATAGTGTCATTCAGAGACCAATTACTATATAATCATTATATTTTAAAAGTGAAACTCTTACCTCCCAACCAGGCCACACAGTTAGCTTTTGCAGGTGGAGTATGAATTCGAAATGTCTTAGTGCCAAGTACTTTTTTATATTTTGGTTTTTCTACCAAATACCGTATTTCTGCAAGCAATCTGTGGAGAAATCCTGGCAACATAGAAGTGCCACCTATGACTACCAAATTCTCTGCTAGTTGCTTCCTGGTGTCTATCGGACACTGTTATTAAAAAGAAAGAGAAAAAGAAGGCTTTATTCTGAACTGTACGAATAATGCTTGGCTGAACTTAAGAAAACATACAGAAGTATGTACTACAGATTAAATAGGTGATCATTTGTATCATAAAAAGGGCCACAGCAAGGTTTCATGTAGCGAATATAACCACTATGAAAATACTGCCAAATATATACATAAAACTTTAAAAATTTTAAGATATTTTAGACTCTTAATAGCATAGGATTTTACATTCCATAAGGCATACGGCAGTAATATGTAAGTGTTCTCATTTTCAGGGTTGCAATGATTAAGCTGGGCAAAGACCATGAGAAGAAATAACTTCTCTTTTTTTGGGGTAAGGGAAGTATGTGGAAATTTCATTTTTCTAAGGCGTATTCACAGTGTCAGTTGTTAAGTGGGAAGATAACACTTCCAGAAAAATTATGTTTCTACATCAGTTCTCTTTAAGAATTAACAATGATAAGGTCCTTCAATGAATGGAGCCCTAGAGGTAAACAGTATCTTCCAAAGCAATGGTATTTCACATGAAGTCCTATAATTACATAGTCATTAAACAAAAGAAACATATTATTACCATATGTCCTGTGGAATTTAAAACTGAATACTATACAACCCTGAACTGGAAGAAACTACAAGCCACACTAGGTACAAAATAAAAATCTGGTCCCTGTTCTTAAAATAATGCACATGTCCATGGCACTCATTATCATGGGGTTTGGAATGTTGTAGATACCATTTCTCAGTGCCAAAGTAAAACTTATTAACTATAAAATTTTAAAATAAAAGTTTAAAAAGTTAAAAGAGGGAACCATATTCTGTAAAAGTTAATACAATTCAACAAACAGATTAGTTGCTGACACAAGGTATTTAAAAACAAACACCCAGCCCCCAGATTTCTTTATTCTTAAAAATAACATATGACAAGGATTGCTAGTTGCCTAAAATAACATTTAAAATTTTTCTTTAAAGGACTGTGATAATAAAGGGAATTTTTTGACAAGATAAAATACCTGTATAAGGGAATCCAATATTAAAGTGGCAACTGATTTCTCTTCATTATCTTGTTCAAAAAGAATTTCCACAACCGAATCTCTAATGGGATTTGAAAAAGAGAGCATTCTATTGGTGTCACATATTACAATATGATGCAGAATATACCATTATTTCCATTTACACAGTATATTTTTAAGTACCAATACTACATTACCACAGAATAATTATTAAAATACAAGGTGCTCTCACTCGTAAATGGGGAGGATAACAATGCCTGCCTCACAGGGGTTGAGGGGAAGATGCAGTGAGTTAACAGAACAGGGTCTGGCATATAGGAGGCATTCTCTAAGTTATTAGCTGTTACTATTATTATGTATAGGTTTACATTTATTTTGTGTCCAATTATAACTCCCCAAACCTAATAAGAGAAAAGAAACAGTATTCTGTAAAAGTTAGTAAGATTCAACAAACAGATTAGCTAGTGATACAAGAGATTTATAAGCAACCACCCCCCCATTTCTTTGTTTTTTAAAATAATACAAGAGAAAGATCACCAGTTCCCTAATAAAACATCCATTTTCCAGTTAATTCTCAAATTAAAATCACTCATTACTTTTTGATAGCATGAGGAAGATCTTTGTGGTGATGAAAGAGTTCTGTATCTTTAAAAAATTATATTTAAGGTATACAATATGATGTTTATATATACATCATGATGTATATAGATACAACTTGTGGTGTGTGTGTATATATATCTATGTGTGTGGCATATATATACACACACACAGTGAAGTAATTACTATATTCAAGCTAATTAACCTATCCAGCACCTTCCATAGTTACTTTTTTTTTTTTTTTTTGGGTAGTAAGGGCACCCAAAATCTATTCTTAGTAAATTTTCAGTATAGAACACAGTGTTACTAACTAGAGTCCTCATGCCATACATTAGATCTCTAGGCTTATTCATCACTCATAACTGCAAGTTTGTGTCCTTTGACTCTCTCCTCATTTCCTTCCCCTCTCAATACCTTGTTTCTAGATACTTGACTTTTTTTTTAGATTCCACATATATAAGTGAGATCAAGCAGTATTTTTCTTTCTGTGTCTGCCAATAGTTCTATATCTCCATTGTTGTAGTTGTGTTTTATCTACACATAAAATAACATAGAACTTACATATACTTTATGTCAATTTACTAGTTTTGATATCATATTATAGTTATATAAGGTGTTTAACCATTGGAAGAAACTGAAAGCGTATATGGGACCTTTCTGTATTATCGTTTGTAACTGCCTGTTAATCTTTATTATTTGAAAATAAAAAAAGATAAAACTCCATTTTAAAGCCAGATACATTGTGCCTCTCACCCCATCCCACTAGTTAAAACACTATAATTTACCAGCCTCTTGCCAGGTGCAATGGCTCATGCCTATAATCTCAGCATTTTAGGAGGCTAAGGGCAATGCAGGGAAATGGCTTGAGTCCAGGAGTTCGAGACCAGCCTGAGCAGCACAGTGAGACCTCGTCTCTTAAAAAAGCAAAAAAACAAACAAAAAACCAGTTTCTCCTGCAACTAGATGTAGTTACATATCAGACAATGAGATCGAGACAGAAGTAATAGGTGGGACTTTTTTTTTATCCTTTTGAGACAAGATTCTCACTCTGTGCAGTGGCTTGATCTAGATCAGCCTCCCAGGTTCGAGCGATTCTCATGTCTCAGGCTCCCAAGTAGCTGGGATTACAGGTCTGCGCAACCATACCCAGCTAATTTTTTGTATATCTTCAGTAGAGACACAGTTTTGCCATGTTGGCCAGGCTGGTCTCAAACTCCTGGCCTGTCTCAACCACCCAAAGTGTTGGGATTACAGGCATGAGCCACCAAACCCGGCCTATGTTGGACTTTTAATTAAGAGTTAAGCACTTTTCTTCTTTCCCTTCTTTTCCCTTCTTAGCACTACTTGCTTGAAACAAAGACATGGTAGCTACAACTCGAACAGCCATCCTGGACCTCAAGGTCAAGGGCTACATCCCAGAGATGATAGATGGAAAAATGTTTGGGTCTCTAATATGAGATGATAATATCATCCCTGGATGATCTACCTCTGAACTTCTTTTAATTTTTAACTTTCTGAAATAGAGTCTTCGCCTGTTGCTCAAGCTGGAGTGCAATGGTACAATCTTGGCTCACTGTAACCACTGCATCTGGGCTCAAGCGATACAACAGCACTGGCATCCCTAAGTGCTGGGATTATAGACATGAGCCCCCACACACAACCTTGGACTTCTTTTAAACAAGAGGTAAACTTCTAACTTGTTGAAGCCACTATGTTCAGGTTTGTATAACTGTGACCAAACCAAATCCTAACCAATGCAATACAAAATTAACTATACATATGCAGGTATAAACTCTGTTTTTTATAAAATTGGGATATTATGCATAACTATTTTGAAGCTTTAAAAAATCCTTTTCAAAACCAAAATTCTCTTCATGAGACTCAATCTACTAGCTAATTCTTTTCACTTCACCCCTAAAGTATGCTAACTCAGGCCTGCAGTATGCTGAATAGGCATTGCTGGTCAGCCGCTTGCCACTATGCCTTGCAGACTTCCTCCACCAGTTAAGCTGCATGCTTACAAAGAGTCACTTTTCTTGTTCTGAATCTTTTGTCAGCTGACTTGATATTAAAATTACATAACTTAACAATTATTATTATAAATTAACAATATTATTTGGAAAGACAAGGTAATTATTAAAAATATTTGTAACATAGGTGACACAAATGTTAAAGTCTAGAAGAAAATAACTAGATGGATTCTGTTTTTTTAAATTATTATTTCTAGTAGAGATGGGGATTCACCATGCTGGCCAGGCTGGTCTTGAACTCCTGACCTCAACTGATCTGCCCGCCTTGATTTTCCAAAGTGCTGGAATTACAGGCATGAGCCAACGTGCCTGGTCAACTAGATGGATTCTGTACCAAAACTCATTCCTAGTAACTTTAAGTTCTCACTGTACCTATTTAAAAAAAAAGCTGGAAATCATAAATTATGAATTATGGGTTTATATAATTTTAACTCAGAACTCTATAAGCAGACTTAGCCTCAAAGAAAAGGTCTTAGAAAAAAGTTATAAATATACACAACTTTTAAGATAAAATGTTTAGTATATTCTTTTTATAATGGTCCCTATTTATTTATTTTTGAGATGGAGTTCTGCTCTTCTTACCCAGGCTGGAATGCAATGGCTCGATCTAGGCTCAATGCAACCTCTACCTCCCAGGTTCAAGCAATTCTCCTGCCTCAGCCTCCTGAGTAGCTGGGATTACAGGCATGGGCCACTACACCCGGCTAATTTTGTATTTTTAGTAGAGACAGGGTTTCTCTATGTTGGTCAGGCTGGTCTCGAACTCTTGACCTCAGGTGATCCACTCGCCTTGGCCTCCCAAAGTGCTGGGACTACAGGCATGAACCACTTCACCTGGCCGGCCCTTTATTTTAAATAGCCCTACTCTTGATTTACCAATCAACTACTGTGTCTAATTAGAAGGGTTCAATGGAACTAGATCTTTTGGTAGAAAAAACATGTTAGCAAACCTAAATGAGTTGGGTTTGGAATATAGGACACAGTGGTTTCCTTTATTCACAATACATTTTCCTATTATTTTGGAAGCAAAAATTTCACGTTCATTGAATTTCCTTTTTTTCTGTTAAAGAAAATAGAGATGGGGAGTTGGTCACGGTGGCTCATGCCTGTAATCCCAACACTTTGGGAGGGCAAGGCGGGAGGACTGCTTGATTGGAGTTTGAGATCAACTGGGCAACAGAGTGAGACTCCATCTCTACAAAAAATTTTTTTTAAATAAAAAAAACAAAAGAGATGGGGGTCTTACTCTATTGCCCAGGCTGAAGTACAGCGGCATAATCATAGATCACTGTAACCTCAAACTCCTGGGCTCAAGTAACCCTCCCAACTCAGCTTCCTGAAGAGCTAGGACTACAGGTGTGTACCACCATACCTGGCTACGTAAAAAAAAAAAAAAAAAAAAAAAAATTTTTTTTTTTTTTTTTTTTTTTTTTTTTTTTTTTGTAGAGACAGGGTCTCAATATGTTGACCATGCTGGTCCTGAACTTTTGGGCTCAAGATACCCTCCCACCTCTGCCTCCCAAAGTGCTGGGATTACAAGTGTGAATTATCATGCTTGGCCTCTGTAGTTCCTTAAACAGTTATATTCTTCTCTTACACTGTGATCCAATAAACAATCAGGAGAAAATTTTTAAAAATAACTTAATAAATATAACTTAAATAAGAAATTAAAATGATATAAAAATAGCTAGCAAAAAGTACTACATTCTGACTCTTTTGCTACCTTGTCCTACCGTTGTCTTTAACTTCTGTATATTTATGTTCATTCTTTTAATACTTCAACCTCTACATTAATTAACTCAAAACCTAATAGGATGTTCAGTATGTTACACAATAATTATTTCTGTGCTTCTTCTGACCTTATATTTTACAAGGAAATTTTTATAATATAAATTTTATAAAGTTGGGTTATAAACAAATGTCGTTACTAATATGATTATGTAAGT
>NW_016107385.1:5694820-5703707 GCF_001604975.1 Cebus imitator
AAAAAAAAAAAAAAAAGAAAAGAAAAAGTTTTAAAGCAGGAGTCAGCAAACCATGGCCTGAGAATAATATCCAGCCACCACCTGTTTTTGCAAATAAAGTTTTACTGGAACACAGTCATGCTCACTCATTTACATATTATCTATGGCTAATTTTGTATTCCAACTGTAGAGCTGAGTGGTTGCAACAGAGATCATATGAAACCATAAAGCCTGAGCTATTTACTATCTGGTCCTTTACTGAAATATTTTGCTAATCCCTCTTTTAAAGTATCATACTTCCTGCTCCACTTCAAAGAATGTTTAGTTTCATTAGCTGAAATAATTCTCAATTACACTGATAAATAGGAGAGAATTAAAAAAAAAAAATTTAAAAAGCTGAATAGGCAGGGTACAGTGGCTCATCTCAACACTTTTGGAGGCCAAGGCAGGCAGATCACCCAAGGTCAGGAGTTTGAGACCAGCTTGGCCAACATGGTGAAACCCCGCCTCTACTAAAAAAATACAAAAATTCGCCAGCTGTGGTGGCAGGCACCAGTAATCCCAGCTACTTGGGAGGCTGAGGCAGGAAAATTGCTTCAACCCAGGAGACGGAGATTACAGTGACCCGAGATGGTGCCACTGCACTCCAGCCTGGGCAACAGAGTAAGACCTTGTCTCAAAAAAAAAAGCTGAATAAAATGAATTATGAATAATGAGGCTTAACAAAACTTAACTGTCAGATTAGCAATGGTGAAATAAAGGCTCATACAAATATCTTTAAAAGCCAAAGGTTTATTTTAGTTTACTACTTTGTCCATAAAAATTAAGATCTAACCTGATTGATCCAAGGACATGTAAAATCTTCTCTCCATCTAATGGATAGTCAATATTTGGGGGTGGTGAGGGACGCTGAAATATAAATATCATAAATGTAAGTCCACACATGTTGTAACCTTTGCAAAAAGTTGCATTATTTTTTAACTTACCTCATTATTCCCATCAATATTAAATTTAGCTGCTTGGATTTTTAGTCCTCGCTTCAGATCACTTACAAAGCAAGTACGCACTTAAAAGAAGAAAAGGAGACCTTGTTATGGCTAGTTGATTATAATTAAACAGAGTGAACGTACAACCCAGTTAAAACAACTCTATTGAAGTAAACATGCTAATCATCTATTCCTTTGGATTTTATAAACTCTATTCCCATCTTTAGCTAGCTAACAATAATTTATTCATAAAAAGAAAGTTTTCATTGACTGAGGTATCATAAGACATGTCGTACATTCATCTTGTATAAAACCTCATTTAAAAAAAAAACTATGAGGAAATTGTTTTATATTTCTTGTATAAGGAGAACTACAATAAAAATTAATGTTAGCATCATAAAAATGTAGCTATTCTTACTGAATAGCATATTTCTTTAACCAGATTTTCTTTCTCCTCATCTCTCTGATTCTTTTTAAAGATGTAACCAAAAATAAATTGGAAAAAAGAGAAATAAAATTAATAAAAATCTTGGTTGGTCAGAACACAATGCCATTTTTTTTTTTTTTTTTTTTTTGACAGAGTCTTACTCTGTCACCCAGGCTGATGTGTAGTGGCACAATCTCAGCTCACTGCAACTTCTGCTTCCCGGGTTCATGCGATTCTCGTACCTCAGCCACCCAAGTGGCTGGGATTACAGGCGTTTGCCACCATACCTGGCTAATTTTTGTATTTTTAGTAGAGATGGGGTTTTGCCATGTTGGCTGGGTTGGTCTTGAACTTGTGACCTCAAGTGATCCACCTATCTTGGCTTCCGAAAGCGCTGGGATTACATGCGTGAGCTACCGCACCTGGCTGGTACAATGCCAAATTTTGCTCTTAGTTGCAATGTGACACTCCTTAGTTTTGGGCTTTTTGTCATGATTGTTTCTTGTTAGCATACCCCAACACTACTAGTTTCTTTCTACTATATCACTTTATTTTTTGCATTTTGAAAGCTTTAAAAAATTCTTTTGTTGCAGAGTACCTTTTATAAGTTGCTTAAAAGTATTTTGAGATAGTTAAGGAATAAATACTTTTTTCAAAGTAGAGACAAAGTTGATGTTAAATGCAAGAAATCTGACAACTTGGTTGTATTACTTGTAAAGCATGTTAGCTATATATATTATGAAAAGAAATATGTATAATATGATATAATGCACAGATATATGATATACATCTATTATATATAATTCTTTTCAAAATATATTACGTAGTGAATTTCATTCACTAATTCAAAACACGTGTTGAGAATTCATAATGTTACTATGCTAGACTGGGCTAGGTGCTAAAGATACTTATATATTTTATATTTTATTCAAGTTCTTGTGACTATTTAAGCAAATACCTAGCCTTGAGATCTTTTTTTTTTTTAAATTTGAGATGGAGTCAAGACTCCCTCACACAGGATGGAGTGCAGTGGCGCAACCTTGTAACCTCCACCTCCCAGATTCAAGTGATTCTCCTACTTCAGCCTCCCAAGTAGTTGGGACTACAGGTGGTGCACCACCATGCCTGGCTAATTTTTTGTAGATTTATTTATTTATTTACAGAGTCTCGCTCTGTCACCCAGGCTGGAGTGCAATGGCGAGATCTTGGTTTACTGCAACCTCTGCCTCCGGGGTTCAAGATGACACAATACAATCAAAGTGTGTATGCTTCATAATAGTTTTCGTTTTTGTTTTCTTTTGAGACACAGTCTTGTTTTGTCACCCAGGCTAGAGTGCAGTGGTCTGATCTCAGCTCAATGAGGCTTCCACTGGGAGAACCCGGGCTCAAGTGATCCTCCCACCTCAACCCCTTTAAACAGTTGGGACTATATTACCACCACATCTGGCTAATTTTTGTATTTTTTGTAGAGACAGGGTTTTGCCACGTTGTCCAGGCTGGTCTTGTACTCCTGGGCTCAAGTGATTCACCTACTTTGGCCTTCCAAAATGCCAGGATTACAGGGGCAAGCCACCACACCCAGCCTCCGTATTTGTTTTTTATCAGAAAGGGTTTCCACTGTATATATCTTCAGCAATATGCTTTCTTCCTTAACATTACAGACTGTCTTCCAAATCAATACTCTAGCTCTTCAACAGCTACATGACATTCCTCATAATGAAGTTACCAATCTTCATGCAATATTCCCTTTTTAGATGGGATGCACCCTTTAAATTTTAATAAATATGCCAGATTGCTTTCCAAAAAGGTTAGTTGGCAATGCTTACTAATAGCAATAAACATTCATTTTCCTACAATCTCACTAATACCAGGTATCTTTCAAATTTTTGCCAATCTGATGTGATGTCTCCCTAATGGAAGAGTTAAACATATTTTCACAGGTTAGAGGTCATATGAAAAGTTAACACTCCACATGGTCAACAATTGTTATATGATGGAGGATAGAAATGGAAAGAAAACCATTTTACCTGAGATATTTCTGTATTATTTGAGCTACTGTATTAAGCATTACAAATGCTTGAAATTTTATAACAATTGGAAAGATTTTAGGTAATTAAAACACATAAAAGATATAAGGTAATATAATGGAAAGCAAGATCTATTTGTAGTCCTAGCTCCAACCCTACCTACTGTGTGACACTGAACAAATAATTTAACATTTCAGAGCCCCAACTGTATTAGATTATCTCCAGGTCTCATTTAACTCTAAAATCCATTACTGTCTATCTATTAAACATCCTAAATTGTTAACATTAATGACAATGCCAAGTATTGAAGATTATATTTTAAATGTATTTTCTTTTCGTGAATAAAAATACCAGAAAACCAATTTGAACATTATCATAAAAATTCACTCTAGCAAAGTAGAAGCAATAAATCTCACTTAGGTGAATCCAATTGTACTTTGGTCACAATTCCGGAATTTTTTAATAAAAATATTTAAAGACTATACTATATCAAACCAGTGGCTTTCTTAAGCAATTTAACTGTTCTTTCACACTGTGCAAACTACTAGTTCCCCGGTAACCCTGTATACTCTGTATACAATTGAGAAGCTGCTTCAGGAACACATCATGACTAAGCCACAGCTTCCCTAAGTGTGAAAAAAGAAATCGAAATTTTTACTTAGAGTATCCCAGAGCCTAAATATTAAATACTTTTAGGATATTATATTACGAATATATTTTCTATCTTTGTAAATGTTTAGAAGCATATGCCCTCCAAAATAACACTTAAGGATGAAAAGAACAAAAATGAGAACTTAGTTTACCTTTAATGTCCTCTAAGATACCTTCTGGAACTGAACCTAAAATAAATATTCGGAATTATAAAACTTTATTAACAATTAAAAACAGTCTATTAAATTGCCTTCACATTTCTATTTTTCAATTCAGAAAAAAATTTAAAAACACAACTACTATGTTTTCTCAAAGTCTAACAAAAAAATTAAGTTTGCTTTAAGGGAAGAAATATCATCATTCAAAGCCAAGACAAAGCATGGAAACTGAAGCAAAAAACGAAGTTTCAAGTTTATCTTTCCTGTGATAATAAATAGTTGTCAGTAATGTGCTAACCAAATACATATTTAAAAAAAACCAGTCTTTTAATTTTGTTCTTCAAGGTAAAGGTGACATTTAAAAAATGAGTAAGAAAGTACCTATTCATTCTTTTTTGAATTATGTTCTAAATACTAAATGAAAGAGGCTCACTCAAAGTTCTCGTAAGGATACCAAGTGTATCTATCTCCATGCAATATAGGGAGCCCTTGGAAAGTGAATGTTTGGATATGTTACCATTGTTATATAATTTTGTTGCCAAAAATCTGTCTCAGAAACAAAATTTTCTAATCTAAAGTCTTCTAAACCAAGAATTTTTGTTTTTTTTTTTGAGACAGAGTCTTGCCCTGTTGCCCTGGCTGGAGTGCAGTGATGCGATCTTGGCTCACTGCAACCTCCACCTCCCGGGTTCAAGTGATTCTCCTGCCTTAGCTTCTGGAGTAGGTGGGATTACAGGCACCTGCCACCACACCCGGCTAATTTTTACTAGACAGCGTTTCACTATGTTGGCCAGGCTGGTCTTGAACTCCCAACCTCATGATCCACCCACCTCAGCCTCCCAAAGTGCTGGGATTACAGATGTTAGCCACTGCGCCCAGCCTCTAAACTAAGAATTTTTAACCTTGGGGCCGGGTGCTGTGGCTCACGCCTGTAATCCCAGCACCTTGGGAGGCTGAGGTAGGCAGATCACCTGAGATCAGGAGTTCGAGACCAGCCTGACCAACATGGAGAAACCCCGTCTCTACTAAAAATACGAAATTAGCCAGGCATGGTGGTGTGCACCTGTAATCCCAGCTACTTAGGAGGCTGAGGCAGAAGAATTGCTTGAACCCAGGAGGTGGAGGTGAGCCAAGATCATGCCACAGGACTCCAGCCTGGGAGACAGAGTAAGACTCCATCTCAAAAATAAAACAAAACAAAAAACTAGAATAGAAACAAGAGGCACTCACTTACTCTGGGTCTAAAAAATCATTTAAATTTCAGTTAGAAGAGTAAGAAACATAACATGTTAGTATATAAACTGTACATTTTTCCAATCAGTGTACCTAGCTTAGCCTTTTTGAGTTACTTTTTTTTTTTTTTTTTAAGATGAAGTCTTGCTCTGTCACCCAGGCTGGAGTGCAGTGGCATGATCTCACCTCACTGCAACCTCTGTCTCCTGGGTTCTAGCAATTCTCCTACCTCAGCCTCCCGAGTAACTGGGATTACAGGCGCCCACCACCACGCTGTCCAACTAATTTCTGGCATTTTTAGTAGAGACAGGGTTTCACCACATTGGCCAAGCTAGTCTCAAACTCCTGACCTCTGGTGATCCACC
The DNA here is from genome assembly GCF_001604975.1 of Cebus imitator. Classification (NCBI taxonomy): domain Eukaryota; kingdom Metazoa; phylum Chordata; class Mammalia; order Primates; family Cebidae; genus Cebus; species Cebus imitator. Next base: position 5,700,647 of record NW_016107385.1, read on the forward strand.
AACCTCGGCATCCCAAAGTGCTAGGATTACAGGCATGAACCACCGAGCCTGGCCAATTCTTTTTTAAACTAAGTTCTAAATAATAAATGAAAGAGACTCATTCAAAATTCACTTAGGATACTCAAGTATATCTTAGACTTGCATGTAATCTTTGTTAAGAACCTGGAAGGAAAAGAGACATTTTAAATGTGTTTGCATTTTTTTTTTTTTTTAAGATGGAGTCTCCCTCTGTCGCCCAGGCTGGAGTGTAATGGCTTGATCTTGGCTCACTGCAACCTCCACCTCGTGGGCTCAAGCAATTCTCCTGCCTCAGCTTCCCAAGTGGTTGGGATTACAGGCACACGCCACCATGCCTGGCTAATTTTTGTATTTTTGGTAGAGATGGAGTTTTACCATGTAGGCCAGGATGGTCTCAATCTCCTAACCTCGTGAGCCACCTGCCTTGGCCTCCCAGAGTGCTGGGACTGCAGGTGTGTGCCACCACGCCTGGCTGTGTTTACATTTCTGATCCTATTGCTTCAGCAAATATTGATATGATTTGATTCCACAATTTTATAGGACTGCATGGCTTTCACAGACTCAGATTGTGAGGTGTATTAAAGGGAAAACTCAGAATCAGTCCAAGAAGGTTGGCTAGAAAAAGAATATCCAAGAATGTGCTGTTTATAATTTTATGGAAGTATATTGGGTTTAAAGGCCTTTACAAAGAACATCTTAGGATGCTATACTGAATTTATTATATTTGAAGACCTTTTATAAATTACCTGTCACCAGAATATGCTAACACATAACAATGTAATCTGGAACTTGAGAGCTATAATTGGATCTACAGAATGAAAAATGCTATTATCTTACCTACCAATAAGGAACAACAGGAAAACATAAGCAAGTCTAAGTGTCCTAAAAACCTGCCTTTCCAACATATATTCAATGCCTCAGCACTATACTAGGTGCTACAGATTGAAAAATAAATAAGACAGGGATCCTCAAAGTCTCCTGGGGAAACAGGCAAATTAACAGGCAAATAAGAATGTGTCATATGTGCTAGGATAAATTACTGCCAAGGGCTTAACAGAGAGGAACAATTTATTCTGCTTAGGGAAGATGAGGAAGGCTTCATCCTTAGATGACATTCCAGCTGAGTCATCCAGAGGGATCAAAAACCCAACTAGGCAAAGAAAAACATCCCAGGGAAATAAATAGGATAAATTAAGGCAAAGAGCTGTGCTAGGACTCACAGTCGATTGACAACTATAAGAAATTTACTGTAGCTTTAATAAGGAGCAATGGATAAAGTTTAGTGATCCAAGGATAAGAGGTAAAGCAAAGTCAGATTTTGAAGAAACATTTATATCAAATAGTTAACTTGGATTTTAACTTGTAGGAGCTTACAAAAATTCTCAAGCAAAAGAGCAATGTAGTTATATTTATTTTGTGAAAAACTGGCCAGCCAGGGTGGCTCAGGCTATAATCCCAGCATTTTGGGAGGCGGGGCTGGTAGACTGCTTGAGCTCAGGAGTTTGAGACCAGCCTGGGTGACACGGCGAAATCCCATTCTACAAAAAATACCAAAAAAGAAAACATTAGCTGGGTGTGGCGACTCATGCCTGTAGTCCCAGCTACTGAGGAGGCTGAGTTTGGAGGATGGCTTGAGCCCAGGAGGTGAAGACTAGTGAGCCAAGATCACACCACTGCCTTCCAGTCTGGGCAACAGAGTGAGACCCTGTCTCAAAAAAATAAAAATATTTTGTGCAAAGTTATTCCTGGCAACAGTGTGAAACAGACTGAATGCATCCAGAGAGTAGATTTCTGTAATAATCCAAGCAAGAAATGAGGGCCTAGATTAAAACAATGTCTTTGCTCTCAGGTGTTCAGCGATGTAGAAGGTTAAAAAAAAAAAGAGAGAGAGAAAAAAGATCTGAAAGAGATTTCTGAGGAAGAATTGAAAGGCTATGACAACTCCCAGTTTTGTAAAATGGGAGACAAGGAAGATGTTATTATCTTTATCTTATCATTGAAATGTATTTGAGGAAAGACATAAGGTGTTCACTTTTGGAAATCTTAAGTTTGGGGTGCCTAGAGACATGCATAATCTCTAATAATCAGTTGGGAATATGAATATCAAGTTCAGAAGGAGGGTCAGGGCCAGTGACACATTTGAGAATCAACAGCATGCAGATGTAGAAGTCATGGGAGTGGATGAGATCACATTTAAAAAGTCAGTAGAGAAAAAGAAGGAACCAACACTAGGTCCCTAGTGGAGTATCAGTAGAGCAAGCAAGAGCAAAGGAAGCCAGAGGAATATTTGGAGAAATAACAGATCACTACTAAGGAAAAGAATCCTGAAAGCCAAGGAGAATAAAGCATATCAAAAGTACATGATGATCCACAATGTCAAAGGTTCTAGAAAAGCTGACTAAAATCAAGCTGTTGAATTTGGTGATTAAAAGTTCAATGGTGAGCTTATAGTTGAAGTAGTGCCATGAGAGTGGCATGGGGAGAAAAGAGAATAACCGTGCAATGGGGCAAAGACTAAAATATAAGTTGAAGAAATAAAAAGAGAGTGTAAACCACTCCTAAACAACTTAAAATGAATTTACCCATCACTGAGGGAAGGCTCTGTTCTTTAGCAGCACTTGTGTCAACAGTACATTGTTCTAACAGTTGAGTTTCCAACTCTCTGAAATTAAAACAAAAAGTTACTGGAATTAAAACATTGTAACTGATATTCTTATTCAGAATAGATTTATTATCATTATTATTATTATTTTGAGACAGAGTCTTACTCTGTCGCCCAGGCTGGAGTGCAATGGCGCAATCTCAGTTCACTGCAACCTCCACCTCCTGGATTCAAGCGATTCTCCTGCCTCAGCCTCCCGAGTAGCTGGGATTACAGGTGCCTACCACCACACCCGGCCCAATTATTATGATTTAAATAAAAATGGTCTTCCCACTGGGCACGGTGGCTCATGCCTATAATCCTAGCACTCTGGGAAGCTGAGGTGAGCCGATCACCTGAAGTCAGGGGCTAGAGAAAAGCCTGGCCAACATGGTGAAACCC
>NW_016107385.1:5704264-5713159 GCF_001604975.1 Cebus imitator
AAAAAAAAAAAAAACAACAACAACAAAAAAAAAACAAACAAACCATGATACATAAACAAAATGGAGTACTATTCAGCAATTAAAAAAAAATAAGATCCAGTCATCTGCAACAATACTGATGGAAGTGAAGATCATTATGTTAAGTGAAATAAGCCAGGTACAGAAAGACAAATATTACTTGTTCTCACTTATTTGTGGGGTCTAAATATCAAAAAATGGAACTCATGGACATAGTAGAAGGATGGCTACCAGAGGCTCAGGAGGATAATGGAGGGATAAAAGGGAGGTGAGGATGATGAATGGGTACAAAAAAATAGAAACAATAAGACCTATTATTTGATAACATAACAGGGCGACTATTGACAATAATAATGGTACATTTTAAAATAATGTAGAGTGTAACTAGATTGTTTGTAAATCAAAGGATAAATGTTTGAGGAGACAGATACCCCATTCTCCATGATGTGCTTATTTCTCATTGCATGCCTGTATCAAAACATCTCATGTACTACATAAATATACACACCTACTATGTACCCACAAAAATAAAAAAAGTTTATTTATTTATTTATTTATTTATTTATTTATTTTAAGATGGAGTTTTGCTCTTGTTGCCCAGGCTGGAGTGCAATGGCACAATCTCAGCTCACTGCAAACTCCACCTCCCAGGTTCAAGCGTTTCTCCTGCCTCAGCCTCCCAAGTAGCTGGGATTATTGATGTCTGCCACCACGCTCAGCTAATTTTTGTATTTTTAGTAGAGACAGGGTTTCACCATGTTGGCCAGGCTGGTGTTGAACTCCTGACCTTGTGTTCTGCCCGCCTTGGCCTCCCAAAGTATTGGGATTATAGGCATAAGCCACCATGCCCAGCCAAAAATGGTTTCCTCTTAAAAGATGAATGTACTCAAAGCTAAAAGAGAAGGGAATGGATAAAATTCACTGTCCATATCACAAGCCCTCCATTGATCACTGATCAACAAACAAATTAGCAACTGTTTTTGTGGTACAAGTTAAAAAGAGTATGCTAAATTCTAAGAAACTTACTTGTGAAGAGCTTTTCCTCCTAGGGGTAGTGCTCCCCAACAATTTAGAACTGGGATTCCTTCATATATCTATACAGTAGTCAAGGATATTACTATTTTAGGAGATGGTTTTTTCCTCACCTTCTGCAGTATTGTTCTAAATATGTTTTGGTGACAAATTTTTATTTGTTATTTTAACAAAGTTACAGAAAAATCAAAGAGTAAGTTTTTTTTTTCATATTCTTCATCAAAGAAAACAGAATAAAAATACACATATGCACATGACCACACACAATTCATCAGATAGGGCTGGGGCATCTGATAAAGTAGCCACTAGCCCTGTGTAGCTACTGAACACTTGAAATATGTTTAAGTCTGAATTGAGATGTGCTGTAAGACTAAACTACATACCAAATTTAGAAAGTTTTAATAGAATAAAAAATCCACTAAAATACTTCATAATAATTTTGTATGGATTAAATAATGGAATATTTTGAATACAGTGGGTTAAATATACTATTAATCTTTTCTTGTGTCTTTTAAAATGTGGCTCTTAGAAAACTTTTATTTATTTATTTATTTATTTATTTATTTACCTGGAAAAGGGTCTCACTCTATAGCCCAGGCTGGAATGCAGTGGTGCAATCCTGGCTCAGTGCAACCTCCAGCTCCCAGGTTCAAGTGATTCTTGTGCCTCAGCCTTCTAAAGTAGTCAGGATTACAGGCATGTGCCACCACACCTGGCTAATTTTTGTATTTTTAGTAGAGATGGGGTTTTGTCAAGTTGGCCGGGCTGGTCTTGAACTCCTCCCACCTCAGCCTCCCATGGTCTTAGGATTACATGTGTGAGCCACGGTGCCCAGCCTAGAACACTTTAAATTTTTACATCCATGGCCCACATTATATTTCTACAGGACAGAGCTGAGAGGAAAGTAAATAATATTTACTGTGGGTTTGCTAAGTATATTGGTAAGAGCATCAGCTTTGGAAACAAACATGGGTTATATTCTGGCTACATGTTTATATGAAGAGGGGTCAACCTAACTCTCAACATTCTCATTTATATAATGAGAATAATAATACTTACGTTGCTCAGTTGTTTTAAGAATTAAACACAAAATACTTTATACTCAAAAACACTACTGCTTGATTAAATTCCTTAGGAGTTAATGATTCTTGATTTCCTTCCATGAATATTTTTTCTAATAAATATACATGTAGGTCTCAAAATTGCAAGTCTCACATTCATGCATGTCAACATCCTTTTCAATGAAGCAATGTCCATTAGGACAATTTCACTTACCTATACTCTGCTTAAATATTTATAATGAAAATAAATGTTTATTTTATAAAATAAAATAACCCTAGTATTTTATATAAATACTAGTTTATATAGTCAGTAATTCTACTTTGGGACAGCTTGAATTATTACTAAGTTTATACTAGGACTAGGGTTAGGGTTACGGTTATTATTATTAGCAAGTTATTATTAGTAAGTTCTTACCTATGGTCAACGATATAAAAACCACAGCAGGTACTGAGCAAATTACTATCTGCCAAATCCTATGCTAAACACTTTACATATATTACCTCACTCAACTAACACAACTCTCCCATGAGATGGAAATATTATAATCCCCAATTTATAAAGAAACTGAGGCCTGAAGAGATTAAGCTACTTGACCACGTAGTAAGAAGTATAGCTGAGATCTGGACTTATTGTGTATTTGATTCTAAGATCCAACCTTATAAACACTAAGGCATAGTGCCTTCATGATAGCCTCTGGAGATTAAAAATAAAAATAAAAGTAAAAATGAATTCATTTTTCTATAGTGAGCTTTCAGCTATTTGAACACTGATTTCATGTTGCCATTAAGTTTTTAAATTTTTCTGGATTGAACATTCTTATTTCAGTTTCTCCAATTACTCTGACTTTTTTTCTTAGAACTTGACTATCCTAGTCAACTTCTTTGACACATCCTAATTCGCTGATTTTTCTTTTAAAAACTGAACATAATATTCATGATGTATGCTCCTGGAATATATCCTGGGACCAAATGACAGCAGTAACTTCTACAAAAAGTAACCTTAAGTCTTACAATCCTGTGAACTTTTTCCACAGGATTCATATTTGTACATAGTAACCTAATAGTTCAGTATAATACCAATCATTTGTAATTAGCCTAATTATTTTAGTTAAAGACTGCAAAGTTGGCTGGCTGACAAAAAGATATGGGTAACACCAGGCTTTCCCTATATCCACAATCTAGGACCATGGCAGAATTAATTCCAAGCGTCAGAAGAGCCATTAGATGACTTGGAGCGAGCAATACAGATGGAACCTAGAAAATAACAAAATCAAAACAACAACAAAATCAGAATGAGTGTCATTATTTCAAGGTATTTGCCTTATATTCAAGTATATTTGAAAAAATTCAAAGGAACATTGCATTAATTTATATGGTGATACCTATTCAAACATTTTATGAGAGTAATTAAAAACTAGTTTGTTGATTTATATATTTACTCTTATTGAGTAAATTCCAAAATACACTGTAATAAAAACAGCTCAGCTGTTTCATTCCAAAATGACAATTATGAAGCATTTTTCTTTATCCTTGTCCTCTTTCAGCAGGGAAAATTGAAAAGAATAAAAGAAGAGGTCTACAGGCCAGGCATAGTGGCTCACGCCTGTAATCCCAGCACTTTGGGAGACCGAGGCAGGTGGATCACCTGAGGTCAGGAGTTTGAAACCAGCCTGACCAACATGGTAAAACACTGTCTCTACTAAAAATACAAAAATTAGCTGGGTGTCATGACATCTGCCTGTAATTCCAGCTATTAGAGAGTCTGAGGCAGGAAAATCGCTTGACCCTGGGAATCGGAGATTGTAGTGAGCCAAGATCGTGCCATTGCACTCCAGCCCGGCCAACAGAGTGAGACTCCATCTCAAAAAAAAAAAAAAAAAAGAGGTCTAGAAACATAAATTTAGAGGAAGATGTTAAATTAAAAAAATAAAGAGATGCCTTTACCATTAAGATGAAAATGTAGAAAAAAATTCTTCATTGTCTTTATTTGCAAAGTTTGTAATATGAACTATTTATTTTTACTTTTTCTTTTTTACTTAAATTTTTATTTTTTTCTTAGAGACAAAGTCTTGCTCCATTGCCCAGGCTGCAGTCCAGTGGTGCAGTCACAGCTCATTGCAGCCTCGAACTCCTGGGCTCAGGCAATCCTCCCACCTTAGTCTTCTAAGTAGCTGGGACTATAGGCGCATGCCACCATGTCTGGCTAATTGAACTATGAGTATCGTTAAAATTAAACTGAAGGACAAAATTACACAAGTAGTTGACTCTGTGTGGCATTTTTTTCAGTAAGAATTTGCCAGATCTGGTGGCATCCCAAATACTAGACATTCACTCAAAATATGAAAGTCCATCATAATCAAATGGCAGACAAAATAATGGCTGTATTTCCACTATCTAAATAGATAAAGCAGGTATTTAGTCTTATAGAAGATAAGGATATTAACACAAACTCTTAATTATAAATATAGAGAATATTCCACTTTATTCAGATGGCAGCTGATACAACTTCTTGTTTTGCTTTACATTCTCCCTACAGCAAATGAAATTCCTGGATTCATGACATCAGTAAGTACGGAAAGCTATGCAACCTGATTCCCTGTACCTGCTTTAAAAAAACATAACTTAGAAATATTAAGTGCCTTTAACTCATAAAGACATTGTGATTTTTGGTATTAGGTATGTTTTGAATTCAAGAGAAAGTATGAAAATACATTTATATGTGCTTACTTTCTTACACATTGAACTTTATAATCTTCCATTTTTTTCTTGCTGATAAAAAAACCTAAATTTCAAAGCAGAGATTTAACAAAATTTGAATAATAAAGATTCTGGTTTACTATGAAATACATTAATGTTAAAACATATTCTTGGTTATAAAATAATCCTGACTCCCATAAAATCAAAGCTACTGGTAATATTACTTGTACCATGAAGTAAGTCTCATTCCTGGCATTACTGACTTACTCTAAGGGAGACACTGACTATTCCATTTTAAAGGAACTTGAAGCCTAAAATGACCTAATTCAGAACAGTATAACTAAGCAATGGAAGCTAGAAAGATCTGGAAGAAACATATCACAAAGTCCATAGCACAGAATATACCTTTTAGTTCTGAAAAAAAAAGTACCCAAATGGAAAAACCTATATTAAAATAAATAAACAGTAATAAAAAGAAATCTCCAATTATGTAAGTATTGGATGACATGCTAAAGCATGAAATAACCACACAAACGAAGAAGATAAATGGACAATTTGCATTTTTTCTTTTTTTAAAGACGGGGTTTCACCATGTTGGTCATGCTGGTCTTGAACTCCCGACCTTAGGTGATCCGCCCACCTTGGCCTCCAAAGTGCCTGGATTACCCTCGTGAGCCACCACGCCCAGCCGATAAATGGACAATTTGAAGAAGCATCTATCATCTGGTTCCCCAATTACACTGGGTGCCATATACAATATGAGACAAAAAAAAAAAAAATGAGGGCTTTTTTCAGTTTAAGTTTGGAGTAACTACCAGCAAAAAAAAAAAAAGGGAAGAAAGATTCCCTAAAAACTAGTAAGAATTTTATTGCTTTTCTTTTTATTTCAAAAGCAATTTACTTATTTGATGTAAAGACAGGTACCTCAAAATATTTGAAAAGAACACGAGTGAGTGTCTCTCTGAAGTGAGAAGGACATAATACCGACTCAATAATCACAACTCGGCGGTCTCTGGGATTCACCAGTAGATGCCTGAAAAGTGACAGTTTTGGTTTTAAAAATAAGTAAAAGTTTTTATTCATTTTGATAAGTCATACAATTTAAGAATAGTGAAACTGTATTACCTTAAGACATTTTATCACAAAAAGACATCTTTATTTTATTACCCCAGAAAGATAACGTTTCTGACCTTTTACCATGTACCGTGCAATGTGCTAGGAACTTCATTAACTTATTTATCTCAGGAACCTAAAATTAAAGCCTATTATGATTACCAACTTGAGCCATGACATAGTTTGTTGTTGTTTTGTTTTGTTCTGTTTTGAGACAGGATCTGGCCCTGCTAGAGCCAGGTTAGATTGTACCTCTGCAAGTTGGGGTGCAGAGGTACAATCTAACCTCACTGCAAACTCTACCTCCTGGGTTCAAGTCATTCTCCAGACCTCAGCCTTCCAAGTAGCTAGGACTACAGGTGTGAGCCATGGTATCTGGTGATATTTCTTTCTTTTTTAGGTTACAATAGTAATATATGCTCCCAAAGCTCCAAATATTATGACATGTAAAACTTGCAAAGTACAAGAACCCTATGTTCCTACTACCCAGAACTACCACTGATAGAAGTTTGCATATTTTTTTCATTCTGTAGATGTATGGGGGTATACTTTAACAGAAATATGCATTCCATAGATGTGGTTCTTTAACTTGCTTATTTCACTTATCAATATATCCAACACACCTTTCTGTACTACTACATACAGATACAGAACTCTTTTTTTAAGAGCTGCATGGTATTTCACTGTATGAATGTAGAATTTAATTTTCAGTTCATTTCATTAACGAACATTTCATTTTCAGTATTTCCTCATGTCTGCCAGTTTTCTAGTCTTCAAATATATTTTTAAAAAGATTGAAAATAAACCTGTAAAAATGGCAATAGAAGTCAATTTTTTTTTTTTTTTGCCTCAGATGCAATACAACCAATTATCACTATGGCATTAGGAAAATCTATCTAATCATAAAAGCTAAAAAACAAAATGTATCTTACCTGAAATATAGTATATGGATGAATTCCTTTAGGTAGGAATACAATTCTTCTGTATTGATATTATACTGAACAACTCTGACAGGCTGTAAAAAATTTAAATGATTTATTAATTTATATTAATAAAATGATCTCAGATTAAAATATAATGATTTCCCAATGCATTTTCTGGGAATAAATCAAAAGTAATTTGTATCGTGAATATAAAAATTAAATACCGAGTGATCTCTTAAATTAGAAATCCTTACGAACTGGAATGTCTAAGATGGCAGAATGTTTTAAACTGTGGTAATGGAAGTGTGTGTTCATAGGAAGTAAAGAACTTTGCTCACATGCATTTTTCCTCCATCTGACTTATAATTTTGGCTTGACTGATAAAAAATCAGCACTGAGGCTGAGCACAGTGGCTCACACCTGTAATCCTAGCACTTTGGGAGGCCAAGGCGGGTAGATCACTTGAGGTCAGGAGTTTGAGACGAGCCTGGCCAACATGGTGAAACACCGTCTCTACTAAAAATAAAAAAATTAGCCAGGCATGGTGGCACGTGCCTGTAGTCCCAGTTACTTGGGAGACTGAGGCAGGAGAATTGCTTGAACCCTGGAGGAGGCTGCAGTGAGCCGAGATCTGGCCACTGCACTACACTCTGGGTGACAGAGCCAGGTTCCATCTCAAAAAAAAAAAAAAATTTCCCAGCGCTTTGGGAGGCTGAGGCGGGTGGATCACTTGAAGCCAGGAGTTCAAGACTATCCTGGCCAACATGGTGAAACCCTGTCTCTACTAAAAATACAAAAATTAGCTGGGCATAGTGGTGTGCACCTGTAGTCCCAGCTACTCAGGAGGCTGAGGTGGGAGAATCACTTGAACCTGGAAGGCAGGGGTTGCAAGCAGGCAGAGGTTGTAGTGAGCCAAGATTGCGTCACTGCACTCCAGCCTGGGTGACAGAGTGAGGCACTATCTCAAGAAAAAAAAAATCAGCATCAAATAAAAAGCACCAAAGGTTTTTTCAAATACTCAACTTGGTTCAGTCCCTGTTAGTCCAGAAACACTGATAGCTCCTCTCTTGCTACATGGCCACACTTAATTAAAATATCCACCTTTCTGCTAGACTATAAGCTCCATGTGCAAGAACTATTTCTGGCTTGCTTATATCTTTCTTCAAATAATACAGTGCCAGGTACACAGTAGGTTGTTCATACATATGTGTGGTAAAAACGACACCATTAGCACAAAAGCAGCATACACACATATTGCCAAGCTGTGAGTGCTAAGCCAATGCTAATATATAGCAACAGCTTCACTTATGAGACTCAGAAAGCTCTAAGTATTCTGATAGATCACTGGCAGACCTCTCTTCATTTACTCTTTCCAAAGACCATCAGCCTAACTTCATGATTTTATGAGGCTTAAAGAAGGTTCCAAACCATATATAGTCAAATATAAATAATTTCTTACGTATTTGTCTTTTCAAATGAAGATAAAAGCTCGGATGGGTGCGATGGCTAATGCCTATAATCCCAGCACTTTGGGAAGTCAGGGTGGGTGGATTTACCAAAGGTCAGGAGTTCGAGACCCAGCTGGACAACATGGGGAAATCCCGTCTCTACTAAAAATACAAATCCCATCTCTACTAAAAATACAAAAGAAAATTAGCTGGGCATGGTGACAGGCGCCTGTAATCCCAGCTACTTGGGAGGCTGAAGCAGGAGAAATTCTTTAACCCAGGAGGAGGAGGTTCCAGTGAGGAGAGATCACAACACTGAACTCCAGCCTAGGCGATGGAGTGAGACTCTGTCTCAAAAAAAAAGAAAAAGATAAAAGCTCAAAGCACTAAGAAGAGTGGCAAGCAGAATGTACAGGGTCTAATCCAGTCGGACATCTATATAGTAATACAGTAATGCCTTATACAGCAAAATGACATGAAAAATTAGTAAACAGGAACATCCATCCCATTTTTTTTTTTTTTTTTTTGGACACCAAGTCTCTCTCTGTTGCCCAGGCTGGAGTACTGTGGTGTGATCTCGCTCACCACAACCTCTGCTTCCCA
>NW_016107385.1:5713179-5720062 GCF_001604975.1 Cebus imitator
AGTAGCTGGGATTACAGGTGCCCACCATTACACCTGGCTAATTTTTGTATTTTTAGTAGAGATGGGGTTTCACATTGTTGGCCAGGCTAGTCTTGAACTCCTGGCCTCAACTGATCTGGCCACCTCAGCCTCCCAAAGTGCTGAGATTACAGGCTTTCATCATATTTTCAGATACCACATCATCAATATCTACTATATTTCTGGCTTGTCCAAGGATTTGCAGAAAATTTTAAAATCAATGAAATGATTCCTTAATCAAGTCTAATTAAAAAGATTTCTGATGTATGTCAATGCCAAATATAAACTGATGATCTCATCTATTCTCCTATAACATGTGTTTTTATAAAACCAAATATGGTTATGTGTGATTGCTAAATAAGGAAATAATGTCAGTATAAAGTTGTATTAGTTCAAATTAAGCAAGACAAGCTAAAATTATAATAGAATTAAAGTCATCAACTCAGTTATCACACAGGTAGATATCCTTTCAGATCTCGTCATAAGAAAAGTGTAAATAATCCCCTATACCAGCAATTTGTGCCTCAAAGTGGATCTTTCCATGATTCTACTGGGTTGCATTTCCTCCTAGTCACTACTTAATAACAGTCCTGGCTCAGAGCTTGCTACCATCTGCACTCAGAAACCGCTGGCTAACACTTTCAATCCATGACTTTATTATTTTTATTTGTTTATTTTTGAGACAGGGTCTCACTCTGTCGCCCATGGTGGAATGCAGTGGTGCAATCTTGGCTCACTGCAGCTTCGACCTCCCAGGCTCAAGTGATTTTCCCACCTCAGCCTCCCACATAGCTGGGGACTACAGGTGTGCACCACCATGACAATTTTATTTTTAATATTCCCTAAGACACCCTCCAGCCACATTCAGCTGCCTGCCAATCCTATTCAAATTTTGTTGAGGCATCAATTATTGTTTTTGCTAGTCCTCTTGATTACAAAGTTATATAGGTTTTGTATGGTTTACTCCAATCTTATTTTTCCATAAGCCTGTTTCGTTTTTAAAAAATGTACCATTTTGCAGAACAAAGGTATTTTCAGGAATGCATATATAATCTTACTATGGTAATAGCTACATCTCATTTTTTAACAAGTGAATTTTATAGCAAGCAGAATTTTTCTTTCCACTCGTTGCAATTTCTAATCTGCCAAATGAGCTGTGGCAAGAAATTTTTTTAAAGTTTGTTTTTAAAATTTTAAATATCTGATATATTATAAAGAAGGTAAGAATAAAATTATTCAGTGGTTATGTTATACTGTAAGACTTATAAAAGTATTTTACTGATGTTAAAACTTTTCTCTTGATATTATGATTCCATTTACACAAAATGTCAGAAAAGACCAGTGCATAGAAACAGAAGGTACGCCCTAATGGGCTGTGGATAGGAATGAGGATTAATTGTAAATAGGTATTAGGGATTTCACTGGGGTAATGAAAATATTCTAAAGCTGGATTGTGGTGGTGGTTGCACAACATGAAAAACTTATGGTGTGCAAAATTAGACCTTGATAAAGTTGATTTAAAAACTTTTCCTTGGAAATATAGCCATAAATTATATATTTAGTATTGTTTTAATCAATCTTATTCAAAGTCATATTTAAAAATATTTTACAGTACAGTATTTATTTTGCTAATTTTTTTTTCTTTTTTAAATACCTTAGGCAACCCAGCTCTTTTTATCACACTAGGAATTATACATCTTGGACCCGTTTCTCCAGCAAATCCACACCTGCAAATAAATGAAAAATTGAAACAACTTATAGTATTCTTTTAAAAAAATCACTCCACAAAACTCATAAGTTAATGTTATTTATTAATGCTTGTGTGTTAACAGATAAAAACTATATCAAATTCGTGATACTGAAAAAAAGCCAATGTATTATTTTAGGGGCAGCATTTACTTTGTTCTTAGTTGTTAATTTTAGCAGAATTAACAACTACATTATCTACAGCCCTGAATCTGTACTACATGACTTCATTCATATAATTAATGTGTCACTCATAATTCCATCATTCTAATATTATTAGCTTCCGTTTGCTTTCAGTGTACTTCTTAAAATTATGCATACATATTTGACAGTTATAATCACACTTCATACATAATTAACTCATACAGTAAGCTTCTACCCATATTAACATAATCTTCATTACCATCATTTTTATGGGTTTTTTTTTTTTAATGCAGGATCTCACTCTGTCACCCAGGCTGAAGTGTAGTAGTGCAATCACGGCTCACAGCAGTGTCAACCAGACGAGCTCAAGTGATCCTACCACTTCAGCCTACCAAGTAGCTAGGACAACAGGCGCCTAGTGCCATGCCAAGCTGGGTCTCACTATGTTGCCCGAGCTGGTCTCAAGCTCCTGGGCTCCAGTGATCCTCCTACTTCGACCTTCCAAAGGGATTTCAGGTGTGAGCCACTGTGCAAGCACAACTGGACTGTTGGACTGCTATCATACTTTGTCCTTTTTTTTTTTTTGGAGACATGGTCTCACTCTGTTATCCAGGCTGGAGTCCAGTGGCACAACCTTAGCTCACTGCAGCCTTTGCCTCCCAGGCTCAAGCAATCCTCCCACCTTGGCCTCCCAAAATGCTAGGATTTCAGGCATGACACTATGGCTGGCTAAGTTTTGCATTTTTTTGTAGAGCAGGGTTTCCCCAGGTTGCCCAGGCTGGTCTTGAACTCCTGGGCTCAAGTGATCGGCCCGCCTTAGCTTTCCAAAGTGCTGGGAATACAGTATCATTTTTAAAACTGCATATTTCATTATTTTTAAAAACTACACTTTTTTCTTGAGTATTTAGCTATTTCCATTTTTTGTTTCATGTTAGTAAAACATCCCATCTTCCTGTCCTGTCTAGTTTTTGGCACTGCTCTCCTCGCATTGCCAAATAATTCTCTCCATCTCCTACTATTCCTATGGCCATGTGTACCTGCACCAGTGTTCCTCAAACATCTCAGAATGCAACCCATTAGGCTTCAATTCCTTTCTTTTACTTCATATATTTATCTTATCATCCTCCTGCCCTTTTTCAAAAATAGCTTTTTGCTTATTTCTTCAAAGTACGGCCAAAATAATTATCTTTGAGTAGAAGCCTCAAATTATTTATTATGCTTTCAAAATAATTTTACAAATAAGAAAATACAAATTAATAAGAGAGGACCTTGTATAGAAAAATGTGAGAATGTCATTAACCAAGGACTATGTTTAATCCAATTCTGGAGCTCCTGAGGTCCAATTTTTAAATAGGTTTTTTAAAACCACTTAGTCAATAAATAATTATTAAATACCTCCTATACGTCAGGAAGTGCCTAGAGATACAAAAAGATTTTTCAAATGTTTTCCTTCTCAGAAATACATATATGATGTAACTGCCTGTCAGTTCCCTCTCTGTTGAGACCATCACAAGGACTCTTAACCTGGGGTCCCAGGACCACAATGATTGTCTGCCAATCCCCGGAAACTGTGTGTAAATATATTAAGGTTTATGCATTTGTGGTATTCGTCCAGCCATTAAAGAGATCCATGCCATCCAAAAGGTTGAGAACCTCCTCTCTAGTGTTTACAAGTTGCCTTTTTAAAAACATGTTAAATCTAACCTTAGAGTTTAGGGGGGTCTACCTGTAGAGTTTCACCTCATAATGTGCCCAATCTCCCTAATTCTTGAGGAGCGATAGCCCGGTCTTAAACTTATCTTTGCATTTCCAGCACCAAAAGAAGCTCCGTTAAATAAATATTTTATGATGAAATTCGTCATCGAGTATTTACATTTGGTTGGCTGCCTTCCTCATCTGATGAGCCCAGAGTAAACGGGGTCTAGGTCACTGTTGTCATCCCCTACATAGATGATACCAAAGGGTGTGGGGTGATGCCAAGGGGCGGCGACGAGGGCAATTCAACTGAAGCTTCCTGGACCTCTCTGGGAGTCAGACCCCGATCCTCAGATTCGCATCGCCCAGGGAAGAAACAAGGGCTGGCTGAAGAAAGGGGGAGGCCCGGAGCTGCTCAGCGAGTCCGCGATGAGGACCCGGGCAGTGCCTGGGGCTCGGTCACCCGCCCTCCCCCCGGGCCGAACGCAGACGGCGTGACGGCCACTCACTTGGTAAAAGCCTCTCCCAGGTCGATCACGACCGCCGTTTTCTCCCCGCCGCTCCCCAGGCCCTCGTAGAGCGGCATGGTGGTAATGAAGACTGGGAAAAGTGGGTCGCAGACTCCGCGGCCAACGAGCTTCGGCGATTGGGGGGCGGGGCCGGGGCTCAGGCGCTCGGGCGGCGGCGACGGCGGGGGCCTTGCGCGGCCGCGGCGCACCAGGCCCGGGCTGTCCCAGGCTGTGCCTCATTCCTGGTTGAACCCAAACCCGTGCAGGTGGTCCCGTCTCCAGAACTAGCGGAAAAGAGGCGCTAGCGGCCGTGAATCCGAGTGTGGGGGTGCGGAGGCCGCTGCGATCAGGCGCGCCGGGCGCCCCGAGAAGGCGGAGCCGGCCTCCCGGTCCTTCCTGCCCACCACGCCCCCAAGCGGCACCCCAGAGCGGCTGTGAAGAGGTTCCTGAGGACCTGGCTGCGCTGGGGCAGCTGAGGCGACGGAAACCCGAAGCTGAGATTCATGCTCTCGAGGGGGCAAAACATGCTGAGCCCCTATTTTGTGCTAGGCATTTTACCTATCATTTCATCGTTTTTAAGAAATACCAAAAATAGGCCGGGCGCGGTGGCTCACGCCTGTAATTCCAGCACTTTGGGATGCCGAGGCAGGCGGATCACCAGGTCAGAAGATCGAGACCATCTAGCCAACATGGTGAAACCCCGTCTCTGATAAAAATACAGAAATTAGCTGGGCGTGGTGGCGCGTGCCTATAATCCCAGCTACTCGGGAGGCTGAGGCAGGAGAGTCTCCTGAACCGGGGAGGCGGAGGTTGCAGTTAGCCGAGATCAGGGCTCTGCACTCCAGCGTGGTGACAGAGCGAGACTGCGTCTCAAAAACAAAAAAACAAGAGTAGTGTTTTCTTATCTGTCGGGACCGACGCTCAGAGAGATTAACATTCCCAGTGTCTACGGCAGAGCCAGGAACAGACCCACAGACTTCCTAATTGCAAAGCCTGTACTAATGATGTTTTAGAGAATAATACGTGCAGACAATGCTTTAGTTAGTAGTCATTCTGAAAGTTTTTACTTTACTCCAGAATTAAGCAGCTAAAGTAGCATCTATGAATCTTGAATCTCTTTATGGAGGAGCAGTCAGGATGGTTTAACAGAAGGAACATCGAAGCAAAGGCCCCTGCCTATTAGGTTAGTGCAAAAGTAGTTGCTGTTTTTGCCATTACTTTTAACGTTTACATTACTGTTTACATCTTTGTCACTTAACAGCTTTCCGTGAAAATATTTTTTCTGCAAATATTAGCTCTATCTGTGGAAGTGGAAAATATTGTCAAAGGAGAGACTGTATAATAAGAAAAGAGGTTCAAAGGTAGATTGGTGAGGAACAGCAACATTTAGCTGGTGTACTGCGTTGAATGATGTCCCCCCCAAAATGCCTGTCCGCTGGGAACCTCAGAATGTGACCTTATTTGGAAATAGAGTCTTTGCAGATGTAATCAAGTTAAGATGAGGTTATACTGTATTAAGATGGGCCCAACTGTCCGAGCGCAGTGGCTCATACCTGTAATCCCAGCACTTTGGGAGGCAGAAAAGGGAGAACCCCTTGAGCCAGGAAGTCCAAGGCTGCAGAGAGTCAGGATTGTGCCGCTGCCGCGGCACTCCAGGCTGGGCAACAACAGAGTGAGAGCCTGTCTTTCAAAAAAACTTACATGAAGGGTAGACAGTCAATTATGTTTTTTAAAATCACCATTTCAACACCCCTCCCTCAACAAGTCAATCCTCAGTAAAAAAAAAAAAAAAAAAAAAAAAAGGCTCTACTTAAATGGTTGGTAACAAGAATTAGTGTGGTGGTTGGGGATAAGCTATTTCCATAACAAAAACTAAGGCTGTAACAATGCAGAAATTTGGAATGTGATGTTAGTAAAATTTATGTTCAAGTCCAAATTACTGATCAATGATCCTTGAAAGCAAATTGCTGGAGGAGGAGGAAGTTGGAGTTGTGATGGGGAAGAAAACTTTAAGAAACGTGGGAAGAGATTAAAGTTTTTGCTGAATTCAGAGTATTTGAATAGGACCCCTCACTTGGGTTCATACTCTGTTTCTGCCACTTTCTGTCAAGTCCGTAATACCTCTGATCGTCCACTTCCTTATCTGTAAACTGTTCTGCTGCTTCACAAGGTATTTGTAAGGATCACTTTGAAATTATGTTTCTGAAACTATTGAAATGATAAAGTGTTGTTATTACCCATTCTGTATTTTCCGTGACAGCTCACCAGCTGTATTTGTTTCCCAGGGATTGCTGTAACAAAGTACTATAAACGGTGGTTTAAGGCAACAAAAAATTTATTCTTTCACACCTCTGGAGGTGACAAGTCAGAAATCAAGGTGTCAGCAAGAGCAAGGTCATGCTTTCTTTGAAGGCTCTAGAGGAGGATCCTTTCTTGTCTTCTTTTTTTTTTTTGAGATGGAATCTCGCTTTGTTGCCCAGGCTGGAGTGCAGTGGTGCCATCTTGGCTTACTGCAGACTCTGCCTCCTGGGTTCAAGTGATTCTCCTGCCTCAGCCTCCAGAGCAGCTGGTATTACAGGTGCCCACCACGATGCCCAGCTAATGTTGTTTTTTATTTTTTATTTTTAAAATTTTTAGTAGAGATGGGGTTTCACCATGTTGGCCAGACTGGTCTCAAACTACAAACATCAGGTGATCCACCCCGCTCAGCCTCCCAAAGTGCTGGGTTTACAGGCGTGAGCCACAGTGCTTGGCCTTTTTTTTTTTTTTTG
>NW_016107385.1:5720658-5725746 GCF_001604975.1 Cebus imitator
AGACAGAGTTGTGCTCTTGTTGCCCAGGCTGGAGTGGCTAATTTTTTGTATTTTTAGTAGAGACAGGGTTTCTCCATGTTGGTCAGGTTGGTCTCAAACTCCCACCCTCAGTTGATCCACCCGCCTGGGTCTCTCAAAGTGCTGGGATTACAGGCATGAGCCACCATGCCTGGCGTCAGGCTGGAGTGCAGTGGCACAATCACAGCTCACTTCAACTTCCACCTCCCTGGTTCAAGCAATTCTCCAGCCTCAGCCCCCTGAGTAACTGGGATTACAGACATGCACCACTATGGCTGGATAATTTTTTGTATTTTTAGTATAGACAGGGTTCACCATGTTGGCCAGGCTAGTCTTGAACTCCTGACCTCAAGTGATCCACCCGCTTCTGCCTCTCAAAGTGCTAGGACTATAGGCCTGAGCCACCGCACCCAGCTTGTCTACTAATTCTATCACCTGTGCCCTTTCTGGGTCTATTTCTATGTTTTTCCCTTGCTATGAGACATATTTTCCTTCTTTTCTGCATGACTCTTAGGTTTTGGTTGGATGCCAGACAGTGTCAATTTTACATTTTCAAGATGCTGACTTTTTTTATTTCTTAGAATATTCTCAAGCTTTGTTCTAGAATGCAATCAAGTTACTCAAAAATAGTTTTATCCTTTTGGGGCTTGCTTTGGTAGGTGGGACCAGAACAGCCTTTAGGCCAGAGCTATTTTTTTTTCCCCATTAGTGAAGTAAGAGTCCTGTTTTAGTATCCTGCCTAATGCCCAGGTATTTATTACAGCATTTTCAGCTGTGGGGGGTGGGAACACAAACACTTCCCAGCTACATATGAACTTCAAGGAATTAATCTGCCTTTGCTTTTCTGGGTGGGTGTGTGTGTGTGTGTGTGTGTGTGTGTGTGTGTTTTCCTCCAGCCTTGAGTAGTTTCCTTACATGAATGTAGCTAAAAATTCAAGGATAACCCTGTGCAGATTGCCAGAGCTTTCTCTCTTTTTGTGCAGCTCTTTCCTCTTCCTGAAGCTTTGTCTCATTGGTACTGTCCTCTGAGAATCCTACTGCCTTAGCCTTCCTGAATTTATGACTTTGTCCCTAGTGGGAGCAGTGTGGTTTTCCTCTCTCTGTGCTGTATTCTGGAACCCCCAGACAACAGGCTGAAGCGATCACAGGGCTTACCTTGCTTGTTTCCTTTGTGTCAGAGATCACTGTCTTGCATTGCCTCTTGCTTCAGATCTGCAAAACATTGTTTCATATATATTATGTCCTGTTTTTTAGTTGTTTTCAGTGGTAGGGTAAACAGAGTCCCTGTTACTCTATCATGTCTTACAGCAGAAGTCCCTCCAGAAACTGATTTTAAAACCAACATTTTGTATAAATAATTGTGTCAGTTATCTATTGCTGCCTAACAAATGTTCCTAAAATTTAGTGGCTTAAAACAACCACCACTTATTTGCTCTTGATTTTGTGTTGATAATTTGGCTTGGCTATACAGGGTAGTTCTTACATTCTACATGGAGTCAAGTAGGCTCACTGTTGTGTTCACAGTCCGTTGACAGGTCAGCTGGGGACTGGCTGGTCCAAGAAGGCCTCAGTCACATATCTGGCAGATGGTGGTGGCTTTTAGTGGAGCCCCTCTCTGTGACCTCCTACCCTCTTGAACACTAAACCAGTTTTCTTTACTTGGTGACAGAAGCATACCGAGATGCTGAAAGCTGACGTGGCAAGGTTGCTTAAGGCCTACCCTTAGAAGTCACACAACATCACTTCTGTCTCAGGCTATTAGTTAAAGGAACTCACGAGCTCCGCTTAGGTTCTGGGGTGGGGAAATAGACTCCATTTAATTGTTGGAAAGGGCAGTGAAGAAGCACAGACACAAAGAATTGCAATTCTTTGTAGTAGATTGTCATAGTAACTAGTCAACAAAACCTGTACTTAATGGCATCGTTTGTTCTGAAACTATCTTCTGGGTTAGAGGACAGTCTATTATAAGGAAATAACTAGTTTATTTTGGCTCAGAAACCTTATTGTGGGAGGATAACCCTTTAGACCTTTGCCTTGAGCTATGAGGTATCAGGATGTGGACTAGAGAAACTTGGGCTGTAAGTGGCTAGGAGATCAATGTTAATACCATCTTCTGCCCTTCAAAGAGTCTGTATATTCTTGTGTAGAGAAAGAAAAGAGGAAAGGGAAGAGAAAAAAGGAGAGGACAGAAAAAAATAGTACTAGTTCACAAAATATATGAAAAAGAATTATCTTCTCACCATCTGTGAGGCAAAAAGTACTCTTTCCATTGCATGGAACAGAAACCTAACTCAAAACTGGCTCACTTAATTGAAAATCCGGAAATAGAATGGGGCATCAGGCATGGCTGGATCCTGTGCTAACAGTGTGATCAGATTATTTCCATCTTTGTGCTCTGTTTTCCTCTAGGTTGGCTTCATTCTCAGACAGGCTTTCTCCTTGTGAGGGCAATGTGGCTGCCAGAAATTCCAGATATATACCAACCAGTATAGCCATACCCAAGAGAGACAGCTTCTCTTTTTAAAATTCCAGCACTTCTGGTGCTGACTGGCTCTGCCTCAGTCCATGTTCATAGTTGAACCATGAGCAAGAAAATGAGATATTCTTATTATCCATGTCTTCTGCCCATTGCTGAGGTGGTCTCAGCCTCGTGAGAACTAAATGACAATAAGTGGGAGAAATATGGTTTCTCAACAGAAAACCAGGGTATTTTTCTTAGAAGCAACAGGAATAGATGGTGGACAGGCTGAAACAATGGAAGCTCTAAGCTGTCTCTGTCCTTTTCTCTCATACACAGCCTATTTTACTCCATTCCCACTGTACTGCCTAACCAAAATGAAGATAATAATGAGTCCTTGAAGCCCATGTTGATAAACTACTCATTCTTAGTCACCAAAGCCCTCATCAGAGCTAGTGATCACTGCCTCCAGGAATACTCAGCTTCTTTAACTCTGAGACTGATGTTGGGTCCAAAGTGGCTGGGAAGGTGACCTAATCTTAGCTTTCTGAATGTGCTGTAAAATCCCTCCCGTGTTTAGTTGATGAAGAAGAGTTTTCATCAGCATCAGTGACTCAAGTAGTTGCATTTATAGCTAGAAGCTTATTTTATAACAAGAGTCACCTAGATCCCTCTCCCTCCATCTTTTCCTGTCCTAAGGAGTTGCAAAGTCTGTGGATTCCAACTCTCTGCAATCAAAAATGTGTCACCAGCTGTTTAATTGGTCTCCGGCCTCTCCACAGTCCACTGTCTATACTTCAGGCAGAGTGAGCACTCTAAAATGCAAACATAATCATGACACTATTCACTTAAAATATTTCAATGACACTCTGCGGTTCTCAGATAAAGCAACTGCTGTATCAGCCAGCCAGTAGTTTCCCAAATGTATCCTGCTACTTCACACCTCCCATATTGTGCCTAGAATGTTTTCTTTATCTAGCTGCTTTTCTTTTTGTCTTTCCAAATTCTGCGGAAGTATAACCTCCTTTGAAAAGCCTTCTCTGAACTCTGGTCTATTTTAATCTACTTTAGATTGTCATCTGGCCTTTCATGGCACCCTGTGCATATTATAGCAGATTAAAACACAAGATCCAGGAGGGTAGGAATATTTTTCTGCTTAGTTTGCTATTGTATCCCCAGTGCCCAAAAGAGCACCTGCACATGGTAGGTTCAGGATGAATACTTGATAAATGACTAGCACCTATTACTGTAAAGTAGTAATTTATTTACTGTGTGTTCACTCTGAAATTAGGAACTTTATAGGCCAGTACCTTGAGAGGACTGAGTATGGACTAGGCACTTAATAGTTTTTTTGAATAGATAACAATAGCATGAAAATGTAATCAGCTGAACAATTCTCAACTCACCTTGAAGCCAATTGGCAAGGGATAGTAGGAAACGTCTTTAGAGTCTGAGCTTGTACCTATCCATCTATGTGATTGACCACAATGGTGGTTGTGAAGCTAATCTCTTAAAGAATATTTCATGCCACATTTCATGAATGCTCATAACACATTGTAAT
Organism: Cebus imitator; assembly: GCF_001604975.1. Taxonomy (NCBI): domain Eukaryota; kingdom Metazoa; phylum Chordata; class Mammalia; order Primates; family Cebidae; genus Cebus; species Cebus imitator. Next base: position 5,724,696 of record NW_016107385.1, read on the forward strand.
AAAACTTCAACTAATGAACCAGAGCCCACAACCAGTTGGAACTATGGTAGTGTATCCTCTTTTAGGAAAAAGAAGTAATTCACAGAGAGAAGTACCAGGAACTGTGTTAAGGTCAGGACATATTCAGGCTGATTTATTAGACTTTTCATTTCTATAGAACTAGACAATGGAAATTTATTGCCAACTATGAGGTATGACAAGATCCTGAATCATCAGTCACAAAATCAGTTATCCACACATATTTATACTTGTAAAGGGAGAGAAAATTGGCTAAAATATGTAATAAAGATTTTCATAAACCATTCATGGAGCATAAAAGTATTCATTTGCTGACCTAGCATTCTATTTCACTAATATTCAATATAAATGATTTTCATGCTGTGCCTGCCAATAGACGGACAAAATGGAAGTTTTTTGGTTTCTCTACATTCATACGTCAGGCCAGTATCAGATTTGGAATTGACCCTAATGATTTAATTTTTTTATATTGTTGCTAAGATGAGAGAATGAGGCTTTTTTTTTTCCTAATCATTTTCTTCTGTTAGTTTCAACCAGAAAAGTTTGATATTTTATAAATAAAAATGGTTAGGTTGATCTGCTTTTTTAAAAATGATTGAAAGTAGAATGATTTAAGAGTGTCTGTCAGTTACAGTTCTGTTACTCTAAGGTCTTGTTTACATTCAAGGCAATAATGGAAAGAACATTATTCCTTAGCTATTTGACCCATGCACAATAACATTATGGTGGGGGGAAATAGAGGAGGGACAGCGGGGGGTGGGGAGTTGGGGAGAGATAGCATGGGGAGAAATCCCAGATATAGGTGATGGGGAGGAAGGCAGCAAATCACACTGCCGTGTGTGTACCTATGCAACAATCTTGCATGTACTTCACATGTACCCCAAAACTTAAAATGCAATAAAAAAAACATTATGGTCTTATTGGGGCATTGGTAGGAGATACTGCTAAAGTCAAATCTATTGATTGATAGGGAACTTTTAATAAATTATATATATATATATATATATATATATATATATATATATATTTTTTT
>NW_016107385.1:5725938-5735827 GCF_001604975.1 Cebus imitator
TTTAGTAGAGATGGGGTTTCACCATGTTGACCAGGATGGTCTCGATCTCTTGACCTCGTGATCCACCCGCCTCGGCCTCCCAAAGTGCTGGGATTACAGGCGTGAGCCACCGCGCCCGGCCAAATATATATATTGACACGGAGCCTGGCTTTGTTGCCCAGGTTGGAGTGCAGTGGCGTGATCTTGGCTCACTGCAACCTCTGCCTCCCAGATTCTCCTGCCTCAGCCTCCTGAGTGGCTGGGATTATAGGCGTGTGCCACCACACCAAGCTAATTTTTGTATTTTTAGTAGAATCTTGGTTTCACCACATTGGCCAGTCTTGTCTGGAACTCCTGACCTCAAGTGATGCACCTGCCTCGGCCTCCAAAGTGCTGGGATTACAGGCATGAGCCACTGCATCCAGCCAAATTATACATATTTATTCTAGAAAATTCCTACTTTGTTAACAAAGGCAATGATTTCTTTCATTCATTCTTTCTTTTTTCTTTTTTTTTGAAACAGAGTCTTACTCTGTTGTCTAGGCTGGAGTGTGGTCTCAACTCACTGTAACTTCCACCTCCCCGGTTCATGCACTTCTCATGCCTCAGCGACTCCAGTAGCTGGGATTACAGGTGTGCACCACCACTCCAAGCTAATTTTTGTATTTTAGTGGAGAGGCAGTTTCACCATGTTGGCCAGGCTGGTCTCCAACTCCTGGCCTTGAGTGATCCACCCACCTTGGACTCCCAAGCGCTAGGATTACTGATGTACCACCACACCCAGCCAGCAATGATTTCTTGTCTAGTATGTGCAAGCAGAGTGCTAAATCCAGTATCTCAATCTCATTTAATTCTTGCAAATCCTTATTAATCAACATATGAAAAAAAATCTCCTGCTCATAGAGGTTAAGTAACTTGTATGAGGTCATACTGCTAGTATATGACAAAATTTGGACTTGCTCTTCCTATTATCCCAAATTGCCTTTTGAAAAACAATGACAGCTAAATTATAAATGTGTTCATCAGGCTTTCCAAAAGGGGAAAAAAAATCTGGAGCCAAACCATTTAAATAAATGTGACAAGATATATCTAAAATTAAACAGTACATTGAAGGGTGTGATTTGTTCTGCTGCAGAAACGTATTCCCAGACAGTCTAGATTATGTCTCTGATCAATATGCTCAGTGAGGGAAGGATATTCCATTTTCTTAAAATGATCCCACACATTTCAGCTGCAAATAGTTAATTAGTCATTTCATAGCCAGAAAGAAGGGAGTAATCCTTTAGTGTCCATATGGCATACGTTTTCCAAGCTTATTTTTACATTCCCTTCAGTCCTTTAAATCCCAGCCTGAAAAGATTGCTTAGATGATTTAGATGTAAAGAAATGTTATCATATACACTCTATCAGGATGTGCATTGAGCCCCTCTTCTCAAAGTCCTTATCAGAGAGAGGTTATTTTACCAATGGGGCTTATTTCTCCGAGAAACAAATTCAAGTACTGTAACAGAAGCACTGACTTGAAATTGTGTACTAATCAATTACTGTTAAAATATTTTAGATATAATCATGGTATTGTGGTCATACTATTAAGAAAGAACTTTCTTTTAGAATTGCATGATGAAATATTTATGGGAAAATAATATCATGCTTGAGATTTATTACAAAATAACATGGAGAGAGAGGTTAGTGAGTTTGCCGTTGGGGCAGATGGGCCATAGGTTGATGGCTGTTGGTCTGGGTGATGGCTATCTGGGAGTTTATTACACTGGTTTGTATATGTTTGTGTATTTATTTATTTTATTTTATTTTTTTCTGAGATGGACTTTCACTCTTATTGCCCAGGGTGTAGTGCAATGGTGTGATCTCGACTCACTGCAGCCTCCGCCTCCCCTGTTCAAGCGATTCTCCTGCTTCGGCCTCCCGAGTAGCTGGGATTACAGGCATGCACCACCATGCCTGGCTGATTTTTTTGTATTTTTAATAGAGACGGGGTTTCTCCATGTTGGTCAGGCTGGTCTCAAACTCCCGACCTCAGGTGATCCACCTGCCCTAGCCTCCCAAAGTGCTGGGATTATAGGCGTGAGTTACCACATCTGGCCTTTATGTATTTAAAAATATTAAAAAAATGCACTCACCTCTGGAAGTATATAAACAAAAAAGAATATAACAAAAGAAAAAATTAAAGCTTTTTTTAAAAATAGAAAAAATAAGAAGAAAAAATAAAAAATTTAAAAGTTAAGGTTAAAAAACAGAAAATATGCAACTAACAAGGCTGACTCATATGTTGGGATATATATTCACTTTATAATAATCCATACCTTCAAGTACACTACTTAGGGTAGAACAACAATACTCAAAGTATGTTCTGAGAGGGTTGTTTACTGTCCATAGGCATCAGTATGTATCAGCCAATATTTATATCAGGAAAACATTTTCATTTCTATTTTGGTATAAGAAAATTTGATGTGATTTTTCTCATTGGGGTTGTCCAAGAAAAGAGCATACCCAAAAGAATCCCATTTTCCCCATTGTTTTCTGGGAGGTCTTGTGGTGGTCATCATTGTCGTTGTTGTTCTTATTTTGTGGTACTGTTTTCTGTAGTGGCAACAATTGGGAGTGTGTGAAGTATATATCCCATGGAATGTGGGGTTCTGCCACAGTTGTTATTTGGAAACATTTGAGAGGCACTGTTCTAATGATTGAGTCTAATCATAACATCTGTATTCTCACTAGTCATTAAAGACTGTTAAAGCCTAGTTACACATCCTTAAGGACAATGATATGCCATATTGTCTAATGTTGTCAGCAGGCACCGTGAGAGGGAAAAAGAAAACTGTCAGCCTATGCCCTGTAATTCAGAGGCAAGGGTGGAGGCAAAAGCAGCAGCATGTATGTTCATCAGCTGAAAAGTGGATAAACAAAATGTGGTACAGCCATGCAATGGAATATTATTTAGCAAAAAAAGGAATGAACTACTGAAATATGCTACAACATTGGATCAATGTCAGAATCATTATGCTGAATGAAAGATGCCAGATACAGAAGATAATATATGGTTCAATTTTAGAGAAGCTGTTCACAAAAGGCAAATCTGTAGAGGTAAAAAGTAGAGTGTCCTAGGGCCAGGAGTGAGAATGGACATTAATTCTAAGTGGACATTAGTGATCTTAGTGGGGTGATAGGCATGTTTTGAAACTGGATTGTGGTGATGGTTGTACAACCCGGTAAATTTACTAAAATCATTGAATTGTATGTTTAAAACCAGTGAATTTTATGATATTTAAATTATATGTCAACAAAGTTCTTTTTTTTAATCAAATCAGCTTTAAATATTTATTTTTCACTTTTCTTTTGATATTTTTGAATGTATGAGATATGGCAGCAATCAAAGCTAGTGGAGTGATATAGCCCAGAAAGAATGTTTGCTTGTCACATCTTACAATGTTCCAGATGCCTGAGTTGAAACTCCAGTACCAAGAAGCTTTGTATAAAAAATTGTTATGTGTGGTGCATGTCTTTTAGAAATGTTTGAAAGGCCTTCTTTTTATCCTAGGAGAAGAGGCTTCTCTTCCTCAATTCACAGCCAATCCCTGCACTTGAGCTCTAGGCTTCATCCCTCACACCTTCTCAATGGCCATGCTTCCTCAGTTATATCTGCCTCCTGTTTCTCACCCGGATCTTTTAAAAAAAAGAAAATCCTCTGTTAACCTTATCTTCCCCTCTAGATACCACCCTATCTCTTTTCTGTTTAATCTTTGTGAAAGAGTTGTCTATATTCATTGCCTCATCTTTCTTTCTTTCCCTCATTCCTTAACCTGTTGCAGTCTGGATTTTGCCACTTGACCAATATTGCTCTTGCCAACCACATCAGCTTCTTTTTTATTTGCTAAATCCAATGGACATAGCTCAGTGGTTAGCCTACTTGACTTCTCTGTAAATTTTCAAACTGTTGACTGCTCTCTCCTTGAAACTTTCTCTTCCCTTAGCTTTAACACTACTCTTTTTTGGTTTATCACGTATTTTATAGCTATTTCTTTGGAGTTGTCTACTGTTCTATCTCTTAATATGTTAATATACCATTCTCAACCATTTTGTCTTGGGATCACTTCTTTTCTCACCTCCATACATGCTTCCTCAGTCATCATATTCTTGTTCATAGCTTCATTTACCATCATATACTCATGCCCAACTCCACTGTCACACAATCTGTAACTTTAGCTCAGATTTGTTGCCTGAGCTTAAAACTTTATTATCCAACAAAACACAGACCAATTCTTTGTGGATATCCCACAACCACCTTAAACTCAACATGTCCAAAACTTAACTATTCATAATCCTTTAAAAAGTGTCCCCATAGCTTACATTTTTTTAAAAAATCACTTTGAAAGATCTTTCAGGAGCCTGGGCTGGCAACCAGAAATACCTCTCACCACCTCCTTTCATAAAGTTCTATAATTTTTCCTTCTTGTATATGTCAGGTCTGTTATCTTTTGTCTTAGTCTGTTCAGGCTGCGATAACAAAATACCATAAACTAAGTATCTTACAAAAAAAGAGAAACGCATTTGTCATAGTTCTGGAGGCTTGGAAGTCTAAGATCGTGGTGTCTAGTGACGGCCTACTGAATTGTGCCTTCTCACTGCAACCTCACATGGTGGAGGAGGCAAGGCAGCATGTTTTTTTTCTTTCTCAAAATCATGAGAGCTCTGCCTTCATGACTTAATCATCTCCCAAAAGGTGCCACCTTTTAATACCATCACCTTGGGAGTTTGGATTTCAATGTATGAATTTGGGAGGACATAAATATTCAGATCACAGTAGCTCTTTCCATCTTTACTACTACTGCATTAGTTCAGGCCTTCATCATCTTTCTCTCTCACACTGTCTTTAATTTTACTTGTATGTGAACACAGCATTGTAGCCATAGAAAAATTTATAGGCTCTTTACATTGTCGTTTGAGTCTTTATGATCAGTAAATCTGTGAGAGGGAAGTTTCGTGAGTGTTGTCTTTTTTCCAGAGTTCAGGGGTCGGATAGCTGTAGGATTTAGAGATGGCATGAAAGATGACTTTAGCAAAGTTGTCCAAGTAGCAGTGCAGTTCCTGGCAGAAGTATAGCAGTTAGTGATGTCAGTAATCAGCAGAAGTCTCTTGGGCACAAGAACAGACAGATAATGTCACTTTATTTACGGGCAAAGGTAAGATGCATCCCTAATGAGACTTAGTACCCTATCACCTTAAAAGAGAATATCACATGGCAAGCATGAAGTGCTTGTTAGTCTTGTTCTCCCAGCGGCTTCATCTCACAGGAATTAAGCTATCTTGGTCAAGATGATGGCACCATTGACTTCCATGAAGCAGGTAGACTGCCATATCAACCCACTGACCACAAATGCTTTCAGCCTGGGTCATGGACTGCCCCAGTTTGTTTAAGAATGAACAAGATCTTCAGAGCCTTGAGTGATTGCCCTAGGAGGGGGGAAAACTCTCAGACTCCTTGGTAAGCAGAAAGAGATCTCCAAGGAAGTAATTTCCTTGCCCTTGGCCAGGTGGCCAAGCTTGTATACCAAGGACCACTTTTTGTCCTAGGGCTTGCTGCCAAGGCCCTGGCCATCACTCACAAAAAATTCTACAAACTGCCTCAGTTCCTGACACCATTGTCCTTTCCAGGGCATCAGAGTTTAGTCAAAGAACCAGCATCTTCATCCGCTATTTGTTATGTCCTCGACAAAGCAAAAGCCCTCACCATCTCCTTTTTATGTTACTGCAACTGCTTCCTCACTAATTTTCCTGCCTTTAAGTATTACACTATCCCTTCGTATTTCTCACCTAGTTTTATTTCATCCTACTGCTGCCCAAGACATCTTTCTAAAACCCAACCCTCTTCCATGTCATCTTCCTGCTTAAAACCCATAATCATCAGGACGAATTCCAAATGAATTCCAGATTTCTTAGTACGACAAAGTCCCCCATGAGCTGACCTCTGCTCATCTCTCCCTGGCCTTACCATTCCCCTCTTAGAACTCTGCTAACATGGTACTGAACTATGAGTATTTTCCAAAATGTGTGTGTGTGTTTTTTTCAGTTTGCCCCTATGATTTAGCACACTGTTCCCTCTCCCTATCTGGAATGCTTTCATCCTTCAGGACTCAGTTCAGACATTCCCTTTGTTAGGAAGTCTTCCCTGGCCATCCAATTTTTACTAGATGCCTCTCCTTTGGGTTCCTTTCACTTTCTGTACAAACCTTTTATTACTTTGATTTGTAATTTTCTCCTTTTCTTATACCCACTTGGACTTAAAAATAGTTGAGTCTAAGGATGGCATTTTAACTTCATATTCCCAGAGCTGAACATACAAAGCATTCAATAATGAATCAATGATTCATAGAATCAATGAATGAATGAAGCCTGTAATGAATGAGTAAAACAGAACCTGTAATTTCCCCCCATGTTTAAAATTTCCCCCTTGTTTATAATTTTCACCCTTGTTTATAAAGAAGACCAGCCAACTAACCTTCAGAAGAGAGATCCAGACTTGCCCTAAATAACCCCTGCATAGTAAACTGCCTACAAAGTTCATTACTTTGAGGTTTATCCTAGTAAACTGTAAGAGAGTAGTTAGTAGTTGCCTTGATCCTTTCTTTGTTCTGGCCTTTAATATCACTTTTGTCAGCTGGCTTATAAAAAAAATTAGCATGGCCAGGCACATGCAGTGGCTCATATCTGTAATCCCAGCACCTTGGGAGGCTGAGACAGGAGGATTGATTGAGGCCAAGAGTTCCAGACCAGTCTGAGCAACATAGTGAGACCCTGTCTGTAAAAAAACAAAGTAATTAGCATCTAGTTTTAAACTGGATATAAATACTTTGATTTTTGGATTATACTCCCTTTTGCACGTGAAGGAAGGCAATCAAGAAGAAAACTGACAAGAGGTAAGTTATTTCAATGGGCATCATGTTGATTAACTCCACACTTCTTCCCAGTTGTAGTTTTCTTTTGCACTTACCCATCAACATATATCACTGTACAAATATATCACTAAGCATTTCTTTCTAATTTTATCACTTAATTATGATTCAGTGTTTATTTCTAGTTTGGAAAACAGGACATTAAAAAATGTCAAACTAAATAAAGTTGGCAAATGTTTTGATTTTATAGCATAAACAACTTTTTCCTCCCAAGCATAATTTAATTTTTCTAGAAAAGTTCAAACAGGCTTTGTAGTTTTTGACAATATTCAAGCATTTTATATACATAGGATAAAAACACGCATTATTATCTTTATTCTTTGGAAAAATATCCATATTGTACAGAAGTACAGTTTATCAAGTAAAATGTGTCCTTTCCCCAATACAGTGCTCTGCTCCTTCAATATTACTCCCTATAGCTCACCACTCTCACATTTTGGATACTTTCTATGTGTACAAACATACATTATTTTACACAAATGTGATAATTGCTTCTAAAACTTATTTTTTTCACTGAATATACCTTAAAAATTGAATTAAATCTCCCTCTCTCTCTCTCTCTCTCTCTATATATATATATATATATATATATATATATATATGTGCTCTCACCTCTCCCTTTTTAATAGCCATGGATTTTCATGGATTCATGGATGTATTATTATTTTTTTTAGCAGAGCCCTTTTAGTGACTTAGATTATTTTTAATTTTTTCTATTATTAAAAGCTACAAGGATTTTTTTTTTTTAAGGCAGAGATTTGCTTTGTCACTCAGGCTAGAGTACAGTAGTGCAGTCCTAGCTCACTGCATCCTCAACTCCCGGGCTCATGAGATCCTCCCGCCTCAGCCTCCTAAGTAATTAGGACTTCAGGCATGTGCCACCACGCCAGGCTAACTATAAAATTTTTTTTTGCAGAGATGGAGTCCCACTATATGTTGCCTGGGCTGGTCTTGAACTCCAGGTCTCAAGTGATTCCCCTGCCTCAGCCACCCAAAGTGCTAGGATTACTGAAGTGAGCCACTGCATCTGGCCTACAATGAACATTCTTAAAAAAAAAATACACACACACACACACACACACACAGAGGCATCCATATATAATGTATATATACATTTGTAGTCTTTGCATACTTATATATACAAGTATATAAGATACATTTTAGTGTATACACACACACACACACACACACACACTATAGTATGTATATACAAGTATACCTATAAGGTACATTTCTATAAGTGGAATTGCTGGGTAAAGGAGATATATATATATATACACACAACACACACACATACATATGCATTCACACATTTATATATATATATGTGTGTGTGTGTGTGTATATATATATATATATATATATAAAACGAAGCCCGAAAGTTGTGCCAGTTTACACTCCTACCAATAATAAATAAGAATGCCCATTTGCCTAACTTTCTCTAACACAGGGTAACTTCAGTCTTTTACATCTTTACTTATTTGATAGGTGGGACATAATATCACATTATTATCTTAACATAACTTTTTGTAACAAAGACTGGGGTTGAACATGTTTTCATGTGGTTGTTCTATATTGCCTACTTATATTCTTTGCCTGTTATTCTATTGATTGTCTTTCTTTTTAGTGGCAGCACCAGAATTTCTATATAGGAAGAGCTTAAGCAGCTTTGTTGGAAAGGATAAAGCTAGGGACCTTGCCCTAAAATTGTGATTATGCCATAGTCTATTTAAAGTTGAGAAAAGGTCTGTTGTTCATTGTTCTTATCAAAGAATGAAGGACAGGTAATGAAAATGACCTCCTCATCACCTGGTCCCACTTTCATTTTATGACTGCTTTTATTTGATTTATAAGAGCTCTTTATTTATTAATCAGCCCTTTTGTGTCATGTTTGTTGCAAATATTTTTCCTGCCTCTTCTTTCAAATCTATTTAGAGTAACTTTTACCCTTCAGAATTTTAATTTGTTTTTCTTAAATGAGATTGGGTCTGCTATATTGTGCTAGGCTGGAGTGTAGTGACTATTCACGGGTGCAGTCCCAGTACTGATCAGCATAGATATTTTGATCTGCTCTGTTTTTGACCTGGTTCACCCCTCCTTAGGCAACCTGGTGGGCCTCCACTCCTGGGAAGTCGCTATAGTGATGCCACACTGAGTGTGGACACCCCATCGGTATAGTGCATCATAGCCCAGAACTCCTGGTCTCAAGAGCTCCTCCTACCTTAGCCTCCCAACTAGCTGGGACTACAAGCTCATGGCACCATACCCAGCTAGAATTTCAATTTTATGTGAACTAATTGATTATTCTTTGTATGGCTTCTGAAATAACTGTCATATATAGAAAACAAAATACTTTTATAATGCCTTGCAAGGTGAAACCCCGTCTCTACTGAAATGCCTTGCATTATAGAAATGTTTTCTATAATACTTATATTTCTATAAAACTTATATTATTATTCTATAATAATATTATTTCTGGTACATTCATGGTGTCATATATTTATGTTTAAATTTTTGACTCACCTTGGTGATATTTTTAGCAAGAAAGAACACAGAAACCCAGCTTTTAAAAATGTGGCAAGTTAGTTGTGGATGTAGTTACAATATCAAAAAAATGTTACTCTAAAATTCTTTTCAATATCTAATTACAGGCCATGTGCTGTGGCTCATGTCTGTAATCTGAGCACTTTGGGAAGCCAAAGGGGTTAGGTCATTTGAGATCTGGAGTTCCAGACCAGCCTGGCTAACAAAGTGAAACCCCATCTCTACTGAAAATACAAAAATTTGCTGGGTGGTAGTGGCATGTGCCTGTAATCCCAGCTACTAGGGAGACTGAGGCAGGAGAATCGCTTGAGCCTGGGAGGCGAAGGTTGCAGTGAGTGGAGATCATGCCACTGCACTCCAGCCTGGGTGACAGAGGGAGACCTTGTCTCAAAAAAAAA
>NW_016107385.1:5735847-5740094 GCF_001604975.1 Cebus imitator
AAAAAAAAAAAAAAAAAGTGTAATTAGAGAAAAATAAACAAATGAGCTTTCTTTTGTTGTCATTACTGAGAATTTGTTTCAATTGCTTTGCAATATTTTAATTAAGATATTCTTTTCCAACATTTATTCTGGTTCACAAATTAAATGCTGCTAAAGTTATATCAAGGGAGAACAAAATACAAAATGACTACATACATGCAGTGTAGTTCAATATGAATATATTTTGCCACGATTTGAAAGCAAGTGCAATGGATCGAATGCTTATATTCCCTCCAAAATTCATGAGTTGAAATCTAACCTTCTAGGTGATCGTATTAGAAAGTGGGGCCTTTGGGAAGTGAATGATATTAGTGCCCGTATAAAAGGGGCCCCAGAGAGCTACCTCACTCCTCTGTCATGTGAGGACACAGTGAAAAGATGGCCATCTATAAAGAGGATACTTACCAGACAATGAATCTGTTGATGTCTTGATCCTGGATTTCTCAGCCTCCAGAACTGTGAGAAATACATTTCTTTTTTGTTTTTTTGATGTTTCAAAAGGGATTTAATACAGAAAATTGGATGCATGTATATAATCTGTTGTTATGGTGTTTTGTCATTGCAGCCATAATGGACCAACACAATAAGTTTCTATTATTTTTTGTGTGTCATTCAGCAAACGTGGCTCAAAAAAATCTATTATCTAACTGACAGAATGATATGGTATATTTAGGTGATTTCTTATTGTCTTTTTTTTTTTAAATGGAGTCTCATTCTGTCACCCAGGCTGGAGTGCAATGGTGCAGTCTCGGCTCACTGCTACCTCTGCCACCAGGGTTCGAGTGATTGTCCTGGCATAGCCTCCCAAGTAGCTGGGACTACAGGTGCATGCCACCACACCTGGCTAAGCTTTGTATTTTTAGTAAAGACGGGTTTCACTGTGTTGGCCAAGATGGTCTCAACCTTCTGACCTTGTGATCCACCTGCCTTGGCCTTCCAAAGTGCTGGGATTGCAGGTGTGAGCCAGAGCACCCAGCCTGCCCTCATTTTAAAAATCAAGAAAATAGTTATAGTTGTTAGAGTATAAGGTTGTTAAAGGCAGGGTAATTTAAAAAAATGATGGGGTCTTGCTATGTTGCCCAGGCTGGCCTTGAACTCCGGGGCTCAAGCAATCCTCCAGCTTCAGCCTCTTCAGTAGCTTCGACTACAGGTGTGCCTCACTGTATTCAGCTTGGGGATATGTTTTATTCAACATTATAGTGGCACTAAATAATTTTTGAATACATTTAAGCTGTAGAGTATATATCTTAAAATATATTTGGAATTTTAAAAAATTGAAGTAGGTTTCAACCTGTGATTGAGGATTTTCTTCTATAGTTTTTTTCACCTTTTATTAGGGAAAAAACCCTAGGTCATATTTATGTTCAGAGTTTATATAATAAGCCTATTTTAGTTCAAAAATATATAAAGTCAAACTAGCCTATATGTATATATAAAGTCAAAAAATAATATTATACTTGGTTGCAAAAGGACCCAGCCAGAATAATGTTTCTCATTTATTGGATGGATTACAAGTAAGATAGATTAGTCAAGCCAGGAAGTAACAGACAAGACTCTGCTTCTGTACCTACATCCTTGAGGTAGAGGGACAAGGACAATGGTGTACAGATGTGGCAGGAATGGTTGGGAGACAACAGTATAAAACAGTATAAAAGGGATGAGCTGTGGCACCTGAAACTTCCGAGCTTAGCGTTAGATCTTTCTCATCGGTTGATGCCTTACTTTACCTGACTCTTCTGGTGCTCTCCCAAACTGGAAAGGTGGCATGAATCCATGGCCTTTGTTTAGGATTCTTCATTAATATCACTTCTGTTTAAAGTGAACGCTAGGGAAAGGGTTCATGTCAAACTCTAGGTAAAGCATGACTTGGTAGTCTTCTATTCTGGGCCCAGGACCAGGAGATTGAGTACTGGTTGATTGGTGTCATTTTTATATTTCTCTTTTCATCCACATGCAAAATAAATGGCACGTTCTCTTTCTTCCTGCCCCTCTCTTTTAAGGGCATGATTTAAATGAACTTAATTCAGTGTGATCATGGTGATGGTCTAGGGAAACTACAACAGGCTGTAATTTTTTTATGTCAGCCCACAGAAGTCATTCTGAACAAAAACAACCTTAGCTTCAGCAAAATGTAGGCAGTAATTAAGATGAAGATGTAGGCTTTTTGCTTAAATTAAGAGAGTTTCTTTGATTTGACTTACTAATGAAACACTGTGTGGTAAGATTTTCAAGCTCTCAGAAACTTGAAAAAACCTTCTCAGGAACATAAAAAAGTCATTCTCAATAAGTGGCAACCATTATTTCTATGATGGCATATATTTGTTGATCTTTGTATATGTTTATAAAATATGTATTGTTTTTACTTTAAAAATATCTTTTCTTACCACTCCATCCCCATTAAAACACAATAGAAAGAAGTTTTTAAAATACCAATGATCACTTTCAGATTTTTTCTTTTTAATGTCTTTTGTAGTTTTATTTTTAATTACAAAATTAATATATGCTCTTGATAAAATATTCAGATAATACAGAAATGTATAAAGTAAAATTTTGAGTCCTCTTATCTCTCCTAGTTCTACTCCTTAGAAGTGGTCATTGGGAAATAGTTTGGTGTGCTTTTGGACAGTTTTCTATGGGTATAAAAACATTTTAAATTAAAAACATTAACTTTTTTCTAGAACTTTACGTTGTAGAGAAGAAGCTGTGCTACTTTTTTTTTTTTTTGGAGACGGAGTTTCGCTCTTGTTACCCAGGCTGGAGTGCAATGCCGCGATCTCGGCTCACCGCAACCTCCGCCTCCTGGGTTCAGGCAATTCTCCTGCCTCAGCCTCCTGAGTAGCTGGGATTACAGGCACGCACCACCATGCCCAGCTAATTTTTTGTATTTTTAGTGGAGACGGGGTTTCACCATGTTGACCAGGATGGTCTCGATCTCTTGACCTCGTGATCCACCCGCCTTGGCCTCCCAAAGTGCTGGGATTACAGGCGTGAGCCACCGCGCCCGGCCTTTGCTACTTTTCTTAAGCAGAGTTTCGCTCTTGTTGCCCAGATTGGAGTGCAGTGGCGCAATCTCAGCTTACCACAGCCTTCGCCTCCCGGGTGGGTTCAGCAATTCTCTTGCCCCAGCCTCCTGAGTAGCTGGGATTACAGGCATGCACCACTAGTCCTGGCTAATTTTTGTAGTTTTAGTGGAGACAGGGTTTCACCATGTTGGCCAGGCTGGCCTTGAACTCCTGACCTCAGGTGATCCACCCACCTCAGCCTCCCAAAGTGCTGGGATTACAGGTGTGAGCCACCGCACCCAGCCTGCATTCTTCATATGATTTTAAAAGCATAAGGAACAAAAAAATAAATATATAAATTGGACTTCATCAAAAGTAAAAATTTTTGCACATTCAAAGAACATTGTCAAGAAAGTAAAAAGACAACTTATAGAATAGGAAAAATACTTGCAAATTGTATATATGATAAGGGTTTAATATTCAAAGTATATAAAAAATTCTACAATTCAACAACAAAAAGACAAACCATTTTAAAACAAAATGGTTGTAAACAAAAAGACAAGCCATTTTTGTTCATTTTACAATGGACAAAAGGTTTGAATAAACATTTCTCCAAAGAAGATAAACGAAATAGCCCATAAGCACATAAAAAGATGTCAACATCATTACTCAATGGACACATACAAATTAAAACTACAAGCTGGGTGGGGTGCAGTGGCTCACTCCTGTACTCCCAGCACTTTGGGAGGCCAAGGTGGGTGAATCGCCTTAGGTCAGGAGTTCGAGACCAGCCTGACCAACATGGTGAACCCTATCTCTACTAAAAATACCAAAAATTAGCCAGGCATAGTGGTGGGCGCCTGTAATCCCAGCTACTCAGGAGGCTGAGACAGGAGAATTACTTGAACCCAGGAGGCGGAGGTTGCAGTGAGCCGAGATCATACCATTGCACTCCAGCCTGGGTAACAAGAGTGAAGTTCTATCTAAAAAAAAATGATAATGATACAAATAAAATTTAAAAACTACAAGCTACCACTTCACACCTACTATGATGACTATTATTAAAAAATGGGCCGGGCGCGGTGGCTGACGCCTGTAATCCCAGCACTTTGGGAGGCCGAGGCGGGTGGATCACAAGGTCAAGAGATCGAGACCATCCTGGTCAACATGGTGAAACCCCGTCTCTACTAAAAATACAAAACATTA
>NW_016107385.1:5740254-5759229 GCF_001604975.1 Cebus imitator
AAAAAAAAAAAAAAAAAAATGGAAAATAACAAGTGTTGTTGAGGATATGGAGAAATTGAAATCTTTGTAAGTTAGCAGTAGGAATGTGAAATGGTGCAGTTGCTGTGGAAACCGTTTGGCAGTTCCTCAACAAGTTAGACACGGAATTACCATATGACCACACCAGGGTATATACTCAAAAGAATGGAAAAGAGTTACTTAAAAAAATACTTGTACACCAGTGTTCATAGCAGCATTATTCACAACAGTCAAAAGGTGGAAAGAATCCAAGGGTCTATCAACAGAAGAAGGGATAAACCAAATGTGGCATATACATGAAATGGAATACTATTCAGCCATAAAAAGGAATGAAGTTCTAGTGCATGCTACAACATGGTTAAGCCTTGAAAAACATTATGCTCTGTGAAATAAGCTAGACACAAAAGGACAAATATTATATGATTCCATTTATATGAAATATCAAATATCATAGGCAAATTTATCGAGGCAGAAAGTAAACTACAGGTTACCAGGGGCTGGAGGTATGGGAGAATGGGGAGTTATTGCTTAATGGATATAGATTTTCTGTTATGAGTGATGAAAAAGAAAATACATAGTGGTGATAATTATACAACATAACACCTCTGAATTTTACACTTTAAACTGACAAAAGTGACATATTTTATGTTGTATATGTTTTACCTCCCCACCTCCTCCTAAGAACCTACCTGAGCCTGCTTCAGAGTCTGAGACCCGAATGGTTATTAGAGATTAGTTACTTTTCAGAGAGTGAAGGGATTGACTGTCAATTAAGGGAGGTCCCAATACATAAAATTAGAGTCAAGGTGAGAAGGAGTGTCCTTTTAAAGTTTAGAATCTAACACTCTGTCTTTCCAAATTTAGTTTATATCAAGACTCACCCGATCTAACTCCTTTATCCCCACCCATAAAGATTCTGATTTGTTAAGTCTGAGGTGGGCTAGAAATCTACTTTTAACAAGTTCCCCAGGTGAGTGTAAAGCCAAAGGACAGAAGTATTCTTAAAGGTATTTGTTAATATACTCTGAAAACAGAGAAAAAAATGTCTTCTGGTGTCTGGAGAGCTCCTGACAGCAAGATTCTGTGAAATCTTTGCCCTTTCAATGCCAAGCTTAGATTCCTGCTTTTGGCTCCCAGCTGAGGGCTCTGGACTTCCATCTGCATGCTTAGCCTTGCCTGAAGCTTGGAGACCAATCAGAGAGTCAGTCTTCTGCTGACTCAGCATCAGGTTGCAGTGACTCAGCACCATGTCGCAGCTGTTCCTCCTGATCTGATCTTGTCTCTGACTCTGACCTTGCTCTCATTTTCTATCCCAGTTATGCTAATTGGGTCTTTGTTTTGTTGCCAACTCCCTGTCCTTTTCTTGCCAGTGTTCTCAGGAGAGTCTGTTCCTGAATTTTGGTCTTGGGAGGAAGGTTTGCCTGCCTTGGCTCAGTATTTTTTATTAAAAGTACTCATCTTCGACATTTTGTAAGATCCACGCTATTCCCCAATTCCTTCCCATTCCCATACCGTCCCCCATTATACATAATTCCCATTCAAATTCCCTTTCTTCTCTACTTAATCTCCAAGGTGCCTTCCCTGGGACCCCACTTCTGACTCCATTTACCTTCCTACCAACACTCCACCCTTCTGTTCTGTCCTAGTAAGCTGCAGGCTCTCTGTGGAGGCACCTGACCCCAGCCTAATGCTCCACGATCTGCTCTCTCTTGGATTCCCTGGTCCTGGGCTCTGCCTAGATGCCTGTTGGAATATCCCATTACCCCCACCACTTCCTACTCTGCACTGTGGGGAAGGGACAAGGAAAGAACAGTTGTGGGTCTCCTTGATATTTTAGGTGCTATGGTAGGTGATTTGCAAATGTCATTTAGTTTAATAGTTTTTTTTTTTTGAGACAGAGTCTTGCTCTGTTGCCAGGCTGGTGTGCATTGGCACGATCTCAGCTCACTGCAACCTCCGCCTCCTGGGTTTAAGCGATTCTTCTGCCTCAGCCTCCTGAACAGCTGGGACTACAGGTGCGTGACACCACCCCCAGCTAATTTTTGTCTTTTTAGTAGAGACGGGGTTTCACTATGTTGGCCAGGATGGTCTCTATCTCTTGACCTCATGATCCGCCCATCTTGGCCTCCTAAAGTGCTGGGATTACACACATGAGCCACCGTGCCCAGCTAGATTATTTTCAAAATCTCTTATTTTGGAATAATGTTATGACACACGGAGGTAAGGCAACTTGCCCAAGTTAAATGCAGCTGGTAAATTACAAGACTAGAGTGTTTACTGAACTGGCTTTAAAGTTTCTGTTTTTTGGCATTATCAAGCAGGTGTGGACTTCCTGTGGTGGTGGTAGAGGTGGGGATGGTGTGACAGGTTTCAGTCTCCACTGTTCCCTTTCTGCTCTGTCCTTCTTCCATTCACTCTCCCATGCCAGGCAGTGCTGCAGGACACCAGCTTTGGTTGAGTATTTGCAACGTATACCAGGGCTGGTGTGAAGTATATTTTCCCACACACTTTATGTTCTCATTTATTGTTAATTTCCTCTGTGGAAGAAAAAGTTTAAAGTATGTCTTTTAGGTTGCATGTTCACAGCAACTAAACCCTTAACAACACTTTAAAATAATGAAGTATCTAAAGAGACTGGAGAGTACATAGTGATTAACTATGATATGTAACTTTGAACCAGTAATATTTTCTACACCATTAGCAAATCAGGCCTGCTTTGATCTCACCATCAACAGAAACCTACTTCTTACCCACTCAATATAAACATAGAGCAAGAGAGGAGCTTCTAGAGTTGAATTCCTTAGCTGTTCTAAGTTTTGTAGATTAAAATAAGGAGTTGATCAAAGTATGATTTCATGTATCACATGATTTATTGACACAGAAAGATTTTTTTTTCTTTTTCATAATGTTGAAAGAGGGAGAATAATAAGAACAAATCTCACAGGGAATATATTAATATTCAATAGACAGAGTGGATTAGGCACAGGATCAGTGAGTTCCAGTTTCATGTAAAGTCCATTATTAAAGTCTAGTTACTCAATTAGGATGAAGGCAGGCCTCTGTGGGTGGAGAGTCCAATCAAAGTTTGAGGTATACCTTTCTTTTTATAAGAAGTTCTTGGCAAAGATGGTTTGACCACCACAGCAGAGATCCCCAAACACGTGCAATGATGGGCAAGGTCCCTCCATGCTAACAAGCGATGCTGATGTTGGCTGGAGATGCTTTGGAGAATAACTTGAAGGCTGACAGAGAGTAGCCCTGCCACAGCCTAAGCTGTCAATCTGTCTGTCAAAATCTTGGGTTTATATATGTTTTAGAGTCCAGTTGTTGGAGGCCAATAACTCAACGTGTACAGTCTGATGAAGTGTGACATAGCATTCTCACAAGGAGGAGGATTACACTCCATGTTCTTCCCATAGCAAAACACGTAACTCCTGCAACAAACTATGTAAGTATTTGAAATCATTGCAAAGCTACATAACTTCCTATTTAGTGGGGGTATTATCCCAGAGGACAACTGGCTTGTTGCTAAAATGCCCATAGTATAGCTGAACTTTTAAATTTTTTTCTAGGGAAAGGAGAATCCATGGGATTCTAATGATCCTGTTGGCCCTTCATACTTGTCTGGCCCTATACAAATTTTTCCTGGATTGCTTTATGGAGAAGGCAAAATAGAATTTCCATCCCAGCACAGTGTAAAGACCAATCATGTGTGTAACTATTACGAGGTGGCAAATTTCAGTCCCACGTATAATTTAATCCATTTATTTATTTATTTATTTATTTTTGAGACTGAGTCTTGCTCTGTTGCCAGGCTGGAGTGCAGTGGTGTGATCTTGGCTCACTGCAACCTCTGCCTCCCAGGTTCAAGCGATTTTCCTGCCTCAGCCTTCCTAGTAGCTGGGACTACAGGTGCACGCCACCATGCCCAGCTAATTTTTTTTGTATTTTTGGTAGAGACGGGGTTTCATCGTATTGGCCAGGATGGTCTTGATCTCTTGACCTCGTGATCTGCCCCCCTTGGCCTCCCGAAGTGCTGGGATTACGTGTGTGAGCCACTGCACCTGGCCAATTTAATCCATTTCTATTATTAAAACAAAAATTACTTGAATCACCCAAGCACTAAACTTTGGACTGATTTTTAAATTCTTCTTTTTATCTCTCAAGTTCAGTCATTCACCATATTCAGCTGTCCTTCCCTTCTCCCACTTGCTCAAAAATTTTCCTAGGGCTCCCTCTTCTTGCCTTATAATTAAGGCCAAATGCCTTGGCTTACATTCAAGACAGCCACAATCTGGTCTCCGCTTAACCTCTCCTGCCTTATTTCCCATAGCTTCCTCATACAAATTATGCTGCCAGAACATGCATGCATGTGTGCCCCTACTCCTGTGTCTAGTTCATTCCATTCCCCCAGCCTGAACACCCTACCCTTGTTAAGTCTGAGTTCAACTTTTCCCTTTATGCTAGCTCAAGCCCCACTTTCTCTGTGAAAATTGTCTTGATTGCTTAGCACACAGTTTTCTCTGCTTTCTCTCCTGTTCTTTTCTTACCATAAATGATGCACATGCCCTACATAGCACAGTGATCTTGACACCTTTGTATGTGTTCAGCAGAGGGGGTAAGAAGATCAACTCTGGAGCCAGACTGCTCAAGTTGGTATTCCAGCTCTGTTGCTTGCTTGCTGTGTGCCATTAGACAACTTAGTTAACTTCTGTGAGCCTCAATTTCCTCATCTATGAATAGTAGTAGTAACTATACCTTGCAGGGTTGTTGTTTTATATATATACAACATATAATTATATATAAATGTAATATATATATATACACATACACACTGTATAGATGCATATATTTTGTCTGTGTTATGTTTGTATGCATGAAGTTATTTATCCTTTTACACAGATGTTCTATGTTCTTCACCTAATGTTTGCTATTTGATGGTAGGCATTGGTTACTTATGCCACTCATCCCAACCAACTCAGAAAAAGTTCAGGTTCAGGTACAAGGATAATTATGGAGGAATACATCACTGAGAAACACACCATCTTGTAAATGTAAGTTGTGGGATAGAGCGGGTGAAGAAAAGTCCAGAAGAACAGAAAAATCCAGAAGGTCAGCTCTGGACTGGAGGTGGAGAATGTGTGGAGGGGGTCAGCAATCCTCCCCGAGAAAAGGAATTTTCAAATCCTTCGAGAAGAGGGATGAGAAGATTTGGCCAACTGATTTGGGCCCCATTTCATTTCCCTTTGGAAAGGGAGTGCCTGCTGCTGGCTTGGTGGGGGTGCGGGGTGATTCTAGACTGCTGGAGAAACTAGAGCAGAGCTCAGTGCATAGGAAGCAGAACTGACTGGCTGCTTGTGGTTGGTTTGAGGCTCAAAGAAGCAAAGGAGAAGAGGGTACATTTTTCCTTTGGGTTGCTTAGCCCTGCTCACCAGTCTTGGAAAGGAGACAAAATCTCCATCTGGTGCTGCACACTGTGAACTTGAGTGGTGTACTCCTTGGGCAGAATCACTCGGGGTTCTGTGCTGTGCAGGTGGTGGGTGATGGTGTTAGTGGTGCTAGTGGGGTGTGTGTGTGTGTGTGTGTGTGAGAGAGAGAGAGAGAGAGAGAGAAAGAGAGAGATGGGGTTGATGGGGGACAGTATATGACAAGCCGTGGGTATGTAGGGGGCATTTAGGCTGGGGGATGGTACAAGCTGGGAGGAATGTAGGCCAGGGGGTTCCATGGTGCAGTGGCTGATAAGGCTGGGAAATGATTCAAGCTGGGGAGCTACATCCCTGGGGAATTCAGGCTGGAGTGAAACAGGCCGTGGGATATAGATTGAGGGGATACAGACTGGGGCGCACGGGCCGCGGAAGGTGTTGTATTAAGTTTCTATAACATATACGCTTGGCTTAAAGCAACACCATTTATTAGTTCACAGTACTGTAGGTCAGAAGCCCAGACACGGTGTGGCTGAGATCTCCACTGAGTGTATCCCAAGGGGAGAATGAAAGTGTCAGCTGGGCCGTGCTCCCTTCTGGAGCTCAGGAACCTCTTAAACTCACGGGGTTGTTGGAAGAATTCAGTCCTGTGGTTGTAGGAGTGACGCCCCCAGCGTCTCGCTGGCTGTTGGCCACGGCATTCTGAACCACTAGAGGGCGCCCGCGGTTCCTTGTCATGTGGTTCCCTTCTCACGTCCTCTCATGCTTTGAGATCTCTGACTTCTCTGTTTATAACCTCTACATCCAAATTGAAAGGGTCCATTGATTATATCAGCCCTACTAGATAATCTCCCTATTTTTTTCTTTTTTTCTTTTTTTGAGACAGGATCCTTCTCTCTACCCCAGGCTGGAGTGCAATGCAATGATGTGATCAGGGCTCACTGCATCCTGGAACTCCTGGGCTCAGGTGATCCTCCCACCTCCGCCTCCCTAGCAGCTGGGCCTACAGGCCCGCACCACCAGCCCCAGCCCTCTCCATATCTTAAAGTCAACTGATTTGGGACCTTAATTACATCTGCAATTTCACAGCTGCAATAGATTTATGTTTGACTAAATTACTGGGAAAAGAGTCATGTTTGATCGAAATACTGACTCATGTTTGGCTGAATGACTGGGAAAAGAGTAATTACTTAATTACTCTGATGTGAATTTTGCATACCAGAGGCTAGGAGTCTTTGGGATCATCTTAGAATTCTGCCTTTCAAGAGGAGATACAGGCTGGAGGAATTGGGGACTGATACAGGATACAGTTTGGTTGGGGACTAGGTTGGGGAGGATACAGGAAGGTGGATAAAAGCTGAGATGAATACATGTTAGGAAGTGGTACCAATTAAGGGATCATAGAAGCTGGGGCGTGATGCAGGCTGAAGGGAGGATAAAGGTCAGGGGTACAGACTAAGGGAGGATACAGGCCAGGGAGAATACAGCCTGAGGGACAGATAGGGTCACACTAAAAACAATATAGGCTGGAGTGGGATGTTGGGGGAGGCACTGTGGGCAGCTGGGTGCCTGACACATGGCTAGTTGAATCTGAGTGCTAAGACAGAACCGCTGCCCAGGTGCAATGGGGGCATTCCACCCAGCCTCGGTAATCAGAAACAGCTTCCTGGACAGGATGGCTAAGGTGAGTTTGGAACCATATGTAAATATTCTTAGCCAGACAAAGAAGACAGAAATGTTCAATTCAGGTGAGAGAACATGAGCGCAGCCCAGGCACAGAGGTGTCAATGTAGTTTATGATGCTTAGTTGGGAAGCTAAATCGTTGTCAGTAGAGTGCAATGTCATGATCTCGGCTCAGTGCAACCTCTGCCTCCTGGGTTCAAGTGATTCTCCTGTCTTAGCCTCCTAAGCAGCTGGGATGACAGGCATATACCACCACGCCTGGCTAATTTTTGTATGCTCTAGTAGAGATGGAGTTTCGCCATGTTGGCCAGGCTGGTCTTAAACTCCTAACCTCAGGTGATCTGTCTGCCTTGGCCTTCCAAGGTGCTGGGATTACAGGTGTGAGCCACCGTGCCAGGCCGGGAAGCTAAATCTCTGGTTAAACTCTTAAATGTGTTTCTCTCCCCTTGCAACAGGAAAGTGCCACTGAATAGGAGAGGAAGAGTCCTGGAAGATGCATCCAGAGATGTGGTTTCCTGTGTGTGCTTTGTCTTCACATTGGGCAATCTCTTGCGTGCTTTGCCTTGACATTGGTAATCTTTTGCGTGCCTTGCCTTGACGCTGGGCAATCTGTTGCGTGCCTTGCCTTGACGCTGGGCAATCTCTTGCGTGCCTTGCCTTGACGCTGGGCAGTCTCTTGCAGATTTACTGTCTCATTTGGTACGTAAGGAAATTGGAGCAGATGAGAAACACACCTCCATAATTATTATGTGTTTTGAGATCCTTAAATGAGATAAATCTATTAAATATCTGTAATAGGCCAGACACTATTATAATTCCAACTTATTTTCAGCTATGTAAGTAGTAATGTAATTGATTCTAGTTAAGTGCAGTTTCATAAAATGCTAGATCATTTAAATAAAAGTGTAATCCCAGTAAATTTAAAAAC
The DNA here is from genome assembly GCF_001604975.1 of Cebus imitator. NCBI lineage: Eukaryota > Metazoa > Chordata > Mammalia > Primates > Cebidae > Cebus > Cebus imitator. The sequence continues at coordinate 5,748,308 of NW_016107385.1, forward strand.
ATTTTCTGCCTATTTAATAATATTTCTGCTTGGGGAATAATTTAGTGTTAATGGGAACATGGTGGATGGACATGTGCAAATTACTTAAATTTGACAGTCTTACTGATGAAACTTGGTGAAATTCCAAGAAAATGCCACAGAATTATGCCAAAGCTACTATTCTAAAATCTATTCCCAGAAAATTGTTGTTTCCACCATAACCTGAAGTTTAAATATAGGGATACTGATAGGTCCAGTTTTATTCACAGGAAGTTCTTCAAGAAAGAAAAAATTCCATTAGCCATCAACTCAGGAAATACCTGCTTCTGTAGCTGAAAATCAGTACTTCATTAACTGGGTCTGCACTTTGTTTCACATAATAGTATTCATTGAATATGTAATGGATGTTGAAGACACTGTGTTTAGTACATTACACCTTATCTCATTTAATTCTCCCAATAATCCTAGGATAGTAAAAGTATTATTATCCTATTTTGAAGCTAAATGCATTCTCCTGGTTCCTATGTAATACTTTTGCTTAGATTGTTTGAACACTTGTTTGCACTCTTACCCCACGAAAAGGCAAGAACCTCCAGGTGGCCTCTACAGCAGTTCAAGTCATGTTACTAAGAAATGGCACCAGCCCGGCATGGTGGCTCATGCCTGTAATCCCAGCACTTTGGGAGGCCGAGGTGGGTGGATCACCTGAGGTTGGGAGTTCGAGACCAGCCTGACCAACATGAAGAAACCCCGTCTCTACTAAAAATACAAAATTAGCCGTGCACGGTGCCACATATCTGTAATTCTGACTACTTGTGAGGCTGTGGGAGGAGAATTGCTCGAACCCCGGAGGCAGAGGTTGTGGTGAGCCGAGATTGTGCCGTTGCACTCCAGCCTGGGCAACAAGAGCAAAACTCAGTCTCAAACAAACAAACAAACAAAAAAGAAATTGCTCAAAGGCATAGTCAGATTCTACTACTAGAGCGAGCTGCCATGTAAGAAAAGGTACCACCTGTTGGGATTCATTCAGGGTTGTTGGCAAAATATTAAGGAAAATATTAGGGAAAGTTATAACATATAGTCTCAAACCTTTTGGAAGTCCGAAAGGTTTTCCTAACTTGTAATAGTGGAACAGGCTGAAGGCAGCCGGTTCTTACCTTAGAGCATTAGGTCATAGGGTAAAGATTAGGGATAATAGAAGCTTCCTCAGTTAAGTCTGTGTACCCCACATTCCTTTGTCTCTATACTGTTTACTCATGTGGTCTTAAAACTAACCTTTGGGCCGGATGGCCCTCTTGGGGGTAGGTTAACCAGGGATATTATCCTTTAATGGTGTTTGCCCTGGGCATTGGTACCTGAGCTTTAGTCTTTCGGAAAAACGACTCTTTTAATCATGTTAATTATCCACAAGTGTGTTTCCTCAAAGCCTTTGTTGTTAAATCTATACTAAATAAATGTGAGGAAGGAGAACTAGTGGGTGTTGTATAGCTGTGATCTCTTTCTGTGGGAAGTGAGTGACCCCCTAGTCCACTTGTTCACTGTACTCTGTGTTTGAGTGTATTTATTCATCCACCACAGAGTCAGGGTTTGCAGGACAGAACCCTGCAGGTGGTGATCAACATTTCAGGTGGTGACCTCCATGTGACCATTGTCACAGCTGGTGCCCAATGTGGGGCTTGAACCCACGACCCTGAGATTAAGAGTCTCATGCTCTACCTACTGAGTGGGCGGACTGGTCACATCAGGGTCAGCCACCTGTGGATTTTCTGTTATGCAAATGTGTTGCTTTTGGGAGATTGATTTTCCTGTGCTCTGCCTCTAAATATTTAACTGTTCTGCTTCAACTAGAAAAGCTGTTGAAAATACTCAGCATGGCAAATGCACTAGCCAATCAGAAGAGACTTTCAACTGTGACAGGCTGTATTAGTCTGTTAGGGCTGCCTAACAAAGAATCATGAACTGAGTGCCTTAAACAACAGAAATTAACATTCTCACAGTTCTGGAGTCTAGAAGCCCAAGATCAAGGTGTTGACAGTTGATAGGGTTGCTTTCATCTGAGGCCTCTCTTCATGGCTTGTAGATGGCCACTTTCTCTCTGTGACTTTACACGGTCTTCCATGTTTGCCTATGTCCTTATTATAAGGACACGAGGCATATGGGATTAAGTTTTTAATTAATTACCTCTTTTAAAAACCTCTCAGCTGGGCTCAGTGGCTCACACCTGTGATTCCAGCACTTTGGGAGGCCAAGGTGGGAGGATTACTTGAGCTCAGAAGTTCGAGACCAGCTTAGGCAACATAGCGAGACCTTGTCTCTCCCCCAACCCCCCACAAAAAAAAATAGCCAGGCATAGTGGTTCATGCCTGTAGTCCCAGGTACTCAGGAGGCTAGGCAGGAGGATCCCTTAAGCCCAGGAATTTGAGGTTACAGTGAACTATGATGCACTCCAGTTTAGGCAACAGAGCAAGACCCTATCTCTAAAAATAAAAAATAAAATTAAGCAAAGACTCACTTTCCAAATGCAGTCACATTCTGAGGTACTGGGAGCAAGGGCTTCAGCATGTGAATTTTGGGAGATACAACTCAGTCCGTAACACGGCATACTCCCATTTACTTCAGGATGGTGGGGAGGAGGTGGAGGAACTGAGTTTGGGAAAGGGATGACACTGGGCAGGCTTGGAGCAACAGCTTGGGACAATGGATAATTTCTTCCATATATTTATCATCTGCTTTAGATGTTCTTGATGTCTGTCACATTTCTTATTCCTAGGTAGAAGGACAGGGAGAGGAAGTGAGATCAATTGCTTATGTTTGTGCCTTGGGCAAAAGAATGGGCCTGTAAAACTGCTTATGAATGAATAATGCATTGCACCACATGAAATTTTGTTATAGTCCTCAAGGCTGCGGCAAACACAGCAGCACACTGGAATTAAAGGCTCTGAAAATGAAAAGGATTGGGCCAAAGTGCTCAGGCTCGCATGTTTGAAACAAGGAACAATGTATACACTGGAAAAGACATTAAATTTTAAAAGCAGCAGTATGAAATCTGGAAAGTAAGTAGAAGTATGAGAAGAGAAAATCAGAGAAGTAGAAGTTAAAAGAGACTAACAAGGAAAAAAATCTTTTTTTTTTTTTTTTTTTTGATGAACCTAGTAGAATATGGTCTGAGTGAAAAGTGCCCGTCAACGTAAGATTGCTAGGAACGATGTCATAATATGAACATTTAGCTGGCAATGGTAAGTGCCTTAAAACACCTTTTGCAAAGAGAGAAATAGAAGGAAAACAAAACATGTCAGTATGCCTGAATACCACTTATAGAAGTATCCTAAAAGCAAAAAGAGAAGAGAAAAGAAAGAACATCACATGACCGTTCCATTTATCTTTACTGGGAATCTTTTGCAGAAAAACTCGTTTATTCTTTTGTGGTGATGCCTCACACTTTAGACCAGTCCGAAAGTGAGTAATTTTCTCTGTATGAGACATGCTTTCAATCACCCTGATTCTGAAGGAAGTTTTTCCACTGCTTTGGCTATTTTTGTAAACAAGTTACAGAGGAATTGCTTTGGACTGATTCTACAAAGTGAATCTTTTATGCCTACCCTATATTGCAGGTCTTCAGAAAGAAAAAAATAAAACAAAACATATTGCTGTGGCTACTTCAAAGGACTTAGGCCTGCATGAAATTTGAGTTCTGGATTCATCTCACACCAGGTTTTTGTTTCTGTTTCTAATCTTACACTCAGGGTATTTCTTGTTCATGCACAACTGCTCTGTTTTTCGTTTTTTGTTTTGTTTTTTGAGGCAAGGTCTCACTCTGTTGCCCAGACTGAAGCTCAGTGGTCTGATCACAACTCACTGCAACCTTCATCTCCCAGGCTGTCTCTACAGAAAATCAAAAATTAGCCGGGCTGGGCCATGTTGCTCAATCTGGACTCAAACTCCGGGGCTCAAGTGATCTGCCCACCTTGGCCTTTCAAAGTGCTGGGATTACAGGTGAGTCACCGCGTCAGGCCTGCAACTCTTCTTTAAATTAATGTGAACTTCACCCATAAAGAGGATCACAGACTTGTGGTTAGAAAGGGACCTGAAACGTCAATTGGCTCAGTTCTCTGGTTTCAGACAGGACACATGCACATATGGACTAACCCCTTCTCAAAGGATGTAAAAAATAATCAAATCCTAAGTCTCAGAGGCCCTTACATTGGAAAGTATCTTCCCAGTTTGAATGAGATTGATATATTGCAATCTGAAGCTAGTCAAATTTTCTTTGCATGTGAGTAGTATTCAGTTTCATGCTTCATAATTATAAAATATTCAGCATTGTAGTGTTACATATTTATTTTGGCATAAGCTTATGGTCATGATTGGTCAACAAATACTTTTTGAACAGCTGCTATGTCAAGGCACTTCTGTAGGCATTGTGGGAGACGTGAGACTATTTAGAACACACTGTCTTAATTCAAAAAACAGTTTTCTTGCGGGAAAGATAGTTTTATACACATATATGAACTATATTAAGATATTGGCTTTCCATGTAGACTTCATCAAATAGCTCTGCTTTGTGGTAGTATAATGGAAAAAGATGATAAAAATCCATACTCCCTTTAGATCATGAAAGAGCCTATAAAGAAATTTTTCATTGTGTGTTATTGGTAATGTTTTTAAGTATATACCTTTTCCTCTCGACTAAATTTAAGATTCCCAGGGAATGTTGAGTTCAATTATTGATCTCTGCATACTCCATATACCTCCCACAAAACAAAAACATTTGTTATTTTGATTAACCATGGAGCTAAGCTCAATGCCAAAATACACACATAACCCACATTATATGATGCAGTGCCCATGGCTTAATGACTGTGAAACATGAACTCATCTAGAGCTGTTTTGCCAGCAGAATTAACCAAAATTTATAGGAATGAAAAATTTAGCAGGAGGCTGTGTGTTACTCTGAAGAAAAGTCTTTTTGTTTTTGGTGTTCTTTTTTTCTGCTCTGACAGCCATGCCACATTTAAATCTTGGTCAACCAATATTCAAATAGTTGGCAGTATCCTGATTATGAGCTACATTGCAATGGAGAAAATCTCCACTGATAGTATCCTGTCCTTTGCTCTTGCTGTCAACATGCTGCACATTGAATGTACTCCAGTGTGTCCTGAACTTGATGTTAATAACTGAATCATATTCTTTAAAAGTGACATAAACAACATTTGTTGGAAGGTAGATAATAAATAATACAGTTCTTCTCAGTAAATATATTTGGTAGCTTTTCCACATCTACAACTATCTCCATAATATCCTTATTGAGTGAACTAACGGTGTTTTGTCAGAAACCCACAACCCAGACAGACTTAAATTCACTGTGGTTTTAGAGGCCTACACAAAAGATAATATGTAATCTCTTTGCTAATCTATTCCAGTATCTAAGAACTTTCGGTGACAAGAGTGCTTCCTTGAGCCTGAACTTTGCTTCTCCCAGTAAATCCATTTTCTTTAATTCTACTTTTAATAGAGACAGAGAAGAGCAAATAATCTTTCTTTGCAACATAGACAGTGGTTATGCATACCATTATGTCAGGAATAAATATTTCAAACTCATTGTTTAAGATAAGGAACCTAGGAGAGTCTGATTTATTTACCATTGGGCATTTAAAAAATACAAAGATGGAGATAAGACTCTTTTGTCTGACAAAGTAAAAGGCAATTCATGTCTTTTTTAGAGTTGTAGATGCCATTTTGAATACACAATAGTTACTCCTGATGGCCAAATCATTTAGAATTAAAGGATATGTTCCACAGGAGACATTAGACCTTTGATGTTCAAATCTCTTAAAAGGGGTTTTTACAGACTGTCTGTCTCACAAGGACATATTCATGACTTTAAAGTAAAGGACAAGATTTCTTTTTTGTAAATGTTTTCAGCCTCTTTATCTAAAAAAAGCTGTTTTTAAAATGGCTGTATTCTTTTAGAAATGTTGTTTCTTTCCGTACCTACATTAGTGGTCTGTTCCTCTCCTGTTTTGCTTTTTCAAGGCAACAGACAAAATTCCATTTCTTAGAACTGAATACAAAGTTCAGGGGCTAAATAAATCCAACACTTAATAAGAGAATATTGAAAGGAATAGATTTTTAAGAAGCAAATGTAAGGCATACAATATTCTGCTTCTACAATTGTAATAGGTTTCTTGGGGAGAGCAGAGAAGCAAGAGGATTCATCTGAGTGTTAGGTAATAAAGATAGATAAATATAGTGGACTCATGTATTAGCAGTTAAAAGCAACAACAGGCCAGGTGTGGTGGCTCATGCCTGTAATCTCACCACTTTGGGAGGCCAAGATGCATGGATCACTTGGGGTCATGAGTTTGAGACCAGCCTGGCCAAGCGAAATCCCATCGCTACTAAAAATGCAAAAAATTAGCTGGGTGTGGTGGCACATGCCTATAAACCCAGTTACTCAGGAGACTGAGGCAGGAGAATGGCTTGAACCTGGGAGGGGAGGTTGCAGTGAGCTGAGACAGTGCCACTGCACGCCAGCGACAGTCTCTAGTCTCCAGAGGGAGATTCTGTTTCAAAAAAACAAAACAAAACAAACAACAACAAAAAAAAAATCCAGGCAACTACAGTGTATAAAAGTCTATTCCAAAGCCTTGTTTAAGTAAAATTGTTTTTTTTTTTTTTTTTTTTTTTTGAGACGGAGTTTCGCTCTCGTTACCCAGGCTGGAGTGCAATGGCGCGATCTCGGCTCACCGCAACCTCCGCCTCCAGGGTTCAGGCAATTCTCCTGCCTCAGCCTCCTAAGTAGCTGGGATTACAGGCACGTGCCACCATGCCCAGCTGATTTTTTGTATTTTTAGTAGAGACGGGGTTTCACCATGTTGACCAGGATGGTCTCGATCTCTTGACCTTGTGATCCACCCGCCTCCGCCTCCCAAAGTGCTGGGATTACAGGCATGAGCCACCGCGCCTGGTGGTAAAATTGTTTTATTATGGGATTTATTCTTCCTACTTGTTTTCACAAAAAACTGCATACCAATGACATAATTTAGTAGGAGGTAAAAATCTAGGCCCACTGGCACTACAGTAGTTCAAGATGGGTCATGCCAAGTGTTCTGAGGGTTTTGTTTGCAGTGAAAACATCTATCAGAATTAATACAGCTGATTCTGTCTAACATGATTACCATTATCTACATCATCAACACCACAAAAATAAAATATTTATTGAATACCAAGAGTGAGTGGAATATACTTAGCAATATTATTTTACACTAAAGTCCACTCCTAGGAATTCGAATTTCAGCTTAAAAAATTAAAAGCAATCAGTCAGGCATCATAGTGCATGCCTATAGTCCCAACTGCTCGGGAGGCTGAGACACAAGAATTGCTTGAACCTGGGAGGTGGTGACAGTGAGCCGAGATCGGCCCACTGCACTCCAGCCAGGGCGACAGAGCAAGGCTGTCTCAAAACCAAAAACAGAAAAAAATTAAAAGCAACAAGGAAGTTTCTGACAGAGAATTAGAGTCAGAGCAGTGGGCAGAGAACAATGGGAGATGCTGAAAAGATCATGTTCATAAACTTTTAGGAAGGCCAAAAGGAAAACACCATTTATTGCAGGGAGGACTTAAATATCCAATTTGCAAATGACTCCTATTCTACAGAGCAGCTCCTGTTCTTCTTCCGTGGCTGGACCTCCTTGTGTGTCTGGGGAGCCAATAAGAACTACAAAATCCTTGAAAACCAAACACTGCATGTTCTCACTCATAAGTGGGAGTTGAGCAAAGGGAACACATGGACACAGGGAGGGGAACATCACACAGCAGGGCCTGTTGGGGGTTGAGGGACTAGCAGAAGAATAGCATTAGGAGAAATACCAAATGTAGATCATGGATTGATGGGTGCAGCAAACCACCACGGCACGTGTATACCTCTGTAAAAAACCTGCACGTTCCACACACGTACCCCAAAACTTAAAGTATTAAACAAAACAAAATGAAACAAAACAAAAACTACAAAATCCAAGGAAGATGTTTTCTTAAAAAAGAGGAAAAATCACTGAAATACCGGAACGGGTTTAAGGAGATCTCAGGAAAACTCAGCCTTCCAGGAAGAGTTTTTTCTCATGTGCCTCTTCCATTTCATTTTATTCGATGGCCTCAAATCCTTGTGGCTGGTACAATTTCAAATGAAAAGAAGACAAAACAAACTACAACCAAAAGCACCCTGAGCAAATGGTGGTGCAGGGTCTGGGGAAGTCCAGCTGGTCTTCAAGAGCCCTTATGAAGTGGCACTTACCTCGGTAAAGTCAGCTTTGCTCAAGGCCTTGTTCTTAACTTTGCAAGACAGAAACCCAATGTTTGTGGGCATTAATAGATGTGTTGGGAACAGACTCAAACAATTCAGCTCATATAATACAGAATAACAATTTTATACAGGTCAAGCAGACAGAAATGTTTGTTTCAGGAGAGCCCCAGGCGCCATATACATGGGACCAGGTACGTGGGACTCAAATTAATGACAATTAGTTAACATACTTCTGAGAAGCATTTCTTCCCAACTGAGTGACAGCCTCACCAAGGACACCATAATGTTTAAATCTTCATTGCAAAGGCTCTTTCCTCTGTGTGATATTTGGATGGGTATTGTTCACTTCTGGCTCTTGAGGGTTGGTTATCCTGTACTTTGCTACACTTGACCAGTTCCTCTCTGACACAAAGACGTTTTACTAACCAGGATAAACAAATTGCCTGAAATGGAGAGGGCTACCACATAAAATGCAGGATGCCCAGTGAAACTAGAATTTCAGATAAATCACAAATAATGTTTTAGTACTGTTTGTCCCATTCTTTCAATATTTGGGACATATTTATGTTAAAACTTGTTTGTGGTTTATCTGAAATTCAGATTTAACTGGGAATCTTCTATTTGCTAAATCTGGCAACCTTAAAAACTGCCTTCCTAAGTTTCCTTGCCTATTACCTTAATTGGAGTTTTTATTGTTCCCAAGCTCAACACCCTCACCCCCAACCCTCACTCCCACAGTTTCTTGCTTTACCTGTAAAAGGTTAATAACATTCATTGTTTGTGGATTTACTGATTTGACTTGCAGAATACAACTTTCCTTAACCTATAATTTGTGTGTGTGTGTGTGTGTGTGTGTGTGTGTGTGTGTGTGTGTGTGTATGTGTGTAGGGGATAGAAGAGTAAATCTCATGAGCACTGCCATGTATCAATAGCAGATAAATTGTATTAACCAGAGTTGTTGAAATCAGTACAAACCATTTTTTGGAAGGATATAGGACTAGTAAATATGAGTTCCAATAAGATTGCTTTAATTTACTGCACACCTGAAATAATTTATATTGAGGAAATGAGAGACAGAACTTTTACTATGAGAGAAGGGTAGTTTTGAAGAATGGAAAATTTAGAGTCTAACACAGGTCTGGGAGTAAAATTCTGTACTTGAGACAGATTATCATGTGGCTACTGAGTCTCTAAGAAGAGAAGGATGTTAGAAAGGGATACTGAAAAGGAAGCAGGAAGATGTCAAAGAAACTTTTTGAATGTCTCAAATTTGTGTGTAAATGCGAGGAGAACTGGAATCCCTTCCTTTTGCTGTCTGTCATCTTCTGCCTGGCCCTCTGGTCAGAACATCCAGAATTCAGATTAGTGGTTTTTTTTTTTTTTTTTTTTTTTTTTTTTTTTTTTTTTTTTTTTTTTTACCTGTATTTGGGTTGAGTAGACTTAATATTGTGGGCTAGCTGATAGCCTCGCCATACTATATAACATTGTTTTTACAAGAAGATGTGGTCTGAGTTTCAAACAGCTGACCTAAAAATAAAATGCTGAAATACAATGTGGTCAGGCTGGGTGTGGCTCATCCACCTGGCAGGTACTGAATCCAGATAGAAGACCTAGCCACAGTGCAATGTATTGCATTGAATGCACACACACACACACAACACACACACATAGATCTTAGGGGAGGCTGAGGCAGGAGAATTGCTTGAGCCTGGGAGGCAGAGGTTGCAGTGAGCTGAGATCATGCCGTTGTACTCGGCCTGGGCAACAAGAGCAAAACTCTGTCACAAACAAACCAGATCTGAGGCCAGGTGTGGTTGCTCACACTTATAATCCCAGCATTTTGGGAGGTCAAGACAGGCAGGTCACTTGAGTGCAGGAGTTCAAGACCAGCCTGGACAACATGGCAAAACCTCATCTCTACAAAGAAAAAAAAACTGGCCTGGTGTGGTGTACGCCTGTGCTCCCAGCTACTCGGGAGGCTGAGGTAAGAGGCTTGCTTGAGCCTGGGGAGGTCAAGGCTGCAATGAGCAGTGATTGGGCCACTGAATTCCAGCTTGGGCGACAGAGCATGACCCTGTCTAAAACCAAACAAACAGATCTCATAGATTCAATTCAATCCAATCACACTCTGGAAGTACCTCATGTACCCATAACAATGTTTCAGTCAACCACAAACTGCATATAAAATGATGGTCCCATAAGATTATGGAGCTGAAAAGTTTCTATCACTTAGTGACATGGTAGCCATTGGAATGTCCTAGTGCAATGCAACATAATGCATTTCTCTCCTTCGTGTGGTAATGCTGGTGTAAACAAACCTACCACACTGCTGGTCATATAACATTACAGCACCTACAATAATATACAGTATATACTTGATAATAATAATAAATGTCTATGTTACTCTGCTTTATGTATTTACTGTACTATACATTTCTATTATCAGAGTGTACTGCTTTACTTATATATAAAAATGTTAACTATAAAACAGCAACAGGCAGGTCCTTCAGGAGGTATTGCAGAAGAAGGCATTGTTATCATAGGAAATGACTGTTCTATGTGTGCGATAGCCCCTGAAGCGGGACAAGATGTGGAGGTGAAAGATGGTGATAATGATCCTGACTCTTTATAGGCCCAGGTTAAT
>NW_016107385.1:5759947-5772308 GCF_001604975.1 Cebus imitator
AAAAAAAAAAAAAAAAAGTCAAAAGTTAAAAAAAATTAAGTTTATAAAGTAAAAGTTTTGGTAGGCTAAGGTTAATCTATTATTGAAGAAAAAATGTTTTCGTTTATAGTATAGCCTAAGCGTACATTGTTTACACTATGGCAGTAGTGTAGTATACGGTTACGTCCCACATAACTACAGTAGTGTACAGTTTTATAGAGTAGTGTACTGTGGCATAAAGTTGTGTACATTACAGTACTGTACAGTTAGGTCCTAGGTCTTCACATTCTCACATTCTTCACATTCTCTCCTAGGTCTTCATCATTCATTGACTCACCCAGAGCAACTTCCAGTCCTATCAGCTCCATTTATGGTAAGTGCTCTATACAGATGCACCATTTTTATGGCAGGGGCTCTATACAGATGCATCATTTTTATACAGATGCACAATACCATATTGTTTCAATGTTTAGATATAAAAATACAGTATCGAGTACAGTAACATGCTGTACAGGCTTGTAGCCTAGCAGCAATAGGCTATACCATATAGCCTTGGTAGGCAGTAGGCTATGCCATCTAGGTTTGTGTAAGTATGTTTGTGTCAGTATGCTTGCATAACAACAAAATTGCCTAAGGACACATTTCTCAGAATGTATTCCCCTAATTAATCAATGCATGATTATACATAGACAATAATTTCTAAAGGGAGGTGGAATAGGTAGCAGTGCATACCTGCTGGGCACCTCGGCTCACGTCTGTAATTCAGACACTTTGGCAGGCCGAAGCAGGAGGATGGCTTGAGCCCGGGAGTTTGAAACCAGGCAGGGCAAGATAGGGAGACCTTATCTCTACCAATAGTAGTTAATAATAATAATAATTAATAATAATAACAAAGCCAGTCATGGTGCCGCATGCCTGTGGTCCCAGCTACTTAGGAGGCTGAGGTGGGGGGATTCGCTTGAAGTCCCAGGAGGTCTAAGCTGCAGTGAGCCATGATGGCACCACTGCAATCCAGCTTGGGAGAGAGAGATCCTGTCTCAAAAACAAACAAACAAACGAACAAAGAGAAACCAGTGCATACCTGTGCATTGTGTTAGGTGTCGGGATCACAGGTGAACCAGTGCTTGCTCTGACTTCAAGGTGTTTATAATTAACTACAAAAGGGGACTAAGCTATTATGAAGAAGCCAGTTAATAAGCACAATAGAGAAAAAATGTGAAGCGTGCTCTACAAATGTAACATGCTGGGGGTGGGTGGGTTGTTCTAGAATGGGCTGTTAGATTCCGACACCTCTTTCCACACCATTACAAGTAACAGAAAAAGAAAAGAGCCCTTGAGAGGCTCAAGAATGGAGGTCACAAATTCTCGATGGCTACACAAGCCAGATGACCTTGGACAAGTTACACAGCCCTTAGCCTTAACCTCCTACCCTGGTAAATGAGAATTACAACATCTACCCTTCTATCGTGCAGATTGAGCCGGTAAAGTAACGGGCAAAGCATCTACTGGGGTGCCTGGCAGGAGCCAGGGCTCAATAAACGGTACCTATGACTTGCACTAGTTTGCAACTTCTCTGAGAGATTGACAAGGGAACTTCTGCGAAATTCTGTGTAGAGTTACTTTAAGGGTCCTACTTAAGGGCACCGCCAAGCCGCCCACAGTTTCCACAAGGAACACTCCGCAGTCTCAGATCTGCACTCCTTGCATGAACCAAAGACCAGCAAAATTCAGGTTTTTCTTGTGTATACGGTGCCCTGGTCTCTTCTCCGTAGGTATGGAGGGGGAGCTGCCGCAGGGTCTCCGGCTGTAAAGAGCGGAAGCGGAGCACGGGATCTCCGAGGTTTTCTAGGTGTTGGGACTCGAGCTGAAGCCGCCCGCGCGGGGGGTGGAGGCGGGGAAGTGGGGGCCCAGGGGCTAGGGGCGCCGGCGCCGGCTGTCAGTGCCAGCAGAGCCGGGGCGGGCACACCTACTCACCACCCAATCCCCGTCCGTAGCTGCGGCCTTATGAATAAGCAACAAAGCGAAGCGCCCTCCCCCTAGCGTCCCAGACAGCGGAGGGAGTAGCTGCAGCCGCCGCCGCCGCCGCCGCCGCAGGGCCCGCCGCGGGGATGCCGAGCGCCCGCGCCGCCGCTGCTGCTGCCGCTGTCCTCCGCGCGCTGCTCGGCTGAAGGCGCACAGGTGAGGACGGGCCTGGCTCCCACCAGTCGGGCGGCCGCGGCTGCAGACGTGGCGCCGGGACAGGGACGGAGCCGGAGCCTCGGTGGCGTGGGGTTGCCCCGGGAGCGTGCAGTGCCGGGAGCGGTGCAGCCCTGGGTGCGCCAGGCTTGCGCTCCGAGCCTCAGCCGGATCGCGGTGCCCAGGTGCAGGGTGCGCGGGGGCAGCTCCGGGCGCGCTGGGCGCGGCGCGCAGGCCTCGGAGGAATCACCGCACTCCTCGCTCCAGCCCAGCCTCCCAGCTCCGCACCAGCGAGCCGGCCTTTGTGCTGGCGGAGCTTGCAGGGCTGGCTGCTTTTGTGTGGGCTTTTCTTTCTCTCTCTCCCTCCGCTCATAATCCCACAGCAGTGAGAGAGAAGTTCTCGAAAACAACGGTTTACTCTTTTCAAACCGTCGGTCGCAGTGTCCCCAGTGCCACTCAGAGCCCAGCAATCGAGGAGCGAATCGGGGTTGCGGTCGCCACCGAATGTGTCCTGCCACTTTGCAGAAAACAAACAGTTGAGTGTTGAGCGCAGAGATGTCGAGCCTCCTTGCTCAGCCCCTGACCGGTCCCCCAGGACGCGGCTGGAGGACGTTGATTGGAAAGGTCACTTAATTAGAAAGATGGCCTGCGGGTTAGACCTGGGGGAGGCGAGGCTCTGCTCGAGACTCCGGAATAGTTGGGAGGTGCTGCCGGAGGTGCCCAAATATTTCATGTGCATCGTGGGCACAGACAGAATCTGACCTGTGTAGATTCCAAATATGTAGAACCTTGGCTGACGAGGAAGCGAGCAGGAGCGAACAAAACGGGACCCTTAAGAGTTTGGATTCTCAAAGATGAGAAATCCTTGTCTTTCCCAGATGATCCAATTTCAGTGCAGAGCTGAAGTGGAAGAAAGGAGAGAAAGCTGCTTTAACGCGTCTGCCTTCTTTCTTTGGAAGTTTTAGTTTGAAACTTGAGGGAAGTGGGGAGTGGTTCACAAAACCATGCCTAGAGTTCGGAAGGCTCTCTACTACAAAGGGCGAAAATTCTTGAGTGGTCAGAATTGACATGCCTGCTCTTCGTTTTGGTATATTTCCTTGATTACAAGTAATGCTTTTGGGTTCCAAGGCGTCTCCTTTAAGCCAGGCATCTACGGTCATTTACTGACTTCTGCACACATGCCAGTAGAACCCCACAATAGCATCTATTGAAACACACAACCGAGTAAGGTTTCACAGTATCAGAACATTGCTTCTTTTACGCACAGAGATTTAAAGGTAGTCTGACTTGCTCTTATGAATAAAGTGGTATATTTTGTATTTGTCATAATAATGAACCAAGCACTTGTGCAGCAGACAGATTTGATATTGGTTGAGTTTATTCACAAATCTCCCAAGACTCACCAAGTCTGAGGTAGCTACAGCAACGGAGCCCATTAGAGAGATACGAATTTGTCTTTGTTTTCATTGGAGGCTTCTTACTATATATTCTGGAGTTTCCTGCCAGACCTTTACAATATTATAGTTTGGTATTACAGAAATGGTTTGATGCTAAATATAAGTATAGAATCAAAATGAGGAAAACCGGTTTATCCGTTATGAAAAATTTCCACTCTCCAACTAAAGTTGTACTTTGCTCTATTCTGTAGATGTTTGTCTGAAAAGTTGTGTATGGAATTGTATTTTTGTTCATTGAATTTTAAAAATCCTCACATAGGGAAGCTGTCTGTTCAGAGGAAACCTGGTTTTAATTTCTGTAAAATGAAAATTTGTTCCCTAATCAAGATGTTAGGTCAACTTATTTTTCCATATGGTGTTTACTTGATGATTATAAGAAAAGTATCTGAAGCTAGTTTCAGCTTTCCTTTAAATATCAGCTGGTTACTTAGAGATCTAGCCAAGCAAATGGCTATGTTTGCATACCGTAAAAAAGCAGAAATGAAGTGTCCAGTTGGGTCACTGAAATGAACTGTCTGATGGATGGAGAAGAGCTTGTTGATCAAGATTGATCAGGTCAGGATTCTGCAGACAGCAGAAGCCTCTCAGGTCATGTTGTCCTCATGAAGAGCTGAAAGAAAAAGGAAGCTCCATGGAAATGCCTTGGGGAAAAAAACGCTATGTGGATGCTTCAGATTGCTCACATTTCTGAAGTTTGACAGGAAAGCATGTCAGTAGCATGCTAGTATGTCTTATATTGGATGATATTTAACATTTTTTCAAACCCTTTCTTGTCTATTATCACTTTCGTGTGTGTTCTCCACCCTTTGAAAATAATAGGACAAGCATTATTATTTCTACTTTGCAACAAGACAACTGAGTGTCAGTGATTTGCCTAAGGTAGAACTGGAACTTGAAGAGGCCTATTTTGAAATCTTCAATTCCATCTCCTTTTACCAGGGATGAGATGATATGCCAGGGGTGATAAGTACGAATATCTTCATTTGTCTGCATCACTAATTTGTAAAGACTAAAGCATGTGGGCTCAGTATATAGAACTTAGTTGTGGTCTTCAGAGATGATAAAGCACTTTGCTGGTATTTAAGTAGTTTTCAGAGTAGCTATTTTGACCCCAGCCTGCTTACCCTCTTCACTGCCAGCTCTGGGGCTGCTTTCCTCCTGGAGGACCATACTTTTCTTTGTGGTTACTTACTCCTTCTCCCTCCTTCCATGGTGATGGAAAATGCTGCTGAAAGGATCATCTATCATTCACCTATTTAATTTATGGTGAAGGATACTGCAGCCCAGGTCTTAAAGCCAATATAACAGACCAGTGATGATTGTCAGTAGCACAATGAATCAGAAATGTGGTACCTTAATGCCATGTGTCACAGCTGGGTTAGTAGAGTGAGAGTCTTTATAAGCCCAGCTTTAGATAAATGCAATAATATTGGCAATAAGATAGTATTGGCATTAAGAGCCTTAAGGATTAAAAAACAAAAAAAAAGTAAGACTGATAAATTAATCATCGAGGAAGGGTCATGAAAAGCACAAAATGGAAAGATTATTAAGACAAACATATAATGGAAGGATTATTAAGACACAAAGATTATTAAGACACTTTTCCCATCATCAGAGAATCACTAATTGTATTTCAAAAGGTGAAATGTATTTGGCAAGCATGTTGACATTAAGCTGTGAGACTTATTACCTGTAACTGTTGATCTATTTTGTGTGTGTGTGTGTGTGTGTGTGTGTGTGTGAGAGAGAAATAAACTCTGAAACCTTAAAATACAGCAGAAATGAGAACACATAAGTTATTGTTAGAATGACATATTAAATAAGTAGCCAAATTTGACTAGCTACTGAATAAAACATACGATTAGACATGGTTAGACCACGAAATGTCATTAAAAAAGACTTACAGTACAAAATAAAGACTCTAAACATTCTTTTCCACATTCTTAAATGGTTATTTATATCATTTATATCATTTATATCATTTATATTAGAAGTTGCAATGGTTATTTATATCATATCATGTCAACAAATATTTATGGAATTTCTCCTCTTTTGTGCCTATCCTTATTACTAATTATGTGGTGAACAAAGGAAGGGTAAAAACTAGCGTTCGTATACAAATAACATAATCTCATTTGAGGTGCCGAGACTTACAGACATGAGAATTCATGCTACCAGAACTAGGAGAAGGGTGAGGATAGAATAGGCCAGAATGGGATGTGATCTGGGAGGCCAGGGTTTGGATACCTAGGTAGGGAACCATAGGTCGTACAGTGGCATGATCAAAACTTAGGAGCCTAAGTGCTGGGCGTGGTGACTCACGCCTGTAATCCCAGCACTTTGCGAGCCTGAGTCAGGTCGATCACAAGGTCAAGAGTTTAAGACCAGCCTGGCCAACATGGTGAAACCCCGTTTCTACTAAGACTATAAAAATTATCCGGGTGTGGTGGTGCATGCCTGTAACCCCAGCTACTCCTGAGACTGAGGCAGAAGAATCGCTTGAACCTGGGAGGTTGCAGTGAGCTGAGATCGTGCCACTGCACTCCAGCCTGGGTGACAGAGCAAGACTCCCTCTCAAAAACAAAACTAAACAAAGAAACAAAAAACTGCATAGGAGCCTGAAATGAGTATGGCACATGTGAGTGGTGATAGTGTTTCTACTGGGCACTAGTGGTGTGGGTTCCATTATAGATATGGACTTTGGCAACTGTATATTTGGGGACACTATATGCTATGTTTTGGGAAAGGAGAGAGTTGTGTGGAAAAGGTAGGGACCTTGAATTCTGACAGAATCCAAAAGATCAAAAACAGACACTATCCCTTAGGCAAGTTAGTTATCCTCACAGGCCTGTTGTTTTCCTCATCTGAAAAGTGGGGATAACGACAGTATCTACCTCATTAGGTTATTGTAGGGATTAAATAAGATTATTTCCATTAGGCGCTTAGCACATAGCAGCTCCCAAGTGGTAGCTGTCTTTGACTGATTATTGCAATATTTACTCTTAAGAATAAACCAGCTGGGCTCATGCCTGTGATCCCAGCACTTTGGGAGGCCAAGGCTGGCAGATCACGAGACAAGAGATTGAGACCTGCCTGACCAACATGGTGAAACCCTGTCTCTGCTAAAAATACAAAAATCAGCTGGGCATGGTGATGTGCACCTGTAGTCCCTGTCTCAGGAGGCTGAGACAGGAGAATCGCTTGATCCTGAGGGGCAGAAGTTGCAATGAGCTGAGGTTGCGCCACTGCGCTCCAGCCTGGGTGACAGAGCCATACTAAAAAAAAAAAAAAAAAAAACCAACAAAAGAATAAACCATCTGGATTGTATAAAATAGATTGGAGAGGGGAGAGATTAAACAGGGTCATCAATTAAGATGCATTTAAAATAATGACAATCCAGTGAGATGATCAGAAGTTATAGTTCCAAAAGAGATTATGAGGGGAAGATCCACAGCAGTTATGAATCTAGAATGTAAAGGAGAGAAGAGTTCGAGGTGGCCACCAAAGTTCAGATGAAGATGGTTGTGTTCAAAGTGTCATCAAAGTAACTTCCAGTTGACAAGGAAAAGCCAAGATGAGGTAGTTTTCTTCACCTACCCCATAGCAGCTCTCTACAGGTTTTGTGTTTATCATTAAAAAAGGAAAATATAAAACAAACTGTCACCAGTTTATTGGCACAATCTACAGCCCACCCATGTCTTGAGCACTCTTGGGGTGATGCTCTTTGTGCCTTAATATTATATATGAGACTCAGTTTACACTGGAAATAGTGGCTTCATCACTGATGAGAATGATTTAACATATTGGTTTCCCTTTTGTGTCTTCGTTTTGGTGATGTACTGAAATAGCAGTATTCATTTTAGTTGGAAAAATATTGACCAAGTGCTTACAAAACCTGATTAAGTCTAACCAGATGGCTAAGGCTGGTATTTTTTATGTTGCCTTTCATTTGTCTTTGAAACTTGAATGTGCTTAGACTTGACATAGAAACACATTCTGGACTGTAGCTATGTAAGATTGTCAGAGATAATGCCTGACAGAACAGGCTTATCTTGCTCACTGGTGGCAGAAATGCAGTAAATTGTTCGGAAGACTGCCAAGCTATTAGGATAGATACCTTGTTACCAAAGATAGACAAAGTGTTACTGACCTGCTCTGAAGGAGATGCTTTTTAAGTTATTCAAAGCTGATATCCAACATCAGTTGGTAATTTGGTTAGAGCTTATTTATCTGAATCAATTTGCATTGAGAGATAGAGTGAAAAGAAAGCAGAGTCCAAATACACAGCGGGATGAAAAAGTAAGAGGAATGTTCTTTTTGTTTGTTTGTTAAATATTCTTATGATTGAGTTAATTGAAGATAATTAAGACACAGAATTCTAATATGCAATGGAATCTCCCCTCCTTCCACCTCTCTCAGCAAAGCAGGCTATAGGCATTCATCTGTTTGTTCAGCCAATATTTACTGAGCATTTCTTCTGTGCCAGGCACATTGCCAGGAAGGGGATACAGTGTTGAGGAGAAAGGAAAAGTCTCATAGCCTTCACAATATGGTTACAGATGGTTGTTAGGTTTAGGAATATTGTTGAATTGACAACAGCCTTCTCTCATTTAGTCTTGAGCATCATGTAACTACCATTGCAGGACATCGGACTAATGCGAGTGACTACATGAACCTATACTGGGCTTTGAAAGATGGAGAAAAACCTGGAATTTGAAAGTTTCCTATCAGGTTATCTGAGTTGCAGACATGTTCCCTGTTATTGTTCTTACAGGTTGTCATTTTTCCTTTTAAAGTACAGGCATTGCTTTGAATAGTGGGGAGAGGGAACATATGGTCTCAATACACAGGCATATTAAAAGCTTGCATCAATGCTTATGAAAAGGGGGAAAAAAGCAAAGGCTTGCAGTTCACGCCCACTTTTTCTGTTGTCATTGAATTTAGAAAGCAGGTGGCTGACACTTCATCACAGAAGGAAGTCTTTTGAAGGAATAGCAGAATTTCCTTTATGCAAAAATTCTAAAACCCAAGATGTAGATGAAAATAAAACTTTGAAGGAAAATTATGTTTTGGAAAGGCAGTGGGTCAGTATTAAGTCTTTATTATTTATCCCTTCTCCCCTTGATCTGATTTGCTTGTAAAATTTTCCTCTCAGTCCACATGACTCCAGAACATACACATAACACGTGAATCATCTGCTTCACCACTTGAGTGCCTCTCTTACTTGACGGCAACATTATGGGAATATAGAAATATTTGATTTTTTATATCATAGATGACGTCTGAGGATGAAATTATGGATGTAGAAGGGATTTCAATGATTATTTTAATTCCTCATTTTGTCAAAGGAGAAACTGAGACCACTTGCTCAGTATCATATAGCAAGTGTAAACATCAACAGAGCTAAGATTCAGGAATCCTTTTTTCTGATGCCAGTCCAAGTCCCTCTAAACTCTGTTACCATTCATGATGGCCTGGGGTTTTCAGGTTTTTATTCAGAAGTATGGGATTATGTGGTCCAAGGTTTTAGGCTACATGTTTTGTCTTCTGGTATGTTTAGTAAGATTCCACTGAATAGAGAAAGTGTTTAGGAAGGGGCAGCTATCTGAACGGACCAGAAATGACCCAGAGAGTTCTATAGCTTTTATGATTCTTCAACTACAGAGATAGAATTTAGTAGGTCAATTTGAACAGAAATCCAAAGGTATGATTTCATTGACTGTGAATACTGTGTTTACCATATAGTTTGTTGTTGTCGTTATTATCTGTTTTTTTTTTGAGACAGAGTCTTGCTCTGTCACCTAGGCTGGAGTGCAGTGGTGTGATCATGGCTCACTGCAGCCTGGACTTTCCAGGCTCAGGTGATTCTCCCACCTCAGCCTCCTTAGTAGCTGGGACTACAGGCATATGCCTGGCTAATTTTGTAGAGATTAGATTTTGCCATGTTGCTCAGGCTGGTCTGAAACTCCTGGGCTCAGATGACCTCCCTGCCTTGGCCTCCCAAAGTATTGGGATTACAGGCCTGAGCACATGGTGGCCCCTTCATTATTTTTTGTTTTAAGGAAGGCAAATAGATGCATCAAGCCAAATTCAGTCATCTGTTACCTGACTATGAACTAGAGTGCTTCCTGGCTCATCTAAAGTACAGTGATAACTAATGTCCAGAATGTTGAAATGCTGTGGCACATGCTGTTTCTTGTTGATCAAATATGTTTGCATTTTCTCTTTAAACAACAACAACAAAAACAATGTGGCTGCGCGTGGTGGCTCACGCCTGTAATCCCAGAACTTTGGGAGGCTCTGAAGCAGGCGGATTACCTCTGAGGTCAGGAGTTCAAGACCAGCTTGGCTAACATGGTGAAACCCCATCTCTACTAAAAATACAAAAATTAGCCAGGTGTGGTGGCACGTGCCTGTAATCCCAGCTACTTGAGAAGCCGAGGCAGGAAAATCGCTTGAACCTGGGAGGTGGGGGCAGCCGTGAGCTGAGATTGCACCATTGCACTCCAGCCTGGTGGCTGACAGAGCAAGACTCTGTCCCCCCACCTCAAAAAAAAATGGGCCAGGCACAGTGGCTCAGA
The DNA here is from genome assembly GCF_001604975.1 of Cebus imitator. Lineage (NCBI taxonomy): Eukaryota > Metazoa > Chordata > Mammalia > Primates > Cebidae > Cebus > Cebus imitator. The sequence continues at coordinate 5,770,140 of NW_016107385.1, forward strand.
CCTGTAATTCCAGCATTTTGGGAAGCTAGGGCAGGTGGATCACTTGAGATCAGGAGTTCAACACTAACCTGGCCAACATGGTGAAACCACATCTCTATTAAAAATAGAAAAATTAGCCAGGTGTGGTGGTGGGCACTTGTAATCCCAGCTACTTGGGTGACTGAGGCAGGAGAATTTGCTTGAACCCAGGTGAGGGAGGTTGCAGTGAGCCGAGATTGTACCAATGCACTCCAGCCTGGGCAACAGAGTGAGACTCCACCTCAAAAACAAACAAAAACAATGCTAGCTACCAGTATGTAATTTCATATTTAGATATGTTTGTTTCAAACCGCCATCTGCATATGGGGAAACTTAGCATCTCTCTTACTATCCTTGCAGATTCTTGAGGGACTTATGTTTCTTCTAGTCATCTCTGGCTTCAATTTTCTTCTGCTAAATTTGTAATCCCTGATATGCTGTTTTTTTTTTTTTTTCTTTCTGCACATGACACCATTTTACTCATGGTACCATTCCATCCCTGTATTTCCCTGAAGCGTCATGGACTCTGTGCATCAAATCACCCCGAAGCTTGGTGGCTTGAAGTAACAATAAATATTTGTTATTTTGTACCAGTTATATGCATCATGAATTTGGGAGTAACTAAGCTGTGTGGTTTTGGCACAAAGAAGTCAAGATAGTCAAGATGTCAGCCAGGGTGCAGTCATCTGAAGGGTTGACTGGGGCTGGAGGACCCATTTCCAAGATAGTACACTCATCTGGTGGTGGGAGTTGGTAGGAAGCCTTAGCTCTGAATCCATGGATTCCTTTTTTTCTCATGTAGAAAAATTCAGTCTTCTTGTGGCGTGTGGTGGTGCATGCCTGTAGTCCTACCTACTTAGGAGCTTGATGCAGGAGGACTGCTTGAGCCCAGGAGTTCAAGACCAGCCTGGGGAAAGAAAGAAAGAGAAGGAAGGAAAGGGAAGGGGAGGAGAGGGCAGGGGATAGGAGAATGGCTCACATCTGTAATTTCATCACTTTGGGAGGCTGAGGTGGGTGAATTACTTGAGGTCAGGAGTTCAAGACCAACCTGGCCAACATGGTGAAACTCTGTCTCTAATAAAAACACAAAAATTAGCTCTGCATGGTGGTGCATGCCTGTAGTCCTAGCTACTCAGGAGGCTGAGGCACAAGAACTGGGGAGGCAGAGGTTGCAGTGAGCTGAGATCACACCACTGCACTCCAGCCTGAGCGACAGGATAAGGCTCCGTCTCAAAAAAGAAAAAGGAAAATTGAGTCTTCTTTTTGTCTTTAGCCATGTAGATCATGTCCTGAGGACTTTACCTTTCTTCTTTCTTGAAAGGACCTATAAGACTAAATGAGATAACATGTGGAAGCTCTGAAAATCCTTAAGGGAGGAAGGCCCTATGAAAATAAATTTCTGTATATCACATGTGCACATCATTAGCTTAACTTAGATCACTGAATGATTATACATGAAAGAAAAAAAATGTAACCTTTATGAAGTCAAGGTTTTTATTCTAGAGTTTTAGTTTCAAGGTTTAATTTTCTGGAAAACTTGCAGCATCTCTGAGAAATTTCTGATGGCGGGGAAAAGAAAAGGCCTTACTCAGCAAAATAAATAAAAAAAGAACTGAACCCCTGAAATTTTGGGGAAAATTAACAATTTTAATGTAGTTTTAGTTGTAATGAGAATGTGAGTAGTTTATTTTAAATACTACAATAATGTTTTATCTTATAATAATTGGTATTCAGTAAAGTCTGCTAATTTTAAAATATATATTTTTCTCTAAAACTGTTAACCTTGCTTAACTCTTAAACCTTTTCTAATCCTTACATTTTGAAACATGTTTTGCCTATAATTTTTATACTTGTTGCAGAGAATAACAAGGGTTTAAGCATTTAAAAAACATATTTTCATTGAAAATTATGTACCTACTTTTAAAAAACTCTTGGAAGTAACTGGTATTCAGCGTTTAATGATGATATTTAGTGTTTTCAAGCACGCTTTTCTTAGCCCACTTGGGCTGCTATAACAAAATATCATAAACTGGATTTTTAAAACAGCAGAAGTTTATTTTTTAAAGTTCTGGAGACTGGAAGTCCAAGATCAAGTTGTCAGTAGATATGGTGTCTTTTTTTTTTTTTTTTTTTTTTTTTTTTTTTTTTTTT